>NW_028190369.1:2435000-2780412 GCF_048542155.1 Nylanderia fulva | reverse complement strand
AAATTAAAAATATCAAACCCCCGCCGCTTTAAAAAAAGCGGGGGGCCCCTTCGCTGTCTTTGAAAAACTGCGAGATGGCATTTCCAAACATGCATCTTTTTTGGGGTTGGTAGTTTTTGTTTTTGTGGCCATGTGTTTATCCTGTGAAATGTAGCACGATACTACTATGTTTGCGTGGTCGATGATGACAATGATGACGGGGACGGGGATTTCTTAAAAGAAATTTTTCATATTTCGACTTTGCATTTTTATATCTCTGCTTACAAATCACGTAGAGCAGAAATAAAGACACTTTTATTATATAATTCAAACTCAATCTATCGATTAAGTCTAGTATAAACTCGATTGCTTCAGCCGTTATTGAGAATTCGAAATATTATAAAGACTCAAATGTCCGACTCGCGTTAAGATACACGGTGTCTCGGCTACGTCCTTAACTGGTCGCGAGACACTACCGTGTCTCTTGATTTTTCGTTCCGTATTTACTAATGCAGTACACATATAGGTACATATCAACGAATAATATAAAGGATACTTGAAATGTTTCGAATGTTATTTGTGAAACGCTGGACCACTTTATATTTTATTCAGCCAGGTACTTTAGATTCATTGATGTTTATAATAGGGATGTACACAGGGTACAATGTATATATTTAATTGGTCTCAATTGCGGAGAGACCATAACGATAGCGTTTTAGTCGTATAATTAACGTCAAGTAGTTTCGTGATTGGTCGGTGCTCATTAATTTCGTGCTTAAATCGATTTTAAGAACGTCTCATTGCAATTACGAATGCTTTGTGATAGTTTCATTAACAATAACAGAAACAGAGATAATTACAATAACTTAAGAAAAATTAACGATCAATTTCATTCAAAAAGACCTCGATCAAAGATTTGTTTTATTGAAGAGGAAAATCCGCAAATAAAATTATATATAATCGAAATTATATTAAATATTAAAATACGATAATGCTATTAAAATAAATCACATTTTTTCAAATCTAAAATTATCAGTAATATATATAGAATAAATCAATATCTATTCATATTTTGCAGGAAAATGTTACTCGTAATTAAATAATAATACTTTTATTGCAAATAAAGAAAATTTAATTAATTTTAGATTAAATTAAATTTATTATTTTATATTAGATTAAATTTTATATTAATATTTTCCATTAAATAAATTTTTTGACGCATGGAATTAATAATTAATAATTCCGAATTGCTTTTGTTTGCTAAAGCTAAATCAACATTGATATATTACTCTATTTTGCAGAATTATAAGTTTGTTTGATAAAAAAAATACTTCGATCAATGAAATAATAAAAAGACGCGCATGTCGACCTGACTTTTTCGTCTCCGTGCATTTTTGATGGCCCTCCACCCCCTTTATTTCGACACTCGTACATCCTTATCTCGGATAAGACATGTTTCTAGGATGAGACTCGCCGCTTCAACACTTTAAGCAGGGAGGTTGCTCATAGCTCGCGTTTTTTTTCTTTTGTCAGCAACGTTAACGAGAAAGTCGCGCCGTGAAAAGAGAAGAAGAATTAAGTCAACGACTGGGAGCCTTTTATATTCTAAACATACAGACGACCTATATCTTCCTCAAATAGTGTTCTCGTTCCTTCCACGCGATAGTGAAAGGAATTGGAAGAGGAAGAAACGGAGATACGAAAGAACGAGAGAACTTGTGTGCGAACGTATGTTTCTTTTCCTTCGCTCGAGTTTGTACACATACGTTTGTTCATGAAAAATGAAGCGTGAATCACAACTGTATCTTTGGATTGGCTGAAAGTCAAGATGGAAGTCGCGAATTTTTAAATTCTTCTCTTTCTATTTCTTTCTCTTTGCATGAGTAATTGTGACTGTTTTAAATATTGATTAGAGAAACTATTGGTTTTAAATAATAATACGTCGTCAAAATCAGTGACTTAAATATATGCATTTGTTATATATTATATCAATAATATGCGATACGGAATCGAGAATTAATCGTAAATAAATTCACGTTTCACCAAATGATAATTCAGATACTGTTTCAATTATAAAATACTGCTTTCAATTGTTATATAATCTGATTCTCATCATCTGATTCTGCGAATATATATATATATATATATATAGTATTCATAAAAAAATCCAAAAGAAGAAATCTTATCGCTGTTTCATGTTGCAGCGATCGCGGTTTTGCTTTACGTTTCTTTTCATTTTTTTACCTCGTTGTACGCTATGAATTGTGCACGGCCTATTAGGCTATGGTCAAAGGAAAAGTAGTGAATGTGTAAATTGCTCGCATGAAAAACCGTCCCTATGTTTATAAGAGAAAAACGAATCGCGGGACAAAAACCTTTTGAACCACGTTACCGTCGTGTATCAACCTTTTCCGACAAACGTTACATAAGCTTCGTTATAATCGAGTGCCTTTTGTGCGCGAGGATTAACGTAACGAGTAAATAAATGAATTTTTAAAAAACTTATATTCGTCCACAATTTAGAGATAGGTAGGTACGTACTTGTTACTCCGATTAATTTGCATCGTGCCGACGAAATGCTGAATATTAAAAGTTCCTCGGAAAATCATAGCATAGACATATGTAAGAAGAAATTGCAATTTAGAGAATTAATCGTCTCATCGAATAAATATTTAATATTGTGCGAATAAATTATAAAAACATCGCGTGAAATGAATGATAAGGTTTCATAATGATTTTTTTCAATCGCTATTCGAATGGCTCAATAATAAAAAATAATTTAAAAAAATTTGTTTTCAAATATTTTTTCTCAAGAGCGAGAAAAAGAGAGGTCTCTCGTTCATTCTGTAACTTATGGGGAAAAAATTAATAAATCCCACTACCATAACGAGCCGGTTACACGCGACTATTCGTTTATCTGCGAGCGTGAGCAAGGCTCGTAGACAACGGGAAAAACACGAAGGGAGAACACGCGGTCGTCGTTCGCGACTGCAGTTTTAGGCGCATGCATGGTGGAGAGGCGTCGGGTTAGACATGCGATCTGTATACATTCCGGAGACGATTGAACGCGTGCAAAGCAGTCAAAAGTAATCTGTTTTATTCTTCTCTTTCTTTTTTCAAGGTTGCCCTTTTTATTCGTGCTTTCATTCGTAGTCGCGTCGAGGAGTTTTGTCGACGAGGAGACGAGAACGAGAGCGAAAGATATATCATGCAATGTCACGATCCTGGCTGTATACCAGAGGACGTAAATATTTCTTTATTTAGATTGCATCATGCTTTTAGATATTGGTAAAAAATAATAAATCACAGAAAAAAAGGAATCCTTGATTCAAGTATATTTTTATTCTTGAACGCTATTTGATTGATTTAAGCATATAATGCTCTTTGTAATCACAAATTTTCATTTGCCTTAATAATAAATAAGTTTGTGTAAAGTATATTTTATCCTTAAGATATATTCTTGTTTTAAAAATCGCATATGGTAAAAATAAACTTAGTCACATTTGAACTAAAAATTATTATATATATTTGAAAGTACCACTTATATCTGATGCTCACTTGTCCTTGCAATATTTATAAGTAAATTTCAGCTTCAACCAAGAATATTTGCACTTTATTTTAAGGATAAATTATCCTTTATCCAAAATTATTTATATTTGGCGCTATTATAAGGATAAAATATACTTGAATCAAAGCATATTTGCATTCTTTCAAGGATACTGTTTTTTCTGTGATGTGTTCTCGCGATAAAGAAATAAGTAATCGATCCGAAATATAAAACTACACAGAGAGGATTTTCGTTTTACCCTGAAAATCGATATTAAAAGAATTTTATAACAGGTTCTCTGATTAAATATTTACCACAATAAAAAATATTAATCAGAGAAACTCTTAAAAAATTTTTCCGATTTTCAGGATGAAAATTCTCTCTGGATAGGGAATCAGTATAAGGGTTGTTTTCCACGTCGAAAAAATCAGCAAAAACAAGGAAAGGAGAATAAAATGTATACTTATGTAAATTTTTCAATCTCGAATAAAATTCTCGAAGACAAAGGATTCCCATCATCCAGACACGTAGCATCAAGATACGTCCCTTCGGAAATTGCTCGTCTAATAAAACGTAGAGAAAAAATATTACGACTCCCAATGTACGGAGCACAGGAACGAGGGAAATAATGATAGCGCACCGTCCTTCGAGCGGTATAGCAACGCGAGCAAGGGAGGACGCACCACGCGTTATCGACCGCTCGAGAGAGGCTGCGAGGGTGAACGTCGCCGTTCGTAGGCACCACGTGACGCGGTGGAAGCGAGCGGGAAAGCCGCGCGGGAAATGTACGAAGGGACGAAGCCGGCGGCAACCCCTGTCTGCCTGCGCGCGTTTTACCCTTCGCGCGCGCGGCCGACCTTCTCCTCCTTCCGCCCTTCGTGTTAAAGCACCTCGTCGTGATAACGTACGCGTTCCACTGTATACCCACCTACGAACCCTTCCACCTTCTCTCGCCTTACACGCCTGTTCTATCCGCGTCCTCTCTGTCTCCTCGTCCTTTCACCCTTTATGAGTGGCCGTAACGGAGCATCCCGCGTGATACGAGAAATCGCACCCCCGACCATCCCCCTTGAGATATCGAACTGCGGGGTCGCGCGGCAGGGGGGTTGAATGTTCGGGGAAAGGGTCGGTCGACTTAATGCAGTTTCAAGAAAAGGGGCCGGAGAGTATGGGGGGTGGAGGGTAAATTGGAAGGTTTAGATTCTCGCGCGCGATTCTGTTCTTGCTCGAATTATGACACCCGGTCGACTGAAGAAGCTGCATCAGCGAATTTATCGATGATGTATAAAATGGGGATTATAATTCTAAAATATCAAGATTTCTTATAGCTCTCTTCCAAAAAATCTATATATTTTATCCAGTAATGTTAGATTAGAAAAATTCTAGTAAGTATAGTGAAAGAAAAATATATTCTGATATTTCTCTATTTCTCGTTTATATCGAAAAATATAGTAGAATATAAAATATATACATACATGTATGTTTATAAGTTAGTAAGAGATTTTTTGCAAATTAATGAGATACAAAAATCGTTTGCTTAATAGTGGTTAAAAGAGAGAATAAGAGCAAAAAAATTCGAGAATGTAAATTAGAATCAAAAGTGCAGGAAAAAAGTTTTCTGTTGAAGTGTGTTGTTGTTAATGATGTACATTATTCACAAAAAGTGAAGAGATTATTCAAATATATTCTATCTTAATTATGTGCGATGTATTTTTTTTTATAGATACTTTTTTCTCTAAAAGAAATGTACCTACTAATTTTCTCTCTATGAAAATCATATGTAATATGAAACAGTAATTTGGATTTAACGCTAAATGCCGAAGGAAATTATATGTATATCAATATATACGAGTTGTATTTTATATGCGGGATTAATTTGCATATGCGATATGGAAATTAATGTATGTATAATTAAATCAACAATACACTCTGCGATATTATTTGTGAAACACGATTAATGTAATATAATATGCATACCTTGTATCGATGTATCTTTTTGCTTAATTGCTTTCCGTGTATGCAGCTTTTATTCTTATCATCCTTATTACTTTCCAAGTAATATTATCGATATATTGCTTGCATCGTTGATTTCTCCAATATAATTCCAATTCCGGCAACTGTTCATGGCTTATTGCTACGTAGCCTCTGGAGAAATATGCTTTTAGTGCATCCTGTCCATTGTATTATTAAGCGAGAACACATTAGTTTTCCTATGGCATAATATTTAATATTCACATTAGTTATATTAAATAATATAAAATATATTATATATTAATTACGTTATTAAAAAACATATGAGTAATTATCATTTGGTTCTATTAAACAATATAAAATATCATAATATATAATTCGATAGCACATATAAAGTATTGTAATTGAATTTTTCAACAATATATTTTTCGACGTTTCAGAGTCGATCAAATCGCACATATAAAATTTGTTTTACAGAAAGAAACAAAACATTAACATTTTATGTCTACATATTAATTTAATTTAAATCATTATCCTTATAATTCTATTTAAAAAAAAAGAAAACTATATTGTTGTACGTTTAAATAAATCTGTTAAGAAATTGCAATTTTGCGATTACAATATTTTTCATTATTATATCGTCGAATTACGATTTGCAGATTAATCTTTGTGTTTTTCAGACCAGGCTGACTCGAAGGTATCGGATAAAAGCAAGCGTACCTACATTGATCTTGCTGGAGGGGTCGAATGGTTCTATAGTGACAAGAGGAGGCGTTGAACGAACAGTTGCTGATCCCACCGGCTTAGAATTCCCTTGGAGACCACCGCATCCAAAAGCTGCCCTTGAAGATGGACCTCTCCTGCCATGTGGTGCCCGCGATAGCAATGAACCTATGTTGCATGAGGAACTTCGTTAGTGTTACAAGGGAGTTTACTTCAGCGCACATTGGGTAAGTAGCGATACTAAAATTTCACAGCGAGAATTTTCTCTTAGAATTTACCCTGAAAATCATAATCGTGAGACAATATATTGTTAGAAGAATTTTACATAAGAGTTTCTCTGATTAATATTTACCACAATAAAAATATTAATATCTAAAATGAGATATAAAATATGTACGATTAATTTTATTATATACATATTTTTTATTGTGATAAATATTAATCAGACAAACTCTTATAAAATCTTTCCAATACTATATTGTCCTCTTTTACATTATCATGATTTTCAGCATAAATTCTAAGAGAAAATTCTCTCCGTGTATGTAAATATTCGAACAATCATATCATGGTGTTTTACTGCTTATCTCTGGAATTGATATCTCGGGAAGAAATTAAGAAGGAAAATAGATAAGATTTTAAATACATATTTTAACAGATTATTAATTTGATAATAAATTATTGAAACATTGAAAGTTAAATATTCATTAGAAAAAATAATATTGAATCAAAGTTTTTCAAAAAGATCGATTTTGTATTTTAATTAAGTCACAACATATTTCAAATGATATATTAATTTAATCTATATGTTTTTGACATTACCAATATTATTATACATTATAATCATTTTAGAAATATATTGTATGTTTTTCATTTAGTGTCCACCTTGTAAAGCATTTACTCCGCAACTCGTGGACACGTATCAACGAATTCGAGAGAGAGGTGGCAATTTCGAAGTAATTTTCGTAAGCTCGGACAGGTAGGTTTATTTGTGAGATATTGATTATATGTTACATCTCTCATAATAAATGCTCCGTAATAGAGTTCTATTTTTAAAAATATCACATCTTTATTCCAAAATATTTCTTTGTTTTATTTAATGGCTGATCTTTGTGTATTATCTATAGTTCTTTTGTTTTTTTCGTGTACTTTTTATAAAAGATTTCTATCGTGCATTTTTATTCTAGGAGTGAGGACTCCTATAATGCGTACACGGAAACAATGCCTTGGCTAAGGATACCTTTTAATCAAGAAGAAAGACGTCGAAAATTGGCAAGGGCTTTCGATGTTCAAGCAATACCGACTCTAGTTATTCTAGATTCTCGCGACAACATAATCACTCTAGACGGACGCGCCGAATTGATCGAAGATCCGGAAGGACTGGTAATTTTACAATCAAAATTTTCAAACAACTATTGTAATTAAAAATTATAACTTTTTTCTTTTGGAAAAAAAATAAAGACGCTATTATATATATCAAAATTTATCAAAAGAATGTTTAGAAATGAGTGTCTTGTTTCTTTGAAACTTTCACAATTATTGACTTTATAAATTTTCAGAATTTTCCTTGGACAAGTAGACTGGTGAATATTTTAACAGAAAAGTATGCTACATCGTTACACGATGCTCCAGCGATTATATTATTTGTCGGTAAGAATATAAATAAAAAAAATACGTTTGTGCATATATATTCACGTCTTCTATTCAAAAATAATAAAATCTACTGAAAAAATTAGATTGTATGTATTGTTTATATGTATATATATATATATATATATATATATATTGTTTAATCTTTACCTGTATATTTTACAGAAGGAGAAGACTGTGAGATCCAATTCGGGGAAAGTGTTCTACTACCAGCTGCACAAACGTATAGAAGAGATCAGCCTGATTATGATCCAAATTATGACGAACCTGAGGATGATACATTACAGTTCTATATAGCTTTAGATGTAAGTATATGCATGAGTGATATAAATTAAATATATGTAAATATAATTTGTTTCAATGTTCATAAGTATGCAAAAATCAAGTTTTACAATTATATGTGATGATATAAAATATTTCAAATTGTAAATATAAAATATTCATAAACCAAGTACTTTAATGATTTTTTTTTTACGCAGTGTGAAACGTCCGAAATTCTTCGTGAATTCATTGGCTTGGATGATGCAGTACCTCTTTTGACCGCTATAGATATTCCGCGAGGAATATACGTGGTGATGGAGGACGGTGCTGAGATTACAGTGGATTCAGTACAACAGTTTGTCGATAGCTTTCTCAACAACAAATTACCGATAAATAAAATAACGGCAGTCCATAAAACATCAAAGACAAATGAACATATGCCAGCTTAAAGGCACGTGTAAAATTAGTTCAGCGCAAAATTTGTACTTGTCAAATGTTAGGAGTTGTTCAAATGTTAGAAAAAATCCTTCTATCTTTCTGTTTTTGTCTTTTTTACTCCTATCTCTGTGATACCGTCATTCTTTACGTAGAGTAAAAAAGATTCGCGTAAAAAATGTACTTGTTTTTGCATAATTGTTTGCAAAAATAACCAAAAATGTATCATACGATAGTCGTAAATAAATCGATCAAATTGTATTTTTAAGTGTATGCACACGAATATGTTAATAAATTATATATTAATTAATGCCGAGTGAGCACATTATAGAAGTTTTTTGATTAGCAAGAGCTATTCGTTGCTGTAACTTTTAACACCAGTCGCACATTAGATTTATATTGTACAGATATTTGAAAATTTAATACACAATATCTATATGACATCGTGTATGTACATATTTTTTATTCTCTAAATTTATTTTATGGATGGTGATGTTTAAACATTATATTGTTTGCTATAACAAACGTTTTATTTGTATCTCTCTTTTTTTTATTCACACATTTTTCTGAGTTCTTTTTTACAAAATTATTTAATTTATTAAGTCTCTTAAATTACTAATGAAAATATTACTGGAATAGAATGATTTTTTTAGTTTTTTAACATACTTATTGTTGTATCCTAACATTTTTTATACAACATACACGAAGTCATTGATTACATTCATACAAAGTCATTGATTTCACACACATATCAATCCTAATTTACATATTAAATATTTCACAATTATAAAGCTACTACCGTCGCTGGTTAAAAAATGTACAATAAGAGTTTGCTTTTATAAGAAAAGGCACTATAACGTCATGAATAATAAAGTGCATTGAATTATTTTAAGTCGTGTTAGTTAAAAATTTGATTAATGTGATTGCCGTAATATTTGTCTCTAATGATTATATATAATGAGAATGATTATGCAAGGAGTGCTGCCAGAGCATCAAGAAACTTGGGTCTTTCCTCGATTTTCAGTCTTATTACTGTAAGAAAGATAAATGTTAAATATGATAAATTCCGTGTCAACTCATTAGATCACAAATTCTATTTCATATTTACTTGTACTATCAAAGTAGTCTGCTTCAATGTAACAATTTTTATTTTTTGCAGCTTGCTCGAATGCTTTTCCAAATAAACTGTAAGAAATATATAGTTATAAACATATATATCATATTTTCGCATATATAAATTTTACCTCCTGGGTTGATCTTCGCAAACTGGTGGTATACCAACAAGAAGACATGATCCTTCCTCCGCGCTAAACATTGCAGAGGCCACAAGAGGCCACTCAGAGGCACGCCTGTTTCTCGAAGAATTTACATACGCCTTGAGGGCAAATTGAGCTAGCATAATTAAAGAATGAGAATGTGCAAATAAATAAGTGTCTATATTCCCATCTGGCACATTCAGATACAAAAAGGAACCAAAATTTTTTACTTGCTTAGCTTCCAGTATACTCTGCGCAGTTTTAAAAATATTGTGAAGCATAAGCTTTGCTCTTTCTATGCCGCTTTCTAAAATATCTTTTTTTGTACGCGATAAACAGTCCAGCGCATCTAAGAAGCAACGCTGTGGTTGTCTATCCTTTGTCTGTAAACATATAGTAACACACATACATTAGACAAATATTAATATACTATAATTTATTTAATGATTGCTTACTCACTGTAGAATCCAGTAAACCCAACATAGCATACACCATGTCTGAAGCACAATATTTAAAACGATAACCATATTGAAGAGTAAAACTAGTGCCAATAATGCTATTGACATTATATTTCCCTGCTAATTTTTCAACCATTTGCCTAAATTCTTGTCTAAAAGTAAGATCCATTGCACGAAACAATTGTCTGGATTGCACTAGAGGTAAACCCATTTCTGCTAAAACTTCCTTCAAACGTTGTTCGCCTCTAATGGACCAAAGACGTAACGACACTGCAGTTGACATTGAATATTTTAAGCTAGCTTCAACAGTCCAATGACGATATAAAGCTAGTTGCAAACTATATATTATCATTAAGGAATTAACATATTTGTCAACTTTACATATTAAATTAATAAGTATTTGTCATTTAAAGGATACTCTTTGTCATAAGTAACTTTAACAATACTGTGCTGTTGTTGTTGCTTATCAATATCAACACCTTGTCTGTGTGTTAACCTCGAAACATGGGCTTGAAGATTACCTTCTTCGAGAACGGCTATTCGTGATTCTACCTTACTAAGAATGGATTGTTCTGTTGAACCAACTATGGCCCACCATGCCATATCTAAATTATCTTTTGACATATTCCAAGCCATCTCAAATACCACTATCGCACTCTGTAATAAAAAATGGTGTGTATATTAAGTTTTAAAAGTATCTCATTATTAAAATCACAAGTTATAGTATAATACATACTGATTTGCCATAATAACTGTATTGCAAATAATTAAAAAGAATTGTCGCCCTATTTTCAACCCATTTCCTTCGTTCGCTTCGTCTTAAAATATCTTCTTCATTCAATCTTCGTCTTTTACTTTGCTTACTTTCATTTTCATTGTCTGATTCTTCATTCACATCCTCCTCATCTGACTATATAATTAATCACAATTATAGAACAAATAGTTGAACATGTGTATGATATTTTATAATACTTACGCTATCATCTCGGAATATATCATTATATTCTGGAATTTCATCATCTTCATCAGGTTTACCAAGAACACATATTTGACTTTCTGAATATATATTGCATAAATCGTAAGGCCTATGACTGTCGAGAATAAAAAATACTATAGATTCATCTGGTCGAAGTAATTCCACTAAATCTAGTGTACCACCACAGTTTATCATTACAACATTTTTTATCTGAAAAGAAATTTTTAATTAAAACAACAATTTAATCAATGAAACATATAATAGTAAAGACACTTTCTAAACTGTTATTACCTCTTCACAATTTTCATCAAAGGCATTTATCATATCCTGAATACCTCGGACAGGTACAAGAGTATATATTATGTGATCATTTTTAAAAAGTTGTTGTAATATTCTACAGGCACAGATCGCATCAATGTCAAAATTCACCAGAAGTAAACATCTCTAAATAATATAGAAGAATAGTTAGATATTTCTATACAACATAAAATTATTTAATTGAGATTCAAGCTACATTTTTAAAAGTATAATTGAATATAACAAACGCAAAAAAATTATGAGTTACAAAAGTATGTCTAATAGTTCTGAGATTAGAATATGAAATTGATTATATTATACAATAAATAGTTGCTTTGCTCGTCATACAATTGCACATTCTTATAATATTTTGCTTTTTATCTTGAGATGAAAAAAGGAATATGCACGCGATTCAATATTCTAGTCAGTTGAAAAAAGAGAAAATAGAGAGGCAGAGAGTGATACGTAACAATAATCTAGTGTAGAAATAAAAGATTGTGATTAATCGTGTAAAAAACTCGATGAGCCACATTATTGCAAAAAAAAAAAAAAAGAAAAACTAAAAAATTATTAGAATGTAAGAGAGACGAGTGTGTACATATAGGAACATCGTGGAGTGTAACCTATATGAGAGACGCGGTATACGTTATTGCAGATCTAGACAAAGCCATCGACTCACGCTTTTTTGTATCACACCGTAAAAATCCTTCTCTAGGTTCGTCACGAACATGTTGCGATCGTCTACGACGCGTGAAACATTGCAGGTTCTCCGACACTTTCGCAGGACGGTCTCAGCACCAGCGATCTAGCGCGAAAATCCAAACCAGAGTCGGGGTCACAAGGTGTTCCGTCAGTGCGCGCGTCGACCGAACAACCGTTATCATCACGTCGTCGGCAGGTTATTTCCATAACTCGAAGATCCGAGATAACCGCGAGCAAGACTATACTTGATTTATTTCGCTCCTCGATCGGGATCGAGACGCATTAACGCGCGCGTAACCGCGTACATCCACGCCGATTTTATTAATGTCAGAAAACAATGGTCAATCGGTTAGTTTTTCATAACAATTTGTAAACAGTACAGTGGATACTGTAATCGATTCTCGACAGCGAATTCGAGATTAATCGAATCGCGCATCGAGTTCGATGCGCCGTTAGTTCGAACAGCTGATGCGCAGAAACGTCAAATGGAACATGACGTTTGCGCGCGAAATTTATGACACTTTGTTGCGTCACGATGTTTTCATGGACGAACATTATTTTTATTTATTATTATCGATGCAAATGACATGTGTATATTTTGGCATATAATGATACACTATACATTTTTGCTAAGAAATTCCGAAAATCGTGTAAATGTCAAAGTTCATTCGAATAATATTGCGATAAATTTACCTTTGCAATTATATTTCTGTATCTTCTTTCACATTTTTCGCCACATTATTGTTCGAAAAAAGTTTTAGACACAATACATGTTAGAATTGCGTATTAATTATCATCTCTGATTTATTACACTTCATTTGAGACTCGAGACATCGCGGCATTCTTCATGGCGACGTTACTGATTTCGATTCATGTCACAGTGTGCGATCAAAAAAATATTTATTCTACTTAAAAGGATTGATTGAATCGTAATCGAAAGGCAAAATGGAATTAATGAGAAACGTATGGAGGAAGTATACGTTCATGTACAAAAGCGGTGTGCAATGTATATCTTTAAGACACAGGTATACATTTAAATCCCCTCGTAACCTCAAAATACGTCGCGCGGAATAAATTATATATTACGTCGTAGTTGAATAACAAACAAACGTAACGTATCCCGCGTCACACGATAAAAATATTATATTAAAATTATATGCAATTGTCAATTTATTCTACGATGACATCGTTTGCAGCGGCGGTACAACGTCGAACGTGGCCGAGGTAGCTGTATTTTCGCGGGACGGTGATTCCGGACTGACAATCACGGATGCCGGAGACACAAAACCGAAGGATGATATGATTTTCAATGCTCTGGGAGCGACTGACGAGCTGTCCTCTTACATAGGACTGGCGAGAGAATTTGCCTGTGATGGAAAGGTCGAACATCCGTATGTCGATAAGCTCAAGAGGGTGCAAATGATTTTGTTTGATCTGAGCCACGCCATATCGAAGTCGGTGCCTGGGAAAACCAGATCCTTCGAAAGCAAGCATACCAAAGACCTCGAAGAGTGGATCCTAGAATATGCAAATCAACTCCCTCCTCCGGAGGATTACATCATTCCAGTAATTACTTAAGATATTATAAAAATTGTTCTGAAATTAGAATTTTGTTCTGTTAACTTTGGTATTTAAGTCTACTTTTATATTAGGGTGGTGGAAAAGCATGCGCTTCCCTACATGTTGCACGAACAGTATGTAGGCGTGCAGAGAGAAGTATTATAACATTAGTGCGAGATGGTGCCCTGGATAAAGAGGCACAAACGTATTTGAATAGATTATCAGACTTCCTATTAACGGTATCACGCATCGCGGCCAAATGTGATCAACGTACGGAGAATATTTATATTCCACGAGCGGAAGTCACGGAGGAGAAATAAATGGACTGAGATTTAGAAATTTTTGTAGGATTTACAATTAATTTTTTTTGCACTGACTTAAATATATAGTCAACAGCTGCATATGGAAATTAAAATATAACTATAGAGAATGAACATTTTAATTATTGTAATTAATTATCTTCATTAGCTTTCAAATCTTTGTCTTACAATGCTTATTATATATCAAAGAGTATATAATTTTACAGGAGCTAGATATATATCACAGTAAATATATATTATATTGACTTTCAAATAAATATAAATAGTTATAAATAAGAAAAATGTATGAAAAAGAAAAGTGTTGTGATTCTCTTATAGCTGTATCTTAATCAAAAAATTTAACGCAGGTTTATGAATAAATACATATGATAAAGATGTTAGCTGTACAACACCTATGTAGATAGAATTTGCTTAAAAACTTGTAAATACAAAGTACTTTATTAACCATATTGTTATTAACAAAGAGTTGTATCAACATATTAAATTATACTAAATAAATATGAAACTTTATAGTTAAAACAGTATAATTAAAAATAAGCAAAAACTTATTTATGTTAACAGTTCTTCTCCTTCAATTACTTCATTTAAATTAACTAATTCCAACAAAGCAGCACCTTTTGTTTCTGATCGTACCAATTCATCTATTCCTCTATATTGACCTGGATCAATTAAGCAAATAATTGTTAATGATCTATTGTCCCACTCTTCTGTTTCCATTTTAGTTACAAATTTAACAATTTTGTCTTTCAATTTCCTTGCTTCTTTTTCTGGGATAACAATCCTGAGCCTCATTTGAGCACGTTCCAAGGGCATTACCTCCTTCAATTGAGAAATTACATCTAATGCCTGTTGTTTGGCATTTCGATTAGGTTTAACAGAAAAGTGTATTTCATCTCTCATGGCATTCTCGATCATTGTAACTGGATATGGACGTTTTGTTTCTGGATTTATACACTTGCTGGCAACTGTCGTGGCAATGTCTTTGAACATGGAATCTAATGCTGAATGCCTTTCCTTATCGGAGACTTGAAGCTCACCCTCTGCAAGAATCTGTTTGCATATTTCAGTTTGATCATCAATGCCAAAAGCTTTCATAAGATCTTGCTTCTTTGCCACCTGACCCTTTGACACGTTGGTGAATATTGTGTGTGTTTGCAGTACTTCATCAATGTCTTTCTCCCTAAAATATATTACAGAAAAAAATAATAAACACAATGTATATCCATCACATTTTTCAAATAATAAAAGTAGTCACTTTGATGCAACTAATTTTGCATCTAGATTTTGCAGTGTGTGAATAATAAAAAAGATGTTCTGAAAAGCAGATTTAGAATAAATAATGTGTTATGACTCATTTGAATTGTAAATAATATAATCATATTGAATTATAGATTCAAGATGACATTAATAGGAAAATATTAAGAATGTAAATTAATGTGAAAAAAAGACAAAAAAAACAGAGAAGAGGATAAAATAAGATAATCTCATAGATAAAAATATTAAGAGATAAGTAATATATATTAATATAAATTTTATAAGAACAATGTATTTTTATGTGAATATTGGAGAGAAATTAAACAAGATTACATATAGATAACCAGAAATATCATTATCAGTGGCAATTTATTTATCGTCTATAAACAAAAGAAAAAACTTACAATTTATTTCTCCAGGATATCACCTTATTCTTATAACAGGCAATCTCGAATCGCTTTCCACCTTTTTTCATGCGAACGACTGCAACGTTCGTCAATCTTATTTGGTTCGTCGGTGTAAATATTTTCGACATTTTTGCAGTGTGCTCTACAAAAATCGACTTGGCACGGCAAAAGTATCAGCTATATATATATATATATATATATATATATATATATATATATATATATTTCGAAATATCTAATTCACAATACTCTTATTTCTTCTTATTTACACTTTCTTGCAAATATTGTTCGTACTGCGACAAGTTACGATAGAACACGCGAAAAAATTTTAGTTTACAGAAAAACAGCTCATTGAAAAATAAGGAAGAATTCAGAATAAGGAAGTTTCCCTATAGATGTCGCGTCGATGCAAGCAAGACCCCTGTATTCAAAGTATTCTACGCGTTGCGCTATATAATTGCATTTCACATGCTTCATTCCGTTTAATGTTACCGCACAACACTGCTTTAATTAAAGAATTTTTCGTACAATATGTAATTATCGTGACGAGAGAGAGCGCGTCTAGATGCGTGCGACTTTAAATCGACTTTGACCTTCGGGCGGCGCGGCTGGAATGCGGCGCGTCACGTGACAGTACGCGGAGTGGGAGAAGTGCGTCACGTGACATAACAGCGCGCGGAGTGGGATGAGCGTAAATTGAATGGGTAGAGGGGTGTGGTGGGAGGGGGGGGAGGGAACAACTGCGCACTGCGCGCGCCAGTGTCCTTTCCATCGTTCTCACTACGCAGTGAGGCGAAGCCACACGCATGTGCGTATTTCTCAATATTTAATATAATTTTCAACATTAAGTTATTCGAAATATACAAGAACGCAATTAATCAATTTTTTGCGATTACTTCTATTAAAATATTTGTAAATAAATACATATATAACAGTTAATTATGTTTCGAAATCTATTTGTCAAAGTGCAAAATTTAATCGACCAATAAAAAACCGAGAATCTCTTTATTCTGATTGGTCAATCGAGGCTCTGCACCCTAAGTAAATAATTTCTGAACACACACAATCTAGAATGCTGCTGCCCTCTAATGCACTTTCTCATTGTTCGTGATCGTTCGAATTGTTGGATGCTCGTCGCCGGTATACGAGAAAGTACATTAATTAGTGTGAGTATATTAATTAGTGCCTTCACGTCATATTATAATCATCGTACAGATTCGATCGCGTCGCGTGTCCCGACACGTAATCGCGATCGCACGCGGAGAAACTTGATCTTGTCGGCCGCGAATCTCGCTCGCAAATTCTCGTTCGTTCCTTCATCTTCCCCAAAGATCGCGTGACGTCACAGCTCGAACCGCCAAAAGTTCGCGCGCGCAAGTTTACGAGAGCGGATCGCGAGAATTATCGGGCGCTTTCGACGCGAAAATTTTCGGATATTTTCGGAGTTGTCGATCGTATTTTCAGAGAGCGATTGCGCATTTCCGGTCGTACTTTCGAATCGTCGTGTCGAAATGTCGTTGCGCGATAAATTCAGCTCATAATCTTCGCGAAAATCGCGGATTAATTACGACAAGGATCGTGTCGCCATTTTGGCAAAATGAAAATATTTCAATTGCTCTCTGAATTTTCTTGCAATCTATGAAGTCGGAAATATTTATAGTGGCTAGTGCGGGAATATCGGCGACTTCCGAGTGCGTCGCGGAGAAGTCGTCTTCGTCGTTCGACGAGGCCCTTCGAGAAGTGGCCTTGAAAAAATCGGCGACGCCAAAGCGAAGCCTCGGTCTTGTGCGAATAAGCTCTCGCGATTCTCTCGCGTTTTATTGAAACCGTCGAAAATGTAATAGCTAAAATCCGGGCGTCGTCGCGAACGAGAAAAAAAAGTGTGAGTGTTTCTACGAGGAGAAGGCCTGGGGTGGCATCGGGCAACGGCGGAGCAACAACGTGGTAAATATTTTATTTATTATTTATTAATTTACTTATTTTGTTAATTATTTATTAATATATATTATATATTATTTATTAATATATAATATATAAATATATATTAATATATTTTATTCATTATTTAATTTTTTATTTGATTGATTTTTTCTACAGGAAAAATGACACCTGCAAGGAATCCAGAGGACACCGAAACTGGAGAATAATAATAGTCGAAATGTGAGTCGAGTTATATGTTTTTTGTTTTTATATTTAGAAATTTAAATATTGTTTGAAAAATCAAAACTTAAATTGATACACTCAATTTACGATGTTACCGATCGTCGATATAAATATTTATCATTAAACATCGTTATCGACAGTGGTCCAGTACGTGATCTCGAATTATAAATTTCTTTACCGACAAGTAAGATTGAATTACTTTTCGCGTATATAACAACATACAAAAACAGGAATATTCGACATATATCGCATCGCGTAAACAAATAAATAATAAAACAAAGAGACGCATGTGTCCGCGCGTCGAAGCGGTTTGACACTTGGCGTGGTGGATGAGAGGTTGGGGGGAGGGGGAGAAGAACTCGGCGCGGGAGCATGCGCGGTACGGCCGTCGATTGTATCAAACATGGCCGCCGCGAGCGTGATACCGTCAAAGGTGCGCGAAAAATGACGGCTTTTCCGAGTTCGTGACGGCGCGATCGTACGTGCGCGCGCGAAAACAGTGTCGAGCGAGACGTTTCTCGTGGATCGTGACACCTGGAGGACGAGACGACGGCTGTCTGAACGCATCCCCGACCATGGCGTTGGTCACGGTGCAACGTTCTCCGAGCGTGTCCAGTTCCCCCCAGAGCTCGGTGAGTTTTCCTGCATATTTCTTTCTCTCGCGGGATGCTCACGCGTACACGCACCGACACGCGGAGACGGATAGGATCCAGCGCGTTATCAGGTCGTTTCGAGAGGGAACGCGATGGTCGCTTCGCGACCCTCGTCCTCGCGACTCGATTCTCCAGCTCGGCTGGAGCCAGAGACCGGCTGCTCTACCTTATTTGGCGGTGCTCTGACAGCCGTGCGAGAATGGGAATCGGGAGAATTCCAAGCTCCCCTGTACGGACTATTTATGCACGCGCGTATCTCGCGTGTGCGCGAGACACGCGATAGCCTCGCCGGCGCGGCGCGGAAAGCGCGCCGAAACAAAGAGACTTCGGTAGCGTAAACAAACGTAACGTAAGGTGTACAGAGGTTGCTCCGTTCTCGGTATTTTCGTGCCTCCCCGACACGAGGCTTCTCGCGATACGATTATAGGATTGTATTGTGCGATCTTTTTTTTTTTTTTTTTTTTTTTTCTTTTCTTCTTTGCTCTCTTCCCGCTCTGCATCGCTTTCGCTTTCCGTTCACACGATCGTCATTGATGAGTTCTCTCACGTAGTCGAAGGTGCATTTTGCATTCAATTGTCTCTCGGCGATCTCGATATTTATTGATGCTCGCGAAGGTACTTTTTCACGATTTCAGAAACGTAATGCGACGAGATGAAAGTTGGAAGGCGCGAGCTGATGAGTGATTATGCGCTTCCGTAGCGTTGATAATAGCGTATGCGAATGATAATCTCGTGGTTTCGTTTCCTGAAATGGTAGAATTGCGTAATAGATGACAGACAAATACGAAATTATTTTTTTATCAATGTCAACTGATGGAAAAAAAATTTTCTAATTGATTATCGGATATTATTTTTGTTATTGATATTATTGTTGAATCATATCGCATAGTTGCAAAAATTTATTCTAATTGTAATATATAATCACTTAAATATTATTATAAATTTTAGATTTTTTAATACACAGAGAATTTTATCTTAGAATTTACTTTGAAATCATTGTGAGGCAATATGATAAAAAAAAATATTGGAAGAAATATACATATTCTTTTATTCCTAACAATCAATACTTTTATTTCTTTTCAATTTTTAAGTACATTTTCATGGATTTTTTATGTAAGAATTTTATTTAATTTTTAATATATTTATATAATATTAAACACAAAAAGTTATAAAACAGAGTTCAATAATCTAGAGATGTCTATAAAAAAGAAAGATTAAAATTTATGAAAGTATAATTTAAATTTATGAAAGTATAATTTCCAAAATTGGTCAGAGAATCCATTGATAAATGAATTTTATATGTAGGTATTACAATACATGTAATATAATAATGTAGTTAATAATCCTGTTCATCTATATTTTCCTGAAAATATTGCGCAGAATACTTATCACAAATATTTATCTATTTATCTATCATAAATATTTAATCAGAAAAACTTTATAAAATTTTTCTAGTACCATATTGTCCCATGATTACTGTTATTTTCAGGATAAATTTTAAGAGAAACTTCTCTTCTTGTATAAAAAATGCTAATGTATAAACTATAAATATAATAATATTAATGTAACAAAGATAATCATATAATTCATTATTTTATATGATATAATAATTTACTTTATAGATAAGAAAATGCATATACATAGTTTTTAGTCGATTATATATTTTTCTTAATTATCATTTTTAAATCTAACAGTATAATATAGTATAATTAAGGGAAATTATACTTTCATAAATTTACAAATGTGATTGAATTTCAATAATTAATTTTTAATAGATTGTTATTTCAAATAAAATTGTTTTCAGTTTTATATTCAATCGTCAATATGCTAAATTATAATAAATAACAATAATTAATTATTGTTTGGGATACAATAGAAATGCTTATTCCTAAAAATTGCTTTAAATGTGATGAGCAAGTTGCATACGAGTTATGAGAATGAGCGAGTTTCGGGGAAGACGTAAATATTTCGTAATTTTTTAAAATTTATGACATTTCGAACACGTTTTACGTAGCTTTATTTACAACTTTGTTTTTCCTGCTTCATTATTATTATATCATTAAGCCAGTTAACGCGCAGCTGACTAGGTGATAAATTTATCGTAAAAGATTGTACTCGCGTCAGTTGATTTTCATACATAATTTTCTTTTATACACTTTTAAACGTACGTATTCCATAAGTGCCCTTCGGCTTCCTACCTACGGTTTGACCTTTCGTTCGCGTCATCGCGACGACCTCCGCGCTCCAAGGGGTGGACAATCAACGCTTGCGGAGGCGCTGCCGATCTGATCTGAAGCGCCACACCGACATGCTCGCGCGTAAACCAGGGTGATGGTGTTGGAGACCCTCTCTTCTCATCCCTCCTCGGCGTAACTACGACGACCGACTCACAATCAGTTGGTCCGCCGACACTCGACGGGTAGCTCTTCGCCGAGCGAATAAATATATACGATCGCGTTTTCGTCGCTATATACTCTTTCGAAACTTCTTGTACTTTGTACAAGCAGGGTTCTTGAATCTCGTTCTCGATCTCGATCATCGCTTTTCATGTTGAAATCACGCGATTATTGAAAGGTGATTGCGTCGAGCGATACGTGAGACAAATCACATATTCGGTTGAAATAAATATGTAGAATGCAGCTGTTGGAGGGATAATTATTTTAATGAAATTTATTTGTAATTGATAATCTCTCAAAATGATTTGTGATATCGATTTTCTATCTATCATATTAATTTTTTAAATAATTAATTATTGTTATTTATTGATGACAATTGGAATATAAAATTGAAAACAATTTTATTTGAAATAATATCAAAAATTTAAAACCAATTATTGAAACTAAGTTGCATTTATAAATTCATAAAGGTACATTTTTTCATTTTTTATTTTTATTCTTTTGAACTGTTGTTACTGATAAGAGTAAAGAGACTACTTTAATTTCAAATTAAGATATGATTAATAACATCTCTCATATCCTCTCGATTGACACATTGCAATTATTACTGCACAATTCTTTTGCACATTATATTATATCAAAGTAATAGATTGTAATTACAAATATTTGAGTGCAATTTTATTTCTACAAATTTTTGAAGCGAAATCGATCGCAATAATGTGAGATTTCGCGATTTGTAGCCGCACTCTGTGCCGAATTTTAAAAATCTTACGTGAGAAACATTCTGTCTATGGTACGCGAAAACGCGTTATCGCATTTGCGTGTCGCGAGGAAAGGCTTTTGTTGGTACTTGGCGAAGTATGATTGTGCTGAAGCAAAAAGCTTCTCTACATTATGGTCTACCACCGCCACCGGCGCCTCAGCCACCCTCGCCCTGGTCCAGCATACTCTGGGGTGACGATCCGCGACCTCACGGACGTAGAATCGCGTGTGGCGTCCGCGTCACGCAACTGCGGAACAAAGTCATTGCAAAAGTAAGCTTTCGTGCTAGCAGAACTCAATGATTTTTTTGATTATTCAACTAGCTCAATTCACGCTACATATGCTACTGATACTCAACATTATTGAAGTAAAAATAGAAATCGAGTCGGAAATACTCCGATATTTTCAGGAAGATATACAGATGAACAGGATTATTATTACATTATATAAAATGTATTATAATATATATATAGAATTCATGCCAATAGATTTTTTGATCACCTTAAAGTTTATCTTTTTTTTTTACAAATCTCTAGATTATTGAACTCTGTTTTATAACTTTTTGTTTCTTAATATTATATGTATACTATAAATATAGTGAGAAAATAACAATAAGTAAAATTCTTAAAGATCTATGAAAATTTACTTGAAAATTGAAAACAAGTAAAAGTATGATTGTTCGGAATAAAAGTATGCATGTTTACATCTACATTTAAATATTATTGTTATCTATATTTATCTCTAAAGTTTAACTTGCAATAAGCTATAATTTGTAAATAATCGATACATCGTTATTTTCATGAAGAAAAAATTTATTTTAAATTTATCAAAGAATTTATTTTTAAAATGGCTTCTGCATTGATGATGTGATACATTCTATACACTGTTAAAATAAATAAACATAATTTTTATTGTTATTTGTTAAAATAATTGAAATACAAATTTAGTATTTGTGTCGAAGTTTTATATTTATATTGTTTTTTTAGAAAGGAAAACGTTTATATTAAATTTCTATGCATTTAATTTATTTATTTTTGTAAGATATTAGGTGGACTTTTTTAAGATGAAAATATCACATTAGTTACAAATATTCGTGACATAGAGAATTAAGTTTTGATGAGAAAAAACGAATCATGTAGATCAGTACAATTTTTGTAGAGATAATTAAAATGAGCAACGATCGTTATCCGAATTAATCATATACTTCTTTCTTCGAGGATAATCAAGATAACGGCATGCTAAGCAACACGCAAATTATATCGAGTAGGGAAAGCCACTTTAATGACCGTATGACATTATGGACACGCGCATATTTTGTGTATATATTAGCACGCAAAGGCACAAACTCACCACACAGGGTATTAATTACGAGGCGACACTTAAAATTTGATCGTGTAAAATTATGTTTTCTCTCATTCTCATTATATACTTTCCATGATTTTCATATATTCGAGTTAAATATTAGTGCATTTTTTTTGGTAACACAAATTTGCATTTTTTCAATTGGTTAACACAATTTTCATTGAGTTTCATTATATGAGTAATTATTACGTTTATATTCCTTTATATAAAAGAGGATTAATAAGTTTTAAATAATTAATGATAATAAGTTTAAAATAGTAAATATAATAAAATATTTTTTTGTCTAAAATACAAATGTTTTCTGTTTTTTTACAATTATAATTTATGTTATTACTTAATACATTTGTACATAAAGATTTTTATTTAAAATTGTTTTGCAAAAGCGTAGAATATTAATAAAATTTTTGAAACATGTTTTTTTGCAATTGAGATTACGTATTTATGATTAAAAAATACACGAGAAAGAGTGTTATGCTGATCTAATTAGATACATTTATCACCTCTATTTTGCACAAATTCTCATGCGTAATTATTACGCGTCGTTTGTCACGTATAAGCCGTACTAGTTTTTTTTAGTCTTCTTAATTGAGTAACGGTGTAATTAAGCATTAAGATCGACACGTAACCATTGTAACACTAATTTATGTGCAATCCAGTTACATTGTTGAAAGCACATTACAGGATCCGAAAGTGTATTCTGTTTTCTTAGATATTATCTCTGTATTATATTCTCTTTTTGTTACGTATTTTGTGGATACGTGCAATTATGATGAACGAAATATCATAAACTTTACTAGAAAGTGAAAGTTTCTTTTTTTTTAAATTTATTATTACTGTCGCTTTAATTATTATGATATATCACATATGTTAAATTTTCAATTATTGCATTAAAGTAAATTTTATTAAATCTATTTTGTTTTAAAATCTCATTATAATATATTTAAATAAATGGCATATATTTAAAATTTAAATGCTCGAATATTTAAATTTGATCATTTTTTTTCTCAGGAAAAGCAATATATATATCGTTGAACGCTGATTTTTCTATATATTTTGTTATTATATTTTGAGCCGTATTATTGTATGTATCGTACAATTAATATAATGATAATTTTATTGAGTTCTTTTAGTAGAGTTAGTAAATTAGCATAATTGTGCATTCTGACAACAGATAAAACACGTTTTTCTAGTTTGACTGCAGAGTCAATTTTATCAAGTTGAAGAGATGATATGTTGAGCAATGCTAAAAAAACGAGATGGGATTATCAAGATTTACGAGCGTGTATAAATTATCTTTGATATATGAGAGAAGTCAATATTATTCAAATCATACATGTGAAATTTCCTTTGAATTTTAGAACTTATATTTGCTGATGTATTTTTATTAAGATGTTAAGATATGCACAGCTATATACTTGTTATTATCTGTAAAATATTAATTATTATTTTGTTATCTGTAAAATATTAATTATTATTTTGTTATCTGTAAAATATTAATTACTTTACTATATACATATATATATATATATATATAAAATTTAAAGTACATTTAAAAGAATTAGAACAGTAATTAGAACAATTTG
Source organism: Nylanderia fulva (assembly GCF_048542155.1). Classification (NCBI taxonomy): domain Eukaryota; kingdom Metazoa; phylum Arthropoda; class Insecta; order Hymenoptera; family Formicidae; genus Nylanderia; species Nylanderia fulva. Next base: position 2,755,700 of record NW_028190369.1, on the reverse strand, counting down.
TATTCTATTCTTTTTAGTTTTTATTTTCATTCTTTACGATTAATCGATATGAAGTGCTTAAATAGAAATACTTACTTAAATGTAAAAGTGCATTTAATTAAAAATTTTTACAATATATAATTATAATAACACAATTTTATTAAATGTAATCACAATTTTTAGTACTATAGCGATTACACGATGGTTGTTGCGAAAGGAGATTTGTGGTACATAAATTCAGAGATTTTTTAGTTTATTGAGCAAATGTATTTAAGCTTAAATTACGTGTAAAATTATTTGCGAAATTATTTTGAGAAAGCGAATGATTGATTGGTATCGTAACTATTTTGTCAATGTTAATTATTTTGTCATTTTGATTAGGTTATCGCTTTGTGTGATTACTGCCATGCAGATAACTGTCAAATAAATTATATTTGCTAATGATATTAAACAATTAACCTATCGTATTTTTGATTCTCATTTGCATTTAATAAATATTGTGTTGCTATATAGAAATAATTATTATATTATATAGAAACTAATGTAAACACATCAAAGTAACGATATACATATATATGCAAGATATATATTACTATTATATTTTCTTTTGATAGGAAATTTAATATTAGTAACTGATTACTTTGCCTGTTTTATTAGAAATGTTGCAATTATAATATAAAATATACATTTTATAGTAAATATGTATATTTTTCATAAAATTTACAAACTACGAGGTAAGATAAGATTATTATATTTTATTTTATCTCAAAATAAGTTTGTATTTGATATTAAACTCTAATAATTATATCTAATATCGATACCAACTCTAATAATTTTATCTAATATCGATCAATATGGTTTATTTGTGGAGATCGTATCGATGCCTAGGAAAAGTTATTGGAGAATTTCTCATGAATACATCGTGAGAAAGCGAAATCAACTGCATACACATGTGGCAGTATATATTTCTGTTAAGGAGCTTGTATCGAGAACTAATACATACGTACGAACATCGAGAGAAATGCAACATAATTCATGTGGGACCAGATGAACAACATTGTCGCGATCGCGAATCTCGTATCCGCATTTCGCTAGTTGTCAGTTCCGAGTGTATGTAATTATAATCTGAAATTCGCGTCATGTGTTTTAGGTACGTAACTTTAGGTTGTCAGATTTCTCCAGTTGCCTTTGTGCGCTTGAGAAAACTATCGGTTTCGATTTTAACATTGTCATGCATTTTTATTTCATTTTTATGGATCCAAATACAACAGGATTACAAATTAATTGCGTATAATCGTCACATTATAAGTCTATGAATTTTTATGAATTTTCAGGATATCATGAGATTGCTTACTTTAATATAACTGCACACGTATATCTTTTTTATCGGAAAAAGCAGCACTGCTATTTTCAAAGCACCCTGTATATGCAGTAGCTTGAATGTATCTAGAACTGTGCCCCTTGTTTATTGTGAGTAAAAGTGAAGATGAGTGGGAAGTGTGCTTGGAAAGGTCATATGTCGTAATGCAACGTTCAGACTTACTTCTTCTCATAAACAGCACTCTAAATTATTTCACGTAAATGTTATATTTTTCTCTCTCATAAAGCTTTCATAAAATATTTTAAAAATTTTATAGTGCGATGTGCAAATGTCAAAATTGTTTGTGTATTTCAAAGTCTAAAAATATCGTCAAAAATGTCCATTAATTTGGAACTTGGAGTGATATTTATAATTAATTATTTTTACTCTCGCGTTAGACATAATTCGATTTAAAATTTAAATTGACAGATATTTCTCTCTTTGCTGAACTTTAAAATAGACTCGGGTATTAAAGTTAGAAACACTCATAGTAGCAGTGGCGAATTCACTTTGTATCGCACGATGCTGTGCATTCACCTTGAAAGCCGCAATTAAAAAAGCTGCAGGGCCTCTGCTGCTTGCTCCCTCCTTTTCGCCTTATCTTTCTCTCTTGCCTCGGTCAGGCGCAATCTTCTTTTCAGTAAATGAAAGGTTCTATTTTAAGCTGCGCTAAGGCAAGATTGGAAAATTGTACTGCGCTTCTAATAGAGAGAGCGTGCGCGTTGTTTTATGCGCTCGCACGATCAATTTTCTTAACCGCGACGGTAATACATTGTAAAGTATCTTCGTCGAGGATAATTGCAGGATGCTGTGTTTTGCATATTCCACTCTCGCTGTGAAAGAAACTATATAGTATTGTTGAATATTCTTGAAATTTCAATATCGAAAATATATATGTATTGACAGCATCGCATATATATATAATATCTATAACTGTTCTTATATTTATTGTGATAGTGATTTATAACTGTGTCCGAGACATACATTTTAATCGATCTTGAATACATTTTTGTGCACGCTGCGTATTTTCAATCTTGAATATTTTTTAAAATTTTTTTATCTTGTTATTATAAAATATATTAATGCTTTATATAAAGATAATTTTTTTTATTTTTTGGAAGTACAAAGATAAGCGTCCTATATCTATATACAATACATAGAATATCGTTGTTGCTTATCCAAACACAGTTTTGCTACACTTCTTTTTATCTGTTATAAGTTTAGCGCGCTAAAATTTGTTCGCAAAAAAAGGCGAAATTGTATCAGCATTTCATAAAGATTACATTTTTGAGGTACATAAAAAATAATATATTATTTAAGATAATTTTGTAATACATATATACATAAATATACATACATTTAATTTACATATATACATTACATATATATATTTAACAAGATTTTATTTTTTATTTTTTGTTGTAATGCAGATTACAAAAATGATTGTACTGCAATTTTTCTATAGTATATCGTGTTCACGCGTGCCAGAAACGCTCTTGAGCACAATTCATTTTGCTTGCACGTCGAGCATTTTTAGTTTTAAGGGACTAGAAAAGGGTTGCCCTATCGTGCACTTTGCATACAGATAAGTGCACTTAAAAACGAAGGGGCTAGTTGCAGTTTTTGCGGGACGAGGGTAGCCTTGGGCTGCTGGTCGTCTATTGATTTTGAGGGTTCGTTTTCTGCGTGACTGTGCGCCACGGCGCAGGATTCGAGCTCTTCGTATCCTCTTTTGGTATTTACGATGCACTTTATTAATAAAAGAGCCACCGCACCGTGCATCGACGCGCATAGCCTATACATGCAGCCAAATGACGCGTGGAAATGTCTCGCCACTCTATAAGTGAGAAGCGATATATAAAACAAGACTATAAATTTCGTTGTAATATATTAACTTGTCTCGATAAAAACGAGGCTATTTTTTACGTGTTTATTGATGTATAAATATTGTATACCAAACATTTCAGATATAACATTACATTTATTAACGCACATTATTATGGTTATTAAATAAATTATTAAGATAACTTTTAAAAAGTTTCAAGGATTATGGATTACACTGATTATTAATAATATTAATTATAGTGATTATATATTAAACGCGATCTCTTTAAAATTTTCTACATATGATTATATTGCACTTTACTTTATCAGATTGTAAAATATAATGTCTCTTTTATTACACTGCAAAAAGTTGACAAATTATTTTTATAATTTCTATATAATTAAATGGCTATTTAAATTGAATTTCTCTTTAAATTGATAGCTGTCTAAAATTCTAAAATAATTATACATGTTTTAAATAGAATTTTAACGATTAAATATAAAAATAGATCCAAAAATGTGAGTTTTGCCAGCTTCATTTGCATTTTTACTTAAGTCAAGATTGATTTGAATTTTAATAGAATTTTGATAGAAAGCTGTCAGAATTATAAAAAAATACTAGATTTTTGTAGAAAAATTGTTCACTCGCTGAAATAAAAAAATTTCATTTGAGGAGTGAAAACTGGGATTACCCCAAAATTGTTTAGTTTTATTAATTTAAACGCGAGATATGTTTCAATTTATTCAAACTTTATACAAGTTTACTTGAATCGTAATTTGAAGGCTAAATTTACGGAAGCAATGCTAATTTCTCTTTCTCTATCCTCTTTCTATCGTTGTCTCTTTTGACGACAGGTTTGTTTGCATTGCCAACAACGTTTCGTCAGACGAGTATAATAAACTTTCGAATGGAGCGTTTGCGCGGTTTTTTTTTCGGTAGCTTGTGAAGTATTGTCTTCAGACATACAACTGTTTGCCAACGTTCTGTACCGTTCACCGTCGTTGTCACGATGCCTCAATTATCTTCTGGAAAGGGGGGCGAATAAAGGCTTGTCCATATTCTCTTGTCTGTCATGAAGTTAGTATTGACGTAATTCCACAGCAACGTTTTTCTTTGTTGGCGCTTTCACCGCAAATTATTAACGCTGCTTGTTTGTCTTTTTGTCTGTAGCAGAAATTGGCCGAATGAAAAAAAGAAAGCAAGAGAATTAATTATTAATTTCCTATAGCTGCCTTGTTCATTATTATTTTTTAAAATTATACTATCGAGCGATCAGCAGTAAAATCGATCTATACATATAATTTTGAAACTTTAATTTTTAAATAATAACGTTAAGATTAGAATTATTTTTATTGTACAAAATATTTTTCTTTATTATTATATAGTACAGTTATTATATAGTGCTTAGCTTTTATTATATATTTATAATATATAAGAATTATTGTATTTTTTTAGGATTCGGGAGCAGGAGCACCGGCCGACGATGAGGATACTACGAGAAGTTGTAAAAGGTCAGTTTATAAGTAATTATGAATATTTTTTATACAAAAATATGTTTTTTCGATTAGAGAAGGCATAATAGATATTTTGATAAAACAGAATAATGCGCACGAAAAATATACGGATTACGAAAATAATACAATTAAATAAATATTTTCAAAAATATTTTCTACTGAAATGTGCAAATTGTACATTTTAAATTATAATTATTTTCGTTGCAACATACTATCAACGATAAGCAATCTTGCTCTAGCCTTACGATATCTTAGCGAGCTCATGACACCCTATATAAGCGAATACGAATACGTATACCCAGTTTCAATGATAAGATCGAATTACACACAAGACCGCATCTTTAAGTGTGTGTGAAGAGATCCGTGGAGACTTCGGGCTCTCATCTCGCACATGGAATGTTCTCGCGGCCAATCTTTTCGCTTGTCACCGGATAACAACTCCGGCTACCGGGTTCGAAAAGCGCGAAATTAAGCGGAATTTAACACGCGCGCAGGCTAATAAGTCGTGATAAGGAACGAACGATGGCTATCCTGGACTGGTAGTAGGCCTCTTTACTTAGCGAGTAATTTGCTTTTGCTTTATCGGCCATTGAAAGTACGATACGACGTTCGCTCGGTTTTCCAAGGATAACCGTCTTAATCTGATAAAACTCTTCTTGCGAAGTTTCTGCGAAGATGGTATGGAATCGTTCGATTTTTTTCCCGAAGACGATCTCGTAAGAACGGCCGAGTGAGTTTTACCACTGGATATTCGAGATGCATCTAGCATTTTTATTAGTTTAGCTGAGTACAGTGTCGTGTCTTATTCTGTTTACATTCTTGAAGACAGGTATCGGTGTACTATAACGATAAACACAGGTCTTATCGCCATACGAACAGACACATAATCTGAAATTAGTTTATTTTATGCGTATGTCCGAAATTTTATCTTGAGGATGTCTTTTTTTCAATTTATGTGACTCATTATATTTGCATTATTATTTTACGATACAAGATAATTTTCCATATTAAAATAATGACACAATTATACAGTAAGAATATAATAACAAATTTATTTTTATTTATAACAAAATATTTTAATATTGAAAATAATAATTTAAAACACTTTTTTTACTATTTGAATTTCTACTATTGATTAATTGATTAATAATTAATATTTTTTAAAAATATTTATCTGATGTAATCTTTAAAATGTGGCTATTTATTTAAAGATCTTTTCCTGTCTTATTAAAGAGATGTACGGAAGATGAAATATTCTACATAATAATATGCAAATATACTTGACTATACTGTCTTGAATATTTTTCTCTTGACTTTTTGTAATCATTTTATCATTCAAATAATTTAATGCTTTACGGTACCATAATAAAATGAAGATGGCGAAGTCGTAAAATGAAGATAACTATGTTTCTATCCTTTTTACGAGCTAGCTTTATGGCGTCTGTGATCGACAATCTCTTCCGGGCGAAAGGTAGTTATTGCGAAAATATTACAATTGAAATTCGCGATTGTCGTCATCGGTCGTGCTCCCGGAACCGTGTCGATTATTAAGCAGGAAATAACACGAGGGAACGTAGCGTAGCGTTATTTAATCAACGATGAAACGAGTTCTTCCTCGTGGAAGAAGCGCGTCTTCACTTCCTCCTTCGAGACGTCGTTATAATTCGCTTAACTCGACTTGAATCTTCCCCGAGGAAAGCGGTGCGTGCTCGCGCGTGCGAATTTCCTGCCTATCGTCTCGGATGCGGACAGCGTGATGCATCTCCAATCTGCGTCGCGCTTGTGCGTATCTTATGCGAACGTGTGTGCGCCAGGAAATCCCCACGAGAGCCGACTCACTCTCCTGCCACGAGCTGCCGCGAAGAAGGCTTCACACTTAATCGTCTGACTTTCTACCGTGTGTTTGCGTAACATCTCGCCTCGCGCGCGGATCGTAACGTTACATTACGCGGGAAACGTAATCGAAGTCTTCGTTATTGATAAAAAGAACAAATTTTTCGTCGCGACCGGATATTAAAATACCCTGCCTCCAACGAGGGGTGTCGCGATCGTTACGAGAATTTTAGCGCGGATATTGCTGCGGATGAGGGATAGAGAAATAATCATTCAGATTTTTTTTACGTGACTAGATGACTAAACAAATGAAAAGCATATTTGACTTTTATATATCTATTTTAGAACAAACGGATAATAAGTATTTTTTAAATAAATTAAAAATATGAATCTCTTTTCTTAAATAAAAATATTGATGCATTTTATAATTTTAATGTTAATTAAAAATAACAAGTTTTTCATGAAATTTTATGGAAATAAATATTATATTCTCTTCTTTGAAATTAATTTAAAATATATTTTAAATTTCAGGAAAAAAATTAAATTGAAAAGTTTGACTATAATATAAAAGATCTATGAGAGATAATCACTATGCTTAATTTTACTAAAAAATTCTATTTTAAAGTCGTAAAAAAATATGTTATTAATTCGCAGTTTGATCGCTATTAGAATGACATTTCCATTTATAGTTCGCGATTTATTCTGCAACGTCACGGATTCTCGATTGCTCTCAATTTTAGATAAAGCGCTGTTGGTTATGGCAATATATCACGAATTGTTATGTGCATTCTCGCTTATTTCATCTCTGTATAGGAAAGTCAATTTGTAGGCAATCAACCTCGTAATACAATACCCCCGATTCAGTCTTTAACTCCTGGCAGCACTGATGCCCGCTATTTTTGGCTAGATTGTTCGGGAGGCACATTTCAGCAGAGCATGTATCTGATACATGACCTTTTAGCTCAGTTAAAGTTCAGACCAACATACCGATATCAAATCTTACGAGGCTGTTCTGCTAGGGGGAATGTTGACTTTGCAATGTACCTATTAAAACAATTCGTAATAAGAATTTAGATATCTATTGCCTAATTCATTCTTTGCTTAATTCATTCTTTGCCTAATTCATTCTTTGCCTAATTACTCACATGGTTTATTATTAATTTATGTCGGTATTTGTTTCCCAAACTATGTTTAAATTGAAAATCATAATGCATATGTGTGTTATATATGATACACACATTTAAAGTTAGACATATAAAATCTCAAAATTATTTTTTCTGTGTATTATGATTTACAAATAACATATATGATCAATTACAATATATGAATGAAAAATAATAATAATTTATAATTTTTATTATAACTTATTATTTTGACGATGGCATATCAATTACTAATTGAAATTGTTTACGATCTTAATATCTTACCGCTTGATTAGAGCATCTGTATTTCGTTAAATTTATTAAATTATTTTCGACAAACAAAATGTGCAAAGTATTAATTGCAGAACATAAACAGTGCCAAAGTAATTAAACTGATATTCTAGTGCTGATCTAGATTTATAATTGCAATTAAATTCAGCCCTCGTTGCCTTAAGGGGCAGAAGTGCTTAGTAGAACCGTATAGCTAATAGTGCAATTATCATTAATTGCGATCTGCAATCGCGGACGATGCTTATTTCACAACTACAGTATGGTGACTCGAATTGCGTGGGTGGAACTAATGCCACTCATTTGTTTGTACAACTTTCAGAATTTAGTGGCTAAGTCGTGGAGGGATAATCGATATCGCAAAGCAATATAATAGAAATACTTCGATTATATAAATATATATAAATTTATATTAGGTATATCATTTTATATATTATTATATATATTTATATTTCATAAATTTGACATATATATAGGTATATAAATTTAATAAATAATTAATACACATTTTCTCTTTGCATAAATTTCGCGTTCTCAATTTTCGCATAAACTTGGACAGCCGCAATAATACGTTTTTATCTAAATACCGTTTCCGTCTTGACAGTACAACAGTAACAACATGTCTAGCGATGCGTTTTCCTTTCACGTTCCGTATGACCTGTCATAAATTTAGAGCCTGACCGCAAACTTATTAATGTCCGTCATGCAGTAGACGCGTTGCCCTAACTTTGTCCAGCGTCTCCATAATTTTCTGCACGCCTCGTCGCCTTCGCGAAGAAGACTTCGATCATTGATCTCTCGTAAGAAAAAGAAAGGGACATCCGGTGTTTTAGCGTTAGGCTACGATCTCGTGCGTGATTGATGCCGTCCTAATTATCTGTGTCACATCTGGCATAGTACCAGTCGGACGGACAATTGTAGACCTACATTTTACGGTCGTAGATTGCGATACTTGGTTGCCTTTAAGGCGTTAGGTTATCTCCAATTACATAGTGTTTGCGGTTTCAATATGTCTCGCAGTTACAACTCAAACGTGTGTATCGAGTTCCAGACTTGTTAACACGCCTGTTAACGATCGAATTGCTAAAAGGCGAGTTAGCTTTGTTGACCATCGCATTTTAAAAGACGTATGATTGTACCTTAAATATCACACCGTGAAGTGGAGAGAAGCTCTGGCTCGCAAGAACTTCTGACGACCCGCTCTCTCGGATGCCCGAAGCCGACCGAGGCCGGTCTACCTTGAACGGGATTCCTGGTCGTTCGTAAATTTCACTAACAAAGAGTCACGAGACTCGTGAGGATAATAGCCGGATATACACGTATTTTCTCTCGCTAACGTGCATAATGCCACATACACGCTGCTCATTACAGTCTCGTAGATTCCGATAGTTTTTAGAAAGAGAAGTAATACAGAAAATGATATCTATTATTCCTCGTCTATTTGTTATCTTACTTTTAACCGTGTACTTTCTCTCCAATGCGGATGTGATGGTAATAACTTACGGATCGTGAATTTATTGTTGCGATAGGTAGTTACAGTACACACACTACACGAAAAACTTTTTCTTTTCAGTTTAATGACATGTTATATCGCAATTTTATTTCTTTGTATCTATGATTTTTTTTCTAATATTCAAAAAATAACGAGAAATCTAAAGCGAAAACTGTTTTAACCGAGCAAATTTTAGATAATTGAGAAACATTAAGGAATATATAAAATTATTAACATTTTTGAGTGATTTTTAAATGACTAAAAATAATATCCTAAAAAGACCAGCCGAAAAATTAGCTTTCCGATTTTTAAGAATTAAAAATTTTAATAATAATAATTCTATTCAATATTGTCATTAGAAAAATATTGATCTATTTATTTATGATGGATTGAATATAGGTATTTTTATTTCATTTAATTTTATATATCTTTGTTTTGAATCACTTTAATGAGTTCTGATTATGTTCAAATTACATATTCATCTACATTATTAATGATATTAAATTGTAATTGCAGTAATACGTACATATATATATTTGCTTTGGACACCATTTTTTTGTATATAAATATACATATTTGCTGAATTACCGAAGTTTTCGAGAGTTTCGCACGAAATACGTAACCCTGAACTATATTTCAGCCGAGCATTTCGGACGAGCGCAAACAATGAACGATCTTACACAATTTGAGATTGGATCGTGCTTCGAAACTTGGTAATTAGTTTCCTCTTTGCGACATTGGTCGATTGTTGTTGACCGAGGTTCGTGAAAATAGTCTTACGACAAAAATTTTTTCGGCAAGACATGAAATAATATGTGAGCATTTTTGTGGTAAAGCAAGCATTTTTTCAAAGTTTCAATAAACTCATTTAACCATTATATTTATAATGACTGTTAAGATGTGACATAGCCATTTTAGCACAATTGTGTTAATGTATAGATGTGCATTATTTGTATTATTTATTTATATATTAGAAGCTTATATTTGCTAACATAAGTAAAATGAACACAATACCTATATAAGATATATTTAGTGCTCATACAACATATACAAAATGGATGAAACTGCAATCTTTGCATTAGTTCGTGACGTGATCAAATATTAAAGTAAATACAAGTTTTTTCGTGGCAATTTATTTTATTAATAAGAACTAAGATAAAGAATTATCTTGCTTTTTTAAATTTTTTTGTATACTTTGATAGTAACTTTTTCATTTTTTAAATCTTACTTAGTAATTTTCGAGTTATAAATAAATCTAAGGCTATCAGTTTAAATATTCATTAATTCTAAATATAAAGATAATTTATACATATAAGAGAATTTTTCCAGCATGCATTATAATGAACCGATATTTAACGTAAAACCGATATTTAATGAAGAGTAAGTCCGCTCTAAAATATTTAATTTTATACTTAAACAATTTTGAAATATCGGATTATTTAATGAATAATTCTTTTGTGCACGTATAAAGTATGTTTATGACAGCATTGACCTATAAAGTATGAAATATTCAAAGCACATCACGAAGCGGTCTGTTTTTTTAACTGTTCTTTTTCGCAGTATCCATACTTTTGCGAGTTTATTTTCTCGTCTCCGAAAGACCGTGTACAGATTACATGCCAATCTTTTAGATAGGATTTTTTTCTTGGCGAAGTACGTCGGCAGCAGATAAAACTAGCCATGGGTTCATTGGACTTATCTGTCATTCTGCCCTGAGAGAGAGAGCGTAAATGATTTTGATGAGAACGTAAAAAGTAATATATGACATGTATCGCGAAGTAGATTTTCACATCGCGTGTCTTAATGCAATATATGCACGTACTATTAGCTCTTCTCGCAATCGTCATCCGAATACGGATGCTAGTATGAAATCTTAAAATGCATAAATCCGCTGAGTAAAGCAATCTCTAAGTATCTAGAAAAACCGGTTTGCAACGACGATTAATTCTCTTCTTTATAATTGTTGTTTTAAATTATCGAATATTACAATGCAACAGTCCGTTTATTTGTATTATTTATTCATATATATTGGATATTATATGTTAGATAAAATATTTAATTACACAAAAGTATTTAGGACTTATTAATATATTTATTACATTCATATTTAACATTTTTTAATAATTTTTAATATTAATAGCTACTGATTGTGAATGTTACTTCGGCAAAAAATGTTGCTGTGTATTTTCAAGTTTCTTTCGTCATTTTAATAATATAGATATTTTTGCAAATGTGTGATCTTTATATTATATATGCTTTTTCGAAATAACAGCGGAAATTATATTTAAAATTTATCAGTGTCGAATGTAAATAATTCTGGAAGGTAAATTTAAGCGGGTGCAAATTTGTTGTTTTGATCTCGGGAATCAACGATACCTCTATCAAAGATTCGTGAATAGATGTTGTTTGTCAAGCGAGACACACATTCCAGGTCGTCCGCCTCTCGGCTTCTCGCGAATACATTAGCGTTTGTACGGTCTTCGTTTTGCATGGATGAGCTGGTAAACTGGAGCGAATATATGTGTACGTACATACGACAATTGCACAACAAAGGTCAATGCACTGAATGATGCCTCAGTTGGCATATGTGTATGAATAACGCGATATTATCGGCATATGCGCGATACGAATCAATCACGCCGTGTTATAATTTGCGTTATAGTGCTGTTATTGTTCAATATTTCGAACATATATTGTATTTATTTTTTATCCATTTTTAAATATTTACTCTTTAAATTTCTCGGAGTGAAGACCGAACAATCTCATTCCAAAAGAGTGAGATTCCACTCTTTTGGAGTAAAATTCCACTCTTGGAATGAGATTGCTCGGTCTTCTTTCCAAGAAATTTAGAGAGTATATATTTTTAAATAGCTGTATAAATATCCACCGATACTGGAATGTCTTTGAAATTTTTTGCTGCATCGCGCGCGAACAGCTGATAAAGAATCTCTAGTTTCTAAGATTAGAATGAAACTTATCGAAGTCTTCTCGCGAGTCAATTCGCAATTAATTTATGCATAGCCGATTCTCTTCTACGAAGTCTTATATAGTTGTCGATATGTCAATGATTAAATCATGAATATTCAACAGCGCGACGTGCGGGCTGTCGAAGATTGTCAGTCTTTCGGTCGAGAATCTGATAGTTCGGCTGTTAACTATTCCGAGAAGAATTATCGAGAGAGAATGGGAGAATTTCTCCTCAGTTTTTACGTCATTGATATGCGTGACGTAAGGCGGTACGATGCACCAAGAATATCGATGCGATTCCCTGCAATCCATTAAGGTTTTCTTCGTGAATCAGTAATTTTTCTTTGCATTTGCTCGTAATGATATGCGAATATTTTCACGCGCGAGGAAACAGATCGAGTAAGCATTGTACTGCTTGTAGTCTGACACGGTCGACTACAAATGGAAACATTAATAATATCGAAATACATTGCAAAATCATTCGAATACCTGCCTGTATGAAGTTAGCCCCCCATTTTTCGAATTTTAAAATTTTAAAGGTTGTTCCAGGTTGTTCTAGACTTGTTCTAAATTGTTCCAAAAGATCAAATTTAAAAAATAAAAATTTTCGCGAAAAATGGAAAAAAACGATTTTTTGACCTGGCCCCCCATTTTTCGAAAATCGAACTTTTAAAGGTTGTTCCAGATTGTTCTAGTTGTTCTAAACATTGTTCCAAAGTGATAATTCCCTAAACAAAATATTTCACGAGATATAATAAAAAAATAGTTTCGTGCGCTAAAACAGTATTTTTACGTTTTCGGCTATAGTTATTATCTCTTAAACACCAAACTGCATATTTTAGCTAAAAACGAACAGAACAACCTGGAACAACTCTCAATTTTGCTAGAACATAATTTTAAAGAGTACTTTACTCTTGGAAATAAACATATTTTTGTTGTTTTTTCGTGTTTTTCGACCGATAACGACGTGACAGCGATCCCAAACTATAGAACAATTACGTACTGGCATAGAACAACTTGGAACAACTCTCAGTTTTGCTAGAACATTATTTTAAAGGGTACTTTACTCTTGGAAATAAACACATTTTTTTTGTTTTTTCATCTTTTTTGCCCGCTAAAGTCGCGATAGCGGCCCCAAACTATAGAACAATTACGTACTGGCATAGAACAACTTGGAACAACTCTCAGTTTTGCTGGAACATTATTTTAAAGAGTACTTTACTCTTGGAAATAAACACATTTTTTTTGTTTTTTCATCTTTTTTGCTCGCTAAAGTCGCGATAGCGGTCCCAAACTATAGAACAATTACGTACTGGCATAGAACAACTTGGAACAACTCTCAATTTTGCTAGAACATAATTTTAAAGAGTACTTTACTCTTGGAAATAAACACATTTTTCTTGTTTTTTTGTGTTTTTCGACCGATAACGTCGCGACAGCGGTCCCAAACTATAGAACAATTACGTACTGGCATAGAACAACTTGGAACAACTCTCAATTTTGCTAGAACATAATTTTAAAGAGTACTTTACTCTTGGAAATAAACACATTTTTCTTGTTTTTTTGTGTTTTTCGATCGATAACGACGTGACAGCGGTCCCAAACTATAGAAAAATTACGTACTGGCATAGAACAACTTGGAACAACTCTCAGTTTTGCTAGAACATTATTTTAAAGGGTACTTTACTCTTAGAAATAAACACATTTTTTTTGTTTTTTCATCTTTTTTGCCCGCTAAAGTCGCGATAGCGGTCCCAAACTATAGAACAATTACGTACTGGCATAGAACAACTTGGAACAACTCTCAATTTTGCTAGAACATAATTTTAAAGAGTACTTTACTCTTGGAAATAAACACATTTTTCTTGTTTTTTTGTGTTTTTCGACCGATAACGACGTGACAGCGATCCCAAACTATAGAACAATTACGTACTGGCATAGAACAACTTGGAACAACTCTCAATTTTGCTAGAACATAATTTTAAAGAGTACTTTACTCTTGGAAATAAACACATTTTTCTTGTTTTTTTGTGTTTTTCGACCGATAACGACGTGACAGCGGTCCCAAACTATAGAAAAATTACGTACTGGCATAGAACAACTTGGAACAACTCTCAGTTTTGCTAGAACATTATTTAAAGGTACTTTCTCTTGACATAACTTTTTCTTTTTTTTTGTTTTGCTTAGCGGTCCCAACATAGAACACATGCATTGGACACCTCATTTTTGAACAGTACTTTACTCTTGGAAATAAACACATTTTTTTTGTTTTTTTATCTTTTTTGCTCGCTAAAGTCGCGATAGCGGTCCCAAACTATAGAACAATTACGTACTGGCATAGAACAACTTGGAACAACTCTCAGTTTTGCTAAAACATCATTTTAAAGGGTACTTTACTCTTGGAAATGAACACATTTTTTTTTGTTTTTTCATCTTTTTCGCCCGCTAAAGTCGCGACAGCGATCGTAAACTATAGAACAGTTACGTACTGGCATAGAACAACTTGGAACAACTCTCAATTTTACTAGAACATGTTTATTTCCAAGAGTAAAGTACCCTTTAAAATTATGTTCCAGCAAAACTGAGAGTTGTTCCAAGTTGTTCTATGCCAGTACGTAATTGTTCTATAGTTTGGGACCGCTGTCGCGACGTTATCGGTCGAAAAACACAAAAAAACAAGAAAAATGTGTTTATTTCCAAGAGTAAAGTACTCTTTAAAATTATGTTCTAGCAAAATTGAGAGTTGTTCCAAGTTGTTCTATGCCAGTACGTAATTGTTCTATAGTTTGGGACCGCTGTCGCGACGTTATCGGTCGAAAAACACAAAAAAAACAAGAAAAATGTGTTTATTTCCAAGAGTAAAGTACTCTTTAAAATTATGTTCTAGCAAAATTGAGAGTTGTTCCAAGTTGTTCTATGCCAGTACGTAATTGTTCTATAGTTTGGGACCGCTATCGCGACTTTAGCGAGCAAAAAAGATGAAAAAACAAAAAAAATGTGTTTATTTCCAAGAGTAAAGTACTCTTTAAAATAATGTTCCAGCAAAACTGAGAGTTGTTCCAAGTTGTTCTATGCCAGTATGTAATTGTTCTATAGTTTGGGACCGCTATCGCGACTTTAGCGGGCAAAAAAGATGAAAAAACAAAAAAAATGTGTTTATTTCCAAGAGTAAAGTACCCTTTAAAATAATGTTCTAGCAAAACTGAGAGTTGTTCCAAGTTGTTCTATGCCAGTACGTAATTGTTCTATAGTTTGGGACCGCTGTCGCGACGTTATCGGTCGAAAAACACAAAAAAACAAGAAAAATGTGTTTATTTCCAAGAGTAAAGTACTCTTTAAAATTATGTTCTAGCAAAATTGAGAGTTGTTCCAAGTTGTTCTATGCCAGTACGTAATTGTTCTATAGTTTGGGACCGCTATCGCGACTTTAGCGGGCAAAAAAGATGAAAAAACAAAAAAAATGTGTTTATTTCCAAGAGTAAAGTACTCTTTAAAATAATGTTCTAGCAAAACTGAGAGTTGTTCCAAGTTGTTCTATGCCAGTACGTAATTGTTCTATAGTTTGGGATCGCTGTCACGTCGTTATCGGTCGAAAAACACAAAAAAACACGAAAAATGTGTTTATTTCCAAGAGTAAAGTACTCTTTAAAATTATGTTCTAGCAAAATTGAGAGTTGTTCCAAGTTGTTCTATGCCAGTACGTAATTGTTCTATAGTTTGGGACCGCTATCGCGACTTTAGCGAGCAAAAAAGATGAAAAAACAAAAAAAATGTGTTTATTTCCACGAGTAAAGTACTCTTTAAAATTATGTTCTAGCAAAATTGAGAGTTGTTCCAAGTTGTTCTATGCCAGTACGTAATTGTTCTATAGTTTGGGACCGCTATCGCGACTTTAGCGAGCAAAAAAGATGAAAAAACAAAAAAAATGTGTTTATTTCCAAGAGTAAAGTACTCTTTAAAATAATGTTCCAGCAAAACTGAGAGTTGTTCCAAGTTGTTCTATGCCAGTACGTAATTGTTCTATAGTTTGGGACCGCTATCGCGACTTTAGCGGGCAAAAAAGATGAAAAAACAAAAAAAATGTGTTTATTTCCAAGAGTAAAGTACTCTTTAAAATAATGTTCCAGCAAAACTGAGAGTTGTTCCAAGTTGTTCTATGCCAGTACGTAATTGTTCTATAGTTTGGGACCGCTGTCGCGACGTTATCGGTCGAAAAACACAAAAAAAACAAGAAAAATGTGTTTATTTCCAAGAGTAAAGTACTCTTTAAAATTATGTTCTAGCAAAATTGAGAGTTGTTCCAAGTTGTTCTATGCCAGTACGTAATTGTTCTATAGTTTGGGACCGCTATCGCGACTTTAGCGAGCAAAAAAGATGAAAAAACAAAAAAAATGTGTTTATTTCCAAGAGTAAAGTACTCTTTAAAATAATGTTCCAGCAAAACTGAGAGTTGTTCCAAGTTGTTCTATGCCAGTACGTAATTGTTCTATAGTTTGGGACCGCTATCGCGACTTTAGCGGGCAAAAAAGATGAAAAAACAAAAAAAATGTGTTTATTTCCAAGAGTAAAGTACCCTTTAAAATAATGTTCTAGCAAAACTGAGAGTTGTTCCAAGTTGTTCTATGCCAGTACGTAATTGTTCTATAGTTTGGGATCGCTGTCACGTCGTTATCGGTCGAAAAACACGAAAAAACAACAAAAATATGTTTATTTCCAAGAGTAAAGTACTCTTTAAAATTATGTTCTAGCAAAATTGAGAGTTGTTCCAGGTTGTTCTGTTCGTTTTTAGCTAAAATATACAGTTTGGTGTTTAAGAGATAATAACTATAGCCGAAAACGTAAAAATACTGTTTTAGCGCACAAAACTATTTTTTTATTATATCTCGTGAAATATTTTGTTTAGGGAATTATCACTTTGGAACAATGTTTAGAACAACTAGAACAATCTGGAACAACCTTTAAAAGTTCGATTTTCGAAAAATGGGGGGCCAGGTCAAAAAATCGTTTTTTTCCATTTTTCGCGAAAATTTTTATTTTTTAAATTTGATCTTTTGGAACAATTTAGAACAAGTCTAGAACAACCTGGAACAACCTTTAAAATTTTAAAATTCGAAAAATGGGGGGCTAACTTCATACAGGCGAATACCTTGTAATTTTAGATATAACACGACCTAGTTTCGCTTACCCTACGGGCATGTAATCGCGATTTTAATCGTACGAGACTGGACCGGTTGATGCGGATGATTAATGCGTCGCATGCTCGTCTCCCCTTGGCAGAGAAAAAAAATTGAGAAACGATTCGTATAACGAGATTTCGAAAAAAAAGGAGTCTACTACATCGTGTAGGACGGCGCGATGAGTCATTGTTTGCAAGCCGAGCAATTAAGTAGGGACATGGGCACGGACATGCTTGACAAAAAGATCAATATTTTAATGATCAATCTCGTGCAGAAATATGGATCTGCAATACATAATATATTATCCTTCGAAAATATCTTTTATTATTTCTGATTAATTTTCTATAACGAAAACATCGCCGACGTGCAATCGATTATCATTTTTAAATAATTATTTAATTGATCAAGTCTTAGTTTTTTATAGTTACACAAGCTGCAATTATTCTTAATAATAGCTATTATTTATTGATTGACGTTTTAGACGTTTCATCATTCGTCTTCGTTTAGCAATTTCTATATATATATTCTTTTATTATATAAATTATAGAGTATATTCATGGAGGTGAACAGTAAAAGTAACTAGTACACTGGGTCGATGACAGTTATTCGTCACAAAAAAATAATGGGAACAATTTGTAGTAAACTCTTTAAAAAATGATATTCTTTAAAAAATATTCTTCATACAGCATTTTATATAGGTATATTTTTATATTGACTTTTTATACAATATTTTCCGGATGTGGAAATTGAACAAAATTATTGATTTACTGATTAGTTTTCATTTGACGATTGCGCATGAATATAATTTAATTCAAACAGAAATAAAAACATTTATATATTTAACATATTAGCATTAATCGAATATCGTTTGTAGTGAGTATTTTTTATTGTTTAATGGAAAAGAAGTATGTGGAGTTTCAAGCAAATTGATTGGAAATTCTTGACAAACTTTACTTGATAGATTGATGAAAATTAAACAAATAGATAGATCTTTGCAATATTATAAACATATTGTTATTTTGGAATCTTTCTATTTCTTGCGAATGGGAAGCTTTTGACTTGTTTATACGATTGGTTATTATACCCTCGGGACTATATAATTGTCTCTCTTTTTCTCTTTCTCTCTGGTTATATAGACAATTGGTATAATGCTACATGCATGTCGTGTAACACGCAATAGATCTCTAAATATACTCGATGGTGTAATGTAATATTCGCCCCGAGGCGAGTTTACGAGATTGCTCGCTGATTAAAGGGTACTTGGCGCCATTAAGTCTGATTTGTACGATGTTCTTTTGCCAACAGTTAGTCTGTTTCAATATACGAGTGTGGTAGAAAGATTCGGTGCGGAAAAAGATTGGGAAAGAGACAGCGTTAATTAATATGTTGACGCCATGGCCGGATTACATAATTTGGATAGCATTCATCGGCCTTCGTCTAGTAATTACCGCATATTTTTTCATGCGTCAGACATAGACATATAACCGATTCAGTAATTAAGATTTATTCAATAAAATATAGCTTTTGGGGTACAAGGTCTTTCACGAATATCTATATACACATGCAGCAAAATAATAAAAATTACTTTTTTTTACAAAAATAAAATCAAGATTTTATTAAAACATTTTATAATTAAAATTAAAATAGTATTCCAATAAATTTAGCTTAAGATATAAACTGAGTAGAGATAACAGAAAATTTTATTTAATTTCAAGAGGATTTTATATTAACAAAATTCTAATTTATTAAATAAATGTAATTAATATATTTTATATTAAATTTTTTTGACAACTCCAGTGTAATGCTTGTTAAAAAAATTCTGACTTTGTTAGACAATCAGTATATGAAAAAGATAATGATTTTTCTTTAATTACACTGCAGTAATTATATACGCATAATATTTAGAGTGTTCAGGCCAATGATTTCGTGAGGGTGAAACGCATGACGGCGAGGCTTCAAGGCCTTCTTTCATTCTGTGATTGTTTCGATCATATAGATACTTTCTTTCTTGTAAAATATATATTTATCACATTTTACAAGTTGAAAGAAAATTACATATAGATATGAAAGAAGACACTGTTTGACAATCGTTGCAAAATTCATATATTTTATCACATGTTTAGACTTTTTTTCATTCTGTAATTGTTCCGATAATATATATACTTTGTTGTAAAATATATATTTATTACATTTTACAAATTTAAGGAAAAATTATATAGATATGAAAGAAGGCACTGTTTGACAATTGTTGCAAAATTCATATATTTTATCATATGTTTAATTAAAAAATTTTATTTACATCATATATATATATATATACATATATGTCAATAAATGTACGCGCTGAAAATGTGTTATATGGTGCAAAAAAAAAAAAGTTTTTTTCGTCTCCCTTCAACGCGCGCTTTTTCATCTCGATCGATCGAGAAGCTGTTTCGAGTGTCAGCGAGGTTGAATCTGCGTGTCGACTGCGGATGGTAGGGCGCGACTGTGTAAGGAAAGAGAGGGACGAGACCGAGTAGGTAGGAGCGAAGGATGGTAGGGAGGAGACTCTCGCGCGCCTGTCTGCGCCGGTTCGAGGCAACCTTCAGTCAGTTGTCTGGTGACGTCGTGTGCGCAAGCATCGATCGCGCTTCGGCGTGAACGCCGCCTCTCGCGTTCGGCCGCGTGAATTTAGCGTCAAGTCGAGTGACCGTTCCGCGAGATCGTCGTCGTCGCGACGCCGAGGTTTCCGAAAAAGAGAGACGATGTTTCGGAGATACGCGTTTTCGGACAATCCGTCTGACGGGCGTCTCGTGCTCGTCTATCGCGCGTTTTAAATGTGTGTTCAAGTGTGAGACAAGTGCAGCGCGGCGAAAAAAAAGGATTGATGGAGAGGCAAAGCGGTTGTTAGGTTACGCAGCCCGTGGTGTGTCTCGTTAACTGACTTCGATGGTCTTCGAAAACATCGAGATGAGGAACCCCGCGGGGTTCCTGTTCGAAGACGCCAGACACGGATACATACAGTACATCAGGTATTGATACTTACATATATCGATATAATATATCGCATAATATATCGAATTAATCGTGTATGGATATTCGTGAATCGTGAATTAATTACGAGTTAACAAAAAATATTTGAAATCGCGTAATTGTCGTAAAAAGAGACAGAGAATCGACGCTTTCTCCCTCGCTAATTGTGACGTTTGCGAGATTGATGCTGTTTATATTGTAGTAATGACTGTTGATTTAGAAAGGGACATTGAATTATTTATCCGAGATTAGGCAGATTAAACACGTCCAAAAGCTACTTGGTCTATAAGTTATTGAAAAATGTCATGTTTTTATGTGAGAATGTGTCTGAAAATTATTGTTGAAAGATTCGTGTCGCAGAGTTCATTGTCAAACGCGGCAATATTTTTCGTTTTTTTAATGATCGTATCAAATACTTGATGTAAAGTAATTTAAACGGAAGAATTAAATATTTAACAGCGCAATTTTTACATTATAACGTCTGTGTCTTTGTCATTCCTTGTTTTAACGTCAATGTTTATTTTTTAACATACAACTGTTGATACAAGTAATATTGTAAATATGATCATGAAAGTGCAGAAAATGCAATGGTTTTATGTTGACATGATATTCAGTTATTAATAATTAATTACTTCTGAATAAATAAGCTTCAAAAATACGCTTTGCTCCAAAAAAGGCTTAATAATCTTTTGAATAATGATGGAAATATTTTTAAATATCTTTATTAACAATAAAATCTCAGTATTTATAAAAGAAAGAAAGTATTGCTATGGATTCTATTATTATAAAGAATTTATCTAAATCATCTTAAATCAGACTTGAAGGGATCAATTCGGGCAATGAATAGTTTGAAAATTAAACAACAAGACCAACGCGTTGTAATAATACGAACACTTTTGTGCGTGCTTTTGTATACATAACTACTGCCGTTGTAAAACGGCATCGTGAATCAAGTGTCATTTTCGTGGTGTAGTAAAGCAGATATCGAATAGGCATTGTTCGCACGATGAGAGTTCGCGTCAACAATCTAATTCGCGTCGTAGAAACGATCAATAATATTCCTTAATCCTACGAGTGTAACCAAGGTGCTGGTAGTTTTGCAGTCTGACATTAAGCTTAAGAGATTATAGCAGATTATAACGGAAAATACTCGTGCAAGCTAATTCATCGAATGTTAGAAGTAAATGCGTATACATTGCCTGCATTGAAATCAAATCAGTTTAAATAATTTTGTAAAAGAATAGCACTATTCAATAAAAGCGAATTGAAATTGAAGTCTCATTAATATATTAATATGAAATCAAAATTCGAACATTTTGCCGATTAAAAATCTTAAATTAAATATTTATATAAATGTAACCTCGTTTAAATAATACATAGAATTGTGTATCACGTCAAATATAAGGCCAAAGTTTCACATATTTTTGCTGAAATTTTCTTGATCTCTCTTTTAAAATTTTATTTTGTTGTATATTATTTTTGTTGATGCAACCTTGATTGCATTTGCTTCTTTTTACGCGATTACTTCGTTTCAGTAGATACGCATGAGGCACGTGATGGCAAAAACGTGATATCAGAACACGCATCCGATGTAACTGTAGATCGAGATCGTTTGTAACAATCTTTTTAATTGCATCTCTCGTGATGAACTTTCTGGTTGATCGACAATTTCTCTTCGTTAACTGTTAGGAAATTAGTTTTCAGAAAAAAATAAATATCGCTTCTTTTATCGATATACGCATTTTATAATAATCTTCTCTGAAATATTCATAAATATTGCATCATGCGCAATTAATCTTTGATTGTAGAAAAAGATAAACCGCAATAGTGAAGTTTAGGACTTTAAATAATAGATGTTATAGAAAATATATTAATTTATCTATCGCTATAAAAGATGTAAATTAAAATAATTTTAGGTAATAGTTAATTGATAGTATATTTATTAATTATACATTATTTTGTTATATACACATATTGATAATCGCATATGTGTTTTGAAAAATACATATATAACAATGACATATTTCTGAGCACATCAATCATTAAAATATTTTAACAATAATTCTACGTATAACATTTGTTGTTAAAACAGAGAATTTAGTTTTGTAAATATATATATAATATTTCTCAAACATTTTCTTCTCTCCACGATATTTTTTTCATTATTTAGTCAAACTGCTTTCTTTTTCCGTGGTTACTTTTCTGCGATATCAACCACCGTGATTAATTTTCTTCTCGCACGATATAGTTTTTACGAAAGTGGATTCATGCAGTGAGGATTAATTGAAAGATCAGAAATTATGCAGGAGATAAATGTTCCATCATACCGTTAGTGATGGTCCAGTTTAAGATGCCAACATACTTGGCAACGTTGCCTTCACTGGCATACGAATATCGTATTCTTTGTTCTTTTTTTTCCGAATGCAAGGATCCCTAACCGATTCTCTGTTTATAATAGACTCTTCAATTCGCTGTAGCAAGTCTCGGTGAGATATTTCGTCTGAGGAATTATAACAGGATGGCGCGCGGATAAATTTGTAGAGAGAGGAAAAGCTTTTTTATGTAACGATATTTTATGTAAATCGCGGTTGAATAATCTACGTAAACTATAATATGCAAAGCCAGATAAATCGATGAGATCTATTAAGAAGCTGCAGTAAGTCTATAGTAACAAAGAAACGCGAAGGATAATGTAGATGTTTTAGCATCTTATTTTTTATATAAATTTAAATAATTTTCGAGAATAAAACACTCATAATGTTTAAGTGATAATTAAATTGTTTGCAAATGGTTAAAGATTTTAGATTTTATTACATCTAAAAATTATATATAATAACAAAAAATGCTTTATTGTCTATCTAGCATTTTTCATGGACTTTTTCTTTTAAAAAAAGATTTTTGGGAAAAAACTTATTTTAGTTGATATTTACTTTTCTACTAATTTTGTATTTGCATGCACAAAGCGCATCTGTAATAATGCATTTCGATGCATTTTCGCATTATCGTCAAGTGTAGTTCATAAATTAATGGGTTCCCGGGATAAAGTGTATGTACGGTAATATATCATCGCCAATGATTAAATTCGAATTACATTACGCGTTAGAATGGCCGAGAGTCAATTTTGTCACAGTTTTGTTAAAAATAAATTTATTTTATGCATAAATAAATATGTAAAAATATATGAAATTTATTTCTAATGAAGGAAAAATGTTCAAGTTTTTTCAAAATATTTTATGATAATATTAATCAAGAATTTATAGAAAAATACATTGTTTAATAAATGACGGATTTAATTATTCTAATAATAGTGATAGGAAGTAGTGTAGAGGAAAGAGAATATCTCAGTTAAAACTTTGCTTTGAAAAAATTACCGTAACTAACAAGTTATTAATATAAACGCCGCACTTTGACAAATTAAAATGCCGAAAACATATGTAGCGCAATATGCCGGGTGGTAATAAATACTTATGTATGTATGTGTGTGTGTGTGTGTGTGTCTGTGTGTGTATGTATATACATGTGCATATGGGAGCAGCGCTCCTTTGTCAGCGTCAGCTGATTCGGGGCATCAGCTGCGCGCTTTTGTATGAACGAGGTGTGAAAGGGAACTCTGATTATTTGTCGAGAAAGGTTGCCTGGGAAAAAGTTGGCTCCTGTATGGTCTATAAATACGTTCAGAGACGTTTGATGCGGCATTATATAGCATGAATGTAAAAAGTTTATTTTTAGTACTTTATTTTTGAGCTACAGTAAGAGTATAATAATTTGTGCAAAATGTATTTCACATTTTCATATCAGTGAGAATTAAGGATATTTTATATCTATTCGCTTTAGTGCATTTATCTCATATACATAGATTATATATTTATTTATATCGTTGCCCTGAAAAAAATTTATACGAAAGAGCAATATTCGCCGATAATAAGGCTAATGCAAAACAACTGTCGGTTCGCACTAGTATCACTTGCCTTAAAATAGATTATAGATGAATCATGAACGTAGTTACAAATGCATCTCGAGGATGTAAGCGTGGACTATATCGACATTCGTACTCCTAAGTAGCGGCTATTATAAATTTCGCGATCGGACACGCGGTATCTCTATCAGTAACCGTTAGAAAAAAGGCAGCCCAGGCTCCCGTATTTGCCGCAGCTGTCTTCCATAACATTTCCTCGGCTCTAACGGTTCTCATTTCGAGATATAAATCGTAGCGACGATATTATTGCCGAGTAATCGTCGAATCGAACACAGTCGGTTTGTTATCTTCTTCTCCCGTGCACACGCCGCCGATCGTAAATCAATAGCGTTGCGTGTATTAAAGTGTCGGTGCGCCCCGAGACCGATATTTATAGTTACGGCCAAGCCGTGCGATTATCTTAAGATCGTTAACTTCGCATTATGTAATTCCTGGACGAAACTCCAATTAAGTCCGAGATTAATACCATTGATATGGCGGCTGATGTGAACGTGAAAAAGGAAAAAATTTGTGTATGTATATACGCCAACTTGGAGAAACTCGTCGACGCGACGTTGCGTTTCACCTTAGGGGTATTTAATGGCAAAAAGTACCGCAACGCGAAACTGACGATTCATTTTCCTTATATCGTTTATATGGGGAGTGTATACGATCCGGCAATAAAGTTGCACAAGCGATTATATATGACGTACTCAAAATTAGAGATTACTGTTTATCGAACATAGATTCTCTTGCTGATTCTAGTGCGGTGATTATTATTCGTCTGTGTTGTTTCTTGACATGGTTTTTTGGGATAATTTTGCTCTTTTGAATATGCTCTTTCGTATATGTAAATTGCAATTCTGCTGCTTGAAAAATTACCAGATGCTGCTACAAGTGAAACGCATATAAATAATGGCTAGATGTAGGAACTTTCTTTACTGTCGACGAAAGTAATGAAATTGTAGGCTGATTGACAATTATTATACGTTGTTGAAAATAGTTTATTTGTTAAAGTTAAAAACAAGAGATTTTATGCACGAAGATAAGAAATTTTACGCGTAAATTGAAAATGCATATATAAATTGTTAGTCAATGACAATTAACTATGTAATTATAACGTTATTAATATAAATATCGACCGCAGAATTTTCTTTTTGCACTTTGCATATATTACGCTGATTGTGCAAAAGTTGTCTTGCAAAAGCTTGTAATTGTAGCGTATTTATGAGCTTGAGAAAATTACGGTCGTTAAATCAATTGGATTCGATTCTCTCAAGTTGACATAATCCATTGTGCTATGAATTGGCAATTAATAGCTAATTAAATATGACAGTAACAGAAACGTTGTTGAGCTGAAAATCATCTGGCAAATCTCTTTAAATTAGCAGAATAGCGACTCGTATTAATCAAGTTCCGTGAATAAATGTTTAATTTTATTCGTGCAATTGGATGTAGATTTTTGTGTGAAGTGCAAAAATTAAAATGTGATCTGACCACAGTGCGAATCGGTCATTAGCACTACACAACGAACTTTAGATTAACGCGTGTGAAAGTGGAAAGAGATCACGCTATTCTATATTATTTCGTCAGCTCATGAATTTCTTCTTTTACTCTCACATATTAAATGATTCATTTTTTAAAGAGATAAAACGGTTTAAAGAGATAAAAGCATACGTAAAAGTATGCAGCAGTAGTTGATTGCACAATAATATAGATCGCCTTCGAGTCGCATAATTATTATCTCGAAGTGATTATCCGTGTTAACCTTGCGGATACTTATCGCATATTTGCATAATTCACTTTTACTGTTTCTTGTCTCTTAAGAGATCGTTATTGTTTTTTTTTCCCTTCAAATTGCTTGGCAATTTAAGCCAATCGAAGCGCATTGCTCCCTATGTAGTTCCCTTGGGGCTGCGGCTACTTTTCATCAATTTTCTGGACGGATACACACGATTTGCTTGATTCGTTTATGTAGGTTTGACTTTTGTCCAATAATAAATAAATATAGGTTTCGTTTCATGAAATCAGCTTTCGTTCCGCTTGGTCATATTAGACTCGTAAGAATTAATTTTCGCTGGACAAAATTGAAATAAATTTTTCTTCTTTTAAAACTGATCTTTGTGAACTTCCCATTTAGCATATGTATAATTATTCGATCGTCTAATAAATCAGGATTGCTTACGCTTACAACTACGTTGTCAATACATTTTTTTATTTATTTAGATTTTCTTCTACAGAGTTTATATATGATATAATAGTTGCCGCGTTGTTAAAGAGTCTCGTTAAGTCAACGACCTTTCAGAGTCATTGTCGCGTTTGATGCGCTATTCGATTATCGCTTTCGCAGAAATGTACAGCAATGCGGTGTTGCTTAGAAACGAGGCTCACAACACGGAAGTTAGTATATATAGCCATAGACGATGGGGGGAGGGAGAAAAATGATCGAAGATTGCGGTCCTGATCTTTGTCAGATAGTGGAGCAAGGACGACGTAGATAGTTGAAATCCAAGATTAACATAAAATATTTGTATTCGTCTGATAAATGTTATAAAATGATTATCGGCGTGTATTATGTTTGAAAACCTGATACAGCTGTCGGCATCCTTATTTAGAAATCGTATATTAACATCCTCTATCGAATGTAGATACAATATTTAATACATTTACTGACATATACATATGTATATTTATTTTATAATTGAAAATTTTTGCTGTAAAGATTATCATTTTCATATTAAATAATTAATTTTAAGCTTTTTTTATGATATTTTCTTTTAGGAATAAACAATAAAAATTTAAATCTCGATTAATATCTTAACTTAATTTTATCATAAATTTTACTTGATATTTGTCAAAAAATTTAATGTCAAAAGGATGCAAAATATTGCATAAAAAATAATTTATTCTTCCTTATATCGATATCGAGGAAAGATTTTTCTTCGCGGAATCTCTATTTCCAAAGTCTTTTTCCCGATAAGCTTATGCATGAAATTATTATACACATACACAGCAGATTTTTCGATTCTTAAAATGCATTACGAAATAAAAACTGATATATCGAGAAAATATGCAAGCGCGCTCATAAGACGCAAATCATATGTATAAAAATCACAGGGATAAACTTTCTTTGAAAGAGTTAATGTGGAACAGCTATCGGCATCTTTGCTCAGAAATGTTCAGCACGCGTGAGTTGACCGGGAACAACGACACGTTGTTCACCTACGACAGCGAAACTACTCTTTACTTGTCGGTCAGCGGAGTTGCACATTGCTCATCGTATTTTTTAGTGGAATCTGCTCTTCAGCGCGTCATCTGCTTAGAACGTAGTTAGTTTGTCATCCGACGATTGCGCAACGGTTCTCAACGTGAGACATATACAATATGTGGTCAAATGCTGTGTCGAGCCGACGAATGAAACTGGAGATAATGTTTACAAGGTGCAAATAACGGGGGAATGTTGAATCGTATATCTAATCGTATATAATCTTTCATTTCACGATGTTGTATAATTTTAACGCGGTATTAATATACGTATTTGTGAAAAGATATGTAAACTGTTATCGTGCGTTGCAGATAACAGCGATAATACAGATATTATTTCCATTTTTGAACAGGTCATTGTATGCTATTTGTAAAATTGCAAAAACAAACGAAATCGTTAAACCGATTAGGTACATGACTTTATTTCTTTTGAAATTTATAAAGGCAATAATTCTAAAAATTACAATGCATTTTGCATATTTTTTATTGTTTGAAAAATAATATAAAAATTGAAATAAAATTAAACTGTTAAATCAAAGCATGTATTATTAATTTATTGAGTAAAAATGTTTCTTTATAATTTTTGACCGTCTGGAAAATATTAATGATATATTCATTTATTATATTATATTAGAGACTTATACAATATATTATCATTATTATTAAATTAAAAAGATTGGTTTATTGAAGGGAAAATAATATTCGATTATTCGCGCATTGCAATTTAATTTTTATTTTAAATTCGATTTTACCTTTCAATAATTATTTCGTCGTAATTATATTTCCGATCCATTCATCTGCGGTTTCCTTTCATCTCTCACTAGAATTTTCTTTTTAATGGCGGTACGCGTCTTTAATGGCAGCTTAAATATTTCCTCTATAATTCCATTTCCTGCGAACGCGTTCGAACATTTAAACTTGCAATTGCAGAATGTAATTAGCCACTAATTAGCACTAAATTGCGCAATATACGTAAGATTGACTTGTGAGAGGTAGAAGTGCTACCTTGATCGAAGTCACGTGACCTTCTCCTTGAAACGTTCCCTTTTCTCAGATTATATTTCTTGTAGCAGTAAAGTAGTTACGATCGACACTGTCTCCGTGATCTAATAAGACATTTTTTCGAACTCACTAATATACGAGGCTATTACGAGCACATTACAAGCGTAATTGGCAAATAAATTATATGACATTTATGAGTCGAAACAATGCGAATTATGGCAACGTGAATCTAGAATTCTTTTGATGTTTACGACAAACATTCAGAACAAAAGTGACGAACCGAAAGATTCAGAGCAAAAACGAATGCTAATTTTAATTATATATATAATATAGTATATGTGGTTTGTTTGTTTGTGTAACTAACAAAATATTTTCTGATACGTGAAAATACATGAAAGTATAATTATTTCAAAACAAAAGCATAAATGTGCGTGGCTTAAATTTTCTTTTTAGAATTACGAACATACATATTCAAATATGTCTGTTAATTTTGCACACGATGGCAAATGCATTCGCTCATACTATGAAGTAACGTATATCGACAATGTTTTCATTTCGCATATTAATGCAGCAAAATCGGTCACGTATATACGTGATATTTATACTTGACGCATACCTGACAAGTTATTGCATTGTGTTGTGCGAAATTAAAAAAAGGAACGATATAAAAGGTATATGCCGCTTACAACTGTATTCGATTCACGATCGGTATTAAAAGCTCCGAATCCTCGTCGCGTTGGAAAGAGAGCAGACATTTGTTGTTTCGTCAATCTTCCCTTTAGACGGCTTCATGCGAAGCGGAGATTAATGTGAAAACCGGTTCGGTTCAGCTGGGTTTCTTAGAGATAAAACTTGCCACTCTCTGAAGCACGTGGTGTTTCCGGAGAGACGCGATGCGCTGAGCTCTTTGTTGCTTCGCCGTCTGTCTCGAATATTTCGCTAACTTTTCTCACGTGTTTCTCGTACTGAGTAGTGTGAAGTAATTCATGTAATTTTTCTTATTTTCACATAAATATTTATGAATTATACATCGTATAACTATATGCTATTATATGTACGATTATACATATATTTTGTATTTTATATATTATTATATTACTACATTATAGTCACATTTAAGATAATGTGAAAAAAATCTCTGTTTATCACATCGTAATTAATGATTTTATTAACATATAAATCTGCCGATATCTCGCTTGCCATCTTGTGGTTGCATCACTGAAAACAGATGATGATATTACTCGTCGTTTAAGCGAAAGCGAGAAGGCTTCAGCGATCAGCTTCTTAATAGAAAGTTTAACCAAAATGACGCTATTGAGTCCACGTTCAACTTTATTACCGAAGAAAGCAGGATGCGTGAACGCATGACGCTGTAAGAATAACGCGCGAAACCGGTTATTTTTAGTGATGGAAGTATTCTAAGATTTATGCCGCTTTCTCGCGGGCTGTCTATGTGTTATCTAATTGCTAAAAATCATAATAGACAACGTACATATACATGATAACGACTATTTGCACGGTTCTGTATTATCCGTTTCTTACTATTTTTGCTGTTTTATTATATTTTTCTGTCCACCAGTTGTGCAAAACCAAACACAATTTACGGTGTGCTAATGAATACACTTTAATGAATAATAGTTTAGCATTTAACTATTCTGCGAGCAATTATTCGTTACATATATTTTATGGTATACTGAAAAAAAATTTATTGAATTTAAATAAATATTTATTTCAATACTGCCTTATAAATCATTTATTTCAAACTAATAATATTGATTTGATGTAAAAAAATATTTATTT
This sequence comes from Nylanderia fulva, assembly GCF_048542155.1. NCBI lineage: Eukaryota > Metazoa > Arthropoda > Insecta > Hymenoptera > Formicidae > Nylanderia > Nylanderia fulva. The sequence goes on along the minus strand of NW_028190369.1, from coordinate 2,725,087 downwards.
GATATAAGAAAATCCTTTTCAAAACAGATTTATTTGTTTCAAATAAATGATATATTTGGCAGAATTAAAATAAACATTTATTAATTTAATAATTTTTTTTAGTATATGTATCATATGACGATCATAAAGTTTATTCTCCATTTATAATATATGGTATGATTCCATTACGAGATTAATGAAGAAAAATTGAAATTATGTCGAGTTTTTTACGTTTTACATTACTATAATAATGTTAGCCGCTAGATATTGTCTTTTGGATTTATTTAGCCGAACGATTCTATAAGCTTTTTCCATCTGGCTTATCCATGGTGCGTGTGTGCTCTTATTCTTGTTGATTTATTCTGTCGATTACGCGCTTTACGACAACTTTCTCTGAAAACAAGAGAGGAAGCGAGGATAATCTCTTTTGACGATATCGAGGATTCGTAGGGAAAGAAAGTCTAACGAGAAAAGCGGTATGTTATATCGTAGACAAACCTTTTTTTTTTTTAGAAATTAACCGCATTTATCTTCCATCTTATGCATGACGTAAACCGCGATGATTCCGCGGATTTCAGAGAAACTGATTTTACGTTCGATTATCCTGAAAGCTGGAACTGATGGAAATCCTGATTCATCTCGCGAATCATTTCCGTAAAAAATTACTATATATACTGGAGAATAAGTGATGATTTTTTAGAAGAAAATTAATATACATATAATAATGATGAATTCAACTTACGCAAAATTATAATTATATATGAGAAGCAAGGATGAATAAAATAAAACTATATCGTAACTGTGCGGTTCGACATTTCATAAATCTTGCGCATTGTGCGCAAATCGCGTGTGTTACATTTACATAATGCGCGTAATGCATAAGATGCGTCATATCCTGATCGGCCGGAAAGCCGCGAGAACCGGTCCGATCAATAAATTCGCCGATCATCCGTGGTAATCGCCGCGTAATCCTAGCATTTCACGCGTTGTTCCGTGTCGCGTCGACGATCGGCCGAGTTTAAACGTCCGTATGCGCGTTCGTGATAATCGCGTCCCGACCGATTATTGTTCCGAACGAGTGCGACGAAGGTGGGACAGCTGTGAGAATCGCGAGCGAGCGTGAGAAATCCTCATTATCCTGCTCTCGTAATTACGAGCGATTCTTCTGTGAAAACTTTGTACTGATGCCACTAGGAGAACAGGAGACATTTATTTCCTCAGATAACGTTTGCAAGATGTTATGCCGTTTGTTCGCGATTCTAGAAGCGAGTGCCCGTTACGGAAGAGAAAGAAAGGGAGACATATATACAATGAAATATATAAATTAAAAGCCTTCGTCCCACGATTTATACGAGATACGCATACTTTATTTCGCGCGGTTTTAGGATGTCTAAAAAAAATTATGTGACAACAAAATCTGCGGTCGAATACGTGCAAATAAATATCAATGTGATAAGAACTAAATAGTTAAAAATAAAATATATAGTTCTTATAACATTGGTGTTGCAATTAAACAAAATATTTAGTTCTTATTGATATTTATTTGCACGTCGATATTTATTCGACCAGATTTTGTTAAGTCAAATATTTTTTTTAGTGTAGCGGTCAGGGAAATTTGGAAAACCGGGTATTGTCAGGGAATTTTATAAATCTAGAATTGTCAGGGAAAAGTCAGGCAATTTTACTATTTATCTGGATTTTTTCACATTATTCTAGACATTTGTCTCAATAATGTGAATTTTTTTATTAAATAAATATAAACTTTTCCTTGATTCTCAGTACGCTAATTTTCTGTGTTGTCAAAAATCGATTCATCTACAGCGTGTTCGTTAATTTATATTTTCATCGTCGTGTTATATCGTGTAAATTATATATTTGAAAAAATAATACTAAAAAGACAGGGAAAACATTAATTTCTGCTCTTGGATTTGAATAAGTCAGAGAATTTTTTTTCATTGAGTCTGCTGGACACCCTGGGTTTAATTTTGTGCAATTTAGGATCGATTTTTCCAACTTCTTGGTAAGTTTTACCCGACAGGGAGCATATTTTTTTTTTTTTTTTTCAGATAAATTCTAAAAAAGAGACGAAGATATGCTATCTGTCAGGTAAAACTTACTAAGAGTTGAAACAACCGGTTTTTATAGTCTTGAGTGAACTTGAATGAATTCAATAAACACGGTCTTTTGAAAAATTTAATTATCTCTCCCTGTTTCGTAGAATTTAAATCTACCACTAAACAAAGTACACTTCCATAATTTTTGATTATCATATAAGTCATTGATGTTTGTACGTATATATATTTTTACATTCGATCTATCGCTGTCTTTTGAACTTTATTACGACATCAACTTCGACAGTTTTATTACTTTTATAAACACATAAAAAGTAAATAAAATGAGTAAGATTCATAAGACTCTTTATACATGGAAGAGCGAATTAATACTCGCAATAAATTCACAGTAAATGTATCTTATATGATAAGAGCCTAATTTGCATAACAACGTGCACGGGTTAACGCTTTCTTGATTACTGATATATTATTGCGTACCGTAAGATTTATGCGTTGGCGACCATTTACGTATTACCTTTACGTCATATAAAATCTATATATATATTGCCAGCTATTGACGTATTGTACTACGTAAGCATTTATTATTGATTATTACGTCATCTATAAAGTGTGATATTTATAGCGTATTATATATTTATTACATTGACAATCAATGGTAACTTACGCAAACATGCAACAAAAACGATTTTCAACCATAAAATGTAGCGATAAGTAGTATCAATTTTATTGTTAGAGAGCTCTAGGTAATAAACGAAGTGTTATTGTTATTGTAATTTTATAGAATTTAACGAAAAACAATTTAAATATTTAAATATTTAAAAATAATTTAAATATTCATAGATTTGATAGATTTAATTTTGATAATTAATTTTTATGTACAAGTTAATTAAAATTCATTATCGAAATAAAATTTTTAAATTGCTCCATGGACAAATTAATTTTTAAATATTAAATCTGTGAAATATATTTTAATTATTTCAGAATTCTATAAAATTAACAATAACTTTATATAAAAAATACATAAGTATAAAAAGACACTGATAATATTGTCAATTTAAATCGAAAAAGTTAGTATATATTGAAACCGTGTCGGCGCAGTGTGCATCTGCGAAAAGAGAACATGTCGGATGCGTTCAAGGTGATTCGCGCATTTTATCGTTAAACCGTGGCCAGACACCGTGAAAGATGCGCAGAAAGTGCTATTCTCGCCCTTTCTTGACGACGTCGGTTAAAGATCCGCGCGCGTACACGCAGTTTCAAAGTTTCCTCATCATCTTAGTTAGAAAACGCAATATTACCATACTCTTATGAAATTTGCGACATTGTCCTATATTTGTACGTACTGTATTATGTGCAATAAAAATAGATGTTTTTTGTTAAAGACATAACATTAAAGCAGATAGATGCAATTCGTATATAATGTAATAAAATATGTACGTCGTACACAAAGATACATATAGCAGCTCAGGGACTCGAATTAACTACACGGAGAGAATTTTTTCTTAGAATTTACCCTGAAAATCATGGACAATATGTAAATGGAAGAATTTTATAAGAATTTCTCTGATTAATATATGCACAATAAAAAATATTAATATGTACATAGTAAAATTTATCGAACATATTTTATATTTTATTGTGGTAGATATTACTATTTATATTGTGCTAAATATTAATCAGAGAAATTCTTATCAAAAGACACGGTAGTGTCTTGCGCCCAAGTGACGGCGTAGCCGAATTAGTAAAATTCCAATACCATGTTGTCCATGATTACCATGATTTTCAGGGTAAATTCTAAGAGAACATTCTCTCTGCGTATTTATTGATACAAAGCGTATGGAATTTGTATCGGTAAAAATTTAATCTGCATAAATATTTAATGACAATATTATTAACATAGTAATTTTTATTCAAAATTACATACATAAAAAAATCTTTTTTTAAAGATATATAAGAACATTTGGTATTTAATTTCATCATTGCTTAATATATAATAAGAGAAAGAAGAAAAAATAAATATTATATATTTTGATTGAAAATATGAAATAATTATGGCGTAGATAGATACATTTGTTTGAAAATTTTCCGCCAACATTTGTTGCTCTGTCTCTGTCTACCGGTTGCGATTTTATCATTAGATGCCCTAGATGCCACATTGCATTTTTATTCCAGAACAAGTTTTCTTCCCGTTTCGTGTCGTGCGCAGGTGAACACTTTGTTAATGCGAACGTGCGCGTCATCTTGTACGCGTGCTTAGATCAGTTAATTAGGAAGTCGTGACGAAGCGAGTCCACCGTCTGTTAGAGAACTTTGTTGTCATTCTTATCTCAGGTTAATGTTCGAAAATAAATCAAGGAATTATATACAGTTTTATTCCTGTACTTAGTATTATTTATTAGAGAGTATTTTGCTTAATATTTTAGGAAATTAATCTTCAAATCTAATAAATTATCTCTATATATTTCTGACAATAAGACGTATGTTTCTAATCTTTTCCTTTTTTCTAATATTCTGATTAGAAAGATTTTTATATTTATTCTTTATAAATCAAATTTTAATTATTTTAGAATTATGATTTTAATTTTTCGAGATTTACTTGTAATGTTTAAATTAGTTACTTATTCGACATTATACATTTTTGCACACTTATTTTTCTCAAGTATACACCTCAGTGACAGATTAAAAACAAATATAGATTCACATTCTAAAGGTAAAAAACAAACATCGAAATAATTGTTGGTCAATAAAAAGTTGTTTTGCGAATAACTTGATAAAACAACAATGAATTTTTTATAAAGTTTGAAAGTGAAAGGAATATTCGTTAATTCATAACATAAAATTTTAGACTTTTTGAAAGATAATATGAAAGACTATTGTTACAAGAAAATGATTTTATCTATAGATATCTTTAAGATATCTATAAATTTACGTGCATATAAATTCACAGATCATAAATTTGCAACTATGCATAAGTATATATTAGCTTATAAACTATGTACTATATCTGTTTCTTAGGACATGTAAGACGTAGTCTATATTGTATTGTGTATTATATATTCAACCTGTCAATTGCATTGAATAATATATGTTGCTGATTAAAATACAGGTTACATGATCTGTGTCTACAATATAATATGTATGTGTTGCATTGTGTCAAACAATGTAGCTTGAGAATTTGTAAAATCGATCTTGGATATTATGAACGCGAATGCTATGATTTATCTCCGTTCTTATAATATGAATCATATTTTCATGACGCACGATGCAAACGTGACTTTAGGAGATCATTGACCGTCTTGCAATCGAGTACGTGCGTCAATCAGGTGCGGTTTAAATCCCGAAAAAAAGAAATAAACTAACGGTGTAACAATTCTTTCATGCAATTTTCAGTTACTAAGGTTAATTACGACGTAGGAGATTAATCATGACGGAGCAATTTGTTGACTGTATAGTTCGACAACTTTGTTGTCCCGTTTTAATATATTTTCGAAAAAAGAGGCAATATATAAACATCTAAATTGCATTTTAAAAAACTATGGATTTTTAAATAATTATTTCGTAATATTAATTTCTATTTTAATTTTAATTATATTTGTTTTATTTTTAAATAATGATACTAAATTTTTTCTTTGAAAGAATATAGTAGTGTATTAGACTTTAATATCAAAGATACTGAAAGAAGAATTTATGAAACCAATGTACGTATAACAAGTATTAAAGCAGGTCCTTTAGAAATTGAATGCTTTATTAAAATCCGAACGGTATTATTGTATATCCGTTTCTCCGTTTCTATTTTTGGTTCACACGTCTTTCAAAGGAATACCGTTGACATTCTTGAAACTGCCTGTGACGGCTTTAAGTCATGAAGGTTAATTTGAGAGGAAGATTATTCTATATTTCACGAGATGCGACTACCTTTAGAGAGATTGGAACTACTTGCGGGACGTAGACTAATTTTAGTAACGTGCTATTCGCTATACATTAACGACTGAAATATCTAGGTACAAGAAAGACCGTTGTTGAGATATCTGTGTAAGAGTATATTAAAGGACAATGTCTATTATTTTCAAGGGTCGGATAAATTCGAATCGAACAACACAGACGATAATGGAATGTAGGACGGATTTGAACAAGAAACGCAAAAGGATTAAAATAGGGTGGAAGAATAACAAGACAAAATAGGATGACGAAAAATGTTGAGAGGATCAACGATAATAGAATGTCGGAATGGATGTTAGGACTGAGAAAGGATTGACTCGATTAGCTATGTGAAGGCTATACAATAGAATTATTTGAATTATGCGACCGAAGAGTTTACAACGAATATTTTATTAGAAACATATACATATGTGTATATGCGTAAAATAAGATGAATACAATTTATATCAAATACGGAGAATTAAATTCCCTTAAGACGATTTATAATTCACGATAAAATTCAACATTTTTTATATCACACGACACATACAATTATTAATAAAATGATGTTCTTATTTTGGAATTTATAGTCGCGAATTATAAATCCTTTAAAGTAAATTTGATAAACAAATGTTTCCAAATATATTCTTTCTTCTTTCTCTTATATTTGATTATTTATAAAATGTTTCTTCTTCGACGGAATTGATCAAATATATTGAGAAATCGATGAAAGCGTTGTAATGCTGTATGATACGAAATGGGGGTTTTATATTACGCGAGAAGAGAATATAAATACGGAAAAGGTCCGATCACATACAGGGTTCTTATTCTATAGTTTTGCTGCTCAGTCTTGCGCAGCGTGAAATCAACACAGCAGAGTCGTGTTCACTGGCACTTTCCTTTGTATTTATGACTTCATCTTTCCTCTTTTGCATGCGAATATACTCGCAGATATGTACTTTCCCTCTCTCTCTCCACCGTCTTCATCTGATAGAGAATACGAATGTTGTTCGTACATGAGAAAAAAAATTAAAATGTATTTATAATATATTCACATTTTACAGTTTCAATTAATTTATCGAAAATCAAGAGTTGTTTTTATTATTTTGGCTTTTCAATGAGTTTAACTTTGAGATCAGAAATATCCTATCTTTTATTACGAAGGGATTTAGATTTTTATCTTAAATTGATATGCATTGAGGTGATTTAAATTAGGTATTATGTTTAAAAGAAGATTTCTTTGCACGATGACAAGTAATCTTATCATAGGTATACATAAAAAGTTACTACATACATCATTTCTTTAAAATTAATATGAAATATCTTATCAATATTTTATATATCTAGAGATTTGTATATATATCGGATTTCGATTAGACAAACCGTATCATATAATCTCTTCCATGTTGATCATTTTAAGCTCGTGCGAGTAATGCGATTTCGATATGAAGACGACCAAGAAATAGGGCAATCGTTTTTTCTTTTCCTTACGTTTCTCTCCACATACTTCATCCATTTGTGTATTCGAATGCGAATACAGTGTTCCAGAATTCGCGCGTTCTTTATCGATTATGAATTCCATAAAATAAAAATTCAAATAATATATGACTTGTGCACATTTTTGTTTATTTCCAACGAAAAATTAATTTTCGTTGGAGATGTACGCAGGAAACATCCGCATATGGCTCTTAGGCCTTTTTTATTTGTATTTAATAAAAATTCAAAGTTTTTACTTTTTATGAAAATCTAATACATTATCTTTTTCATCATTTTTTATAATTGTTTCGGAGCGAGGCCCAAAAATAAATCAATTTTGTTGAGAAATGGATGCCTACGTGTAATGTAAAATAAATGTTGACTAATCAAAGAGATTGATGCTACGGGTCATTTGTTCATGCTATAGGTCCGTCGCGAATTTGGAAGTGCGTCGTGTAATCAGCGTACGCCGACTGCGATTTTTTCGGGCTTCGCGCTTTGTAACGGGCGGTACCGGTACGTGACACACTTCGCTGACTTGTGCGAAGTCGCATCCGGCTCGTAAGATCTCGGAATACGCGAGAATGACAATCGAAGATGCAATCTGCGATTGCACGCGAAGCCGTATTCTGCGACGGACGATGGATGATTCAGTTTCGCTGAAAATATCGCCTGAGGAGATTTTATGGAATATATCAGGGTGTCTAGCGGTCAGGGAAATCTGGAAAACCGGGCATTGTTAGGGAATTTTAGAAATCTGGAATTGTCAAGGAAAAAGTCAGGAAATTTTACGATTTATCTGGATTTTTTCACATTATTCTACATTTGTCTCAATAATTTAGAATTTTTTATTAAATAAATATTTTTATTAAATTTTAAATTTAAATTTTTATTAAATAAAAAATTTATTAATTAAATAGTTTATAGTGACATGTTTGTTTTGATTATCGTACATAATGCAGATTGTATAATTGATTTAAATTTTTGTTTGAACTTCCGAATCTTTTCATTGTTGATAAAAATATCTCAAGGATTTCATGATTTAACATTTAATTGATTTATCATATAGGTATATGCAAATTATATTTGGAAAAAATAATGCTAAAAAGTCAGGGAAAAATTGATTTCTGGTCTTGGGAAATCTGAAAAAGTCGGAGAATTTTTTTTCATTGAGTCTGCTGGACACCCTGTATATGTATATATGTATATTGTTTTGCTATAGCTTTGAAATATAGCGAAATTATCTTGGTGTTTTTAGTTACTGATATGATTTTTCGGATTTTCATATACCTAGTAAGATTTTTTCAAAGATTTGTGTAAGATCTACAAAATATTTTTCAACGATTTTTTATGCTTTTTTTTTAGCAGACGAGTATCCATAAAATATTTATGATCTCTGTGTGTAGTTAAATATGGATAGTAACTTAGAAGATTGAAATAACTAATGTACATTTTAACCCCCCAGATTTCTCCTAAATTCGAAATATTCTTGTATATTTTGCAATATATTTATATTACATTTATACTTTATAATATCTTTATGATATTTAGCTGCCAAATATAGGTAGTAATCCAGGCTTAAAAGTAGCTTTGCGAAATTCGCGGTTATAAAGTCAACCTGGATTATATTGCAAGTATCAGTATAACACTTGTAATATATCTGTAATACATTCAGACAAGGTACAGTAATAATGTAACACACTTGGAAAACTAATACTTACATTGAAGGATAGATCGTATTTGACTAAAAATATATATTTATTCTCCATGAAGTATCTAAAAATTAAAAGAAATACTCTACTTAATTATTTATAAGTGTCTTAAAATTAAAAAGATTTTAATGAATTTTACGCATATATTTAATTACTAATAAAACTTCTCGACTTGCATACTCGTAAAATTTTCACGATTTTTATTTAACGTCTTATAATTGAAAATTATATAATGAAAAATACCAATTGCGTTATTTTGTTTAATCTTCTCCTAAAGAAATAATCAGTTTTCATAACAGCACATCTCGTACATGCATCCGCATACCAAGAATAAATGCGTGTACACGATGAGCGTACTTTACATCGTAATGACGTCATCTCTCCATTCGTATTCTTTCGCGAGATGATGCGCGCAGATTTTGACTGCCAGTCACGTTTGCGCAGATTTTATGGACTTTTAACGGTGCTGGCACTCGTAGCCCGGGTCATTCTTATCTGCATTGCTCTACTGCATTATTCTCGTAAAGATCGAGCGTTCGGCGCCAGTCCAATTTGCGAGACGCGTGTTCTCGATTACGATCACGCTTTCGATCTAGCTCTCTATACTTATCTGCCTTTCTTTTTCTCTCGTTGACAACTGAATAATCGATCATTATACATAGATGCGGATCTACACGTTGCTATGTCAAATTATAAAATCTCAACACTCGAAAAATTCAGCAAATTTTTAATATTCGAAGATTTGCATTTTCATGCTTGATATAACTATAAATTATTATAAAACTTCATTTGAAAAACATTAATTTTAATTCCTCATGTTTTTGTAAATACATAATTATGTCAAATATCCGCCGTGTAGAATTATTAATTAATTGCATTTGTATATTGTACTTAAATTTTTTTTAAATTGAAAAGAAATGAATCCAAATCTTATTTTTTTCAATTTAAAAATAGAAAGAAATTAATTATCTTTTCTTCAAACTTATATAAAAAGAATGAAATGAAATTAAAAGAGTTGAATAAAAACTGTTGTTACGTTATCTTCCAATAATTCATTTTACTGTCTTATTCGTTCAGCTTTCACCTGACTATTATCGATTTGTATATTGCCAATAGCGCAAATTATCGACAAGCACCGTTTAGATTCAGTATAATCGAGCAAATACTTTAGTAATTATACCTATATTACGATGTTGCGATCGTAAAACGTTTCTGATCCTTTATGTTTTTACCGCTCCGAATATTCTTTAAACTCCGTTTAGTTGTTTCACTGCGAACCGGATATAATATTTTACGAGCATATTGCCACGCGATTGCCTCCGTTGTTCGTTGGAAATGTTAGCTACGTTATGCAAAGGTTTGGTTTGCATTAACGAATCGCCGAAGGAAGTTAATTATACTTATTAGCGATTGCGAGATAATAATTGAAACATTTTTCACCTCTTTGTTTCGTGTTTCTTGCAATTCATTGGGAAATTATTTTTTTATGTCTCCAAATTCCATTTTGTTTAGTAATATTGATGTCTTTAGCAAGTCAAAAAATATTTTTTTTAAAGATATAAAGTTATTTTTCTTTATTTAATAATATTAACATGTATATATTTTTGTATTTACGTTCAAGTATAAACCTTTCAATTGATTTCTTAACTTTCTCAAATTTTATGTTTAATATAAATATTGTGATTATACTTCAATCAAAATGTATTCCAAATATTCTCACTACAACAAATCTATTATTTTATTAATACACGCAAAAGCAAAAATTTAAAGTTTACATGTATGTTCTTTCTTAAAATAGAATTCTTTGAATCGGACACATTCAATTATTTTTATTCCGTTATTTTTAATGATCATACATATATTTTATTATATGTCTGTTATATTTTTTTGCCGTGTGTTCAACGATGTTTCATGCTTGCTCTTTGGAAAAGTAAATCGAAGGCATACGTTCATTCACTTTATCAGACATGTACTCGAAATTTCTTTTACTGCACTGGAAAAAAAATTTTGTTGGATTAACAAAAATTCTGTTCGAAAATGGACGAAACGGAATTACTAGTTGAATCTACCAGAATTTCTTTTAATGTAACAAGCATCTTGTTTGTACAACAAATCAGTTTGTTGGTGCAAACAAGATATTTGTTGTATTAAAAGGAATTCTGGTAGATTCAACCAGAATTCCGTTTCGTCCATTTTCGAACAGAATTTTTGTTAATCCAACAAAATTTATGTCGAATGGCAACAGGATCAAATTATCGGTAAATTATTATCTGCGCACGTCGATCCTGATTCGGTCATTCCGACCGCAGCAACGCGGTTATGTCACCGTTTTCACGATGAACGACACACATATGCAATAATGTTGACTCCGACAGTATGTTCTGCGTTACGTATACCGCGAACTCGATGCAATATACGAACCGCACTTTGATAAGCGCACAGTGCTTGGTAAGCACCCGGGTCGATCATTTATTGATCTCGTAAAGAAGCCGGCCTCTTTCGATTTGCGCCACGACGTTCGTTTAGTAGCGTTTGCATGCACGATAGCCTGATGCATTCTAAGTTCTTCAAGAATATTGCCACACGTGTTCCGCTATTAATATAAACGCTATTTACCTTTCGAAATCTACGCAGTATCATCGTTTCGCGATTTCGATGAATCTTGTGAATCGTCAATATATCATTTCATCTAGCACGCGCAAAAAAAATATATAAAAATGAATAATGTTAATTTGTATTAATTTTAATTTTTTTTATAAACTATAATATATCTTATACATTTGATTATTAATCTAAATCTGACAAGATTTTTTTTGCGATATTGCAAATTTACGAGATAATCTTGCACGCGTACTTCAAAAGTGATAAGATTAATAAGTATAATTAGAGAATTAATATTGAATAGATAGTAATTGGGGTGCGCGCGGTGATTAAATTATATTTCCTCCTAATTTTAATTAAAATACACGCAAATAAGACCTATATGAAATTGTTACGAGTACGTGCAATAAACGTTAAACAAAAACGGGAAGAGTAGGAAAAGACGACACGTGCTCTATGCGTATTTTGCTGCACACCGCGATTTCCACGAATTTCTCTCGTGTTAGCCCGATGCAAATACGCATATATAATATAAGGAGGGATGCATATGTATGTTCTTTCTCTTTTTCTCTCTCTTTGCGCGAGCTAATAATACAGCCAGCCGATATATAGCCAGCGAGCGAGCGAGTGTTTCGCTCGGAGTGTGCGGGTCCAGTGCAGAGATCCGCCCACGTATCGCCGTTTCGTTCTATCTTAAATCCCGAGATGATTTTAGTATCCCGCCGGTTTTGCGCCTAATCGTACGCGCGCGAAACACATTAGCATCTCTTTCTCTCTTTCTCTCTCGGTGATCTCCATTATCGGCGAAAGAGAATTATTTCAAGAGAGTAAAACAAAACAAACTATCGTGATTGTTAGATTTTACTCGGTAAAACGTTCGGAATCATCGGTGATTTTTTTTCTACGGTTGCAGGGTGTCTAGCGGTCAGGGAAATCTGTTTTGCATTGTCAGGGAATTTTATACATCTGGAATTGTGAGGGAAAAGTCAGGAAATTTTTTACTATTTATCTGGATTTTTCACATTATTCTACATTTTAATTAAATATAAACTTTTCCTCGATTCCCAGTACGCTAATTTTTTGTGTTGTTAAAAATCGATTTATCTACAACGTGTTAATTTATATTTTTATCGTCGTATTATTTTATTTGAGTGTGTTTAATAGAGATAAAACTAAAAAATTTGATATAATATATAAATAAAAAAGGTGATTATTTAAATAATTTAAGTGATATGTTTATTTCGATTATCGTACATAATGTAGATTGTGTAATTGATTTAAATTTTTGTTTTCATGATTTAACATTTAATTAATTTATCATATAGATATATGCAAATTATATATTTGGAAAAATAATACCTACTAAAAAGTCAGGGAAAAAATTAATTTCTGGTCTTGGAAAATCTGAAAAAGTGAGGGAATTTTTTCATTGAGTCTGCTGGACACTCTGGGTTGTAGAGAATCCATTTAGAGGGAAGAAGGATCTTTTTTTATTTTTAAGAAAAAATTGTTTTATTTTTTGAAATACATTTCCTGCGACTTTGCAAGTATTAAAAGCGTATTTAATGAGAAGTCGCAATCGATTGAATTTGTATAGTTATTGTCATCTCGCGAGTGCGTCATTACGGAGAATTCTGAAGGGAACGCCCCTGCAGCATCCAACGCAGGGGCACCAGCCATTTACTTAAACGACGGCTACGTCGACAGGTAAAGATCGTTTTGTAAGGAGAGGAAAGAGACGGGTCCCCCCATCTCGATTAATTCTTTTCACAATCCTGCTGTCGGCTACCTCTCCGTCTGCGGACGTTCTGAAAAGATCTCATCCCGGTTTATCGTGGCTGCGTCAGCTGCTGTGCGCTGCTTTGTAGACCGAAGCCTAGAGATACTCTCAACCTATTGTTAGTTTACGAAAAATCTCTGCCTTAACGCCGGAGGTAGAAACATCTTTTCTCGTCGAAACAATGAGTGCCGATGTAACAAACCTTGTGAATTTTATGTATTGTAATTTTATTTAAAATTTTTACGATATTAAGAAAAATACGATTTTGAAATATGAATTTATATATGGAATATTATATAATATTAATGCAATTCTGCATATCCTGCAATATTTAAAATTCACGTGGTGTATGTATCCTGGTATATTTATCATTGATTTTACATTCGTTATCTATGTTCTCTGAATTTTATAAAATATTTTCATTATACTTATCTCTCGTATCAAGAATATATAACTTCGTGCCATATAGGGTAAACGGAAAGGCCTTTCGTGCCGACAACGAATTTAAATATTCTCGTGATACCGACGTTGGTTTCCCCTTGTTATTCCCCGACTATTATGATAACTACAACTATTTTTTCTCTCTGTGTTATTTCCCGACTTCGGGTCGGGCACGCCGGCGTTATTCGAATGGGCCGCCCGTAATTTATTCGGCCGATCATTCTCGTTAATTATGCAGTTATGCATCGCACGACGGTCGAACGAGCCGGCGCGGTCTATCGTTAAAGCGCCGAAGAGATTCTCGCAGCCTTGAAAATCTTCAACTGTGACCGAGCGAAACTCTACTAGCTAGCTAGCGAGTCGGTTGTAAAAAGAAATGAAAAAAAAAACCGCAGGGGTGCCGTTGTAAAATATATTGTAAACTGCATTTACGACGCGTGTCTCTTCGCGCGTCTCTTACGCTCGCTGCATTTAATGTTCTGCGAATTGCTCGCCTGCTTACTTATGCATATACATGTATACAAACCGCGGTGCGCACAAGATGATCGTGTGTCGCCAACTTGGCTCTCGCAGCTTCTCCTTTCGCAATTAAGGTCGATCGGAGTAATTGACCGACAATGGAATGGAGCCGTGAGACCGCGATAATTTTTAAAGCGATAAAATTGATAACTATTATAAAAGCATCAGATGAGTACTATGTGTTTAATTATTATTATAAGATCGTTAGAAAGTTATACGACTTTTTATTGCGATTGTTTTTACCGCTAAAAGTGGAGGGTCACATTTATCGCGCGATTGACTTTTTCCTCCTAAAAGATGTCAAAGAACAGGAAAACAGTAATTCTCGAATTCTGGCATAATCCAACTCGGCTATAATTAGATTCGCGAAGGTCGAATTATTGTTCGCGCAGAGAGAGAGAGAGACTAGAGTATTTGATATATTAAATTTTTTATATATGTATAATACATATATAATGAGACAAACGTATAAATGTATGATTTCCTAAAACAAAATTACATAACCGAAACACATAATAAATAAAATATAAATAAAAAATTAATTAATTTTTTAAATTTGACAATAATAAGCGACTATTTTTTAAATGTTTTTTTCTTCTAGATTGCGCGCTTTTAATTATGCGAAATTCTCGTATATCATACATGATAATTGAATTTGTATGTAGAATGTGCGAGACTTATATCAGTTTGATTAATGACCAGAAGGCCAAACTTGATCGCTTTATAGCGAATATTAAGAGAATGTCGAGTGAGATTGGCTCTCTTTTGGCCCAATTTGTTAATAAGCTTGTGCATGTAATTGAGCCGCGTCACGCTAAGGTGATCCAGTCGTGTGAAAGTTATCGTCGTAGCTCTCGATAACGCAATTAGAAAGAGGCATTGAGGATCAATATGTCGATTTGACGATGATAGATTTTCACTTTGGTTTCCTGACGCAAATTTACTCGTTCGTCATCGTCGTTTTCATCATGATCAGCATCGATGAGTAGGTTTACGATTTTAATCTGATCGGTGAGATGTAGTCATGATAACTTTATTGCCTGGATTGGTTTGTACTTCAATTTAATTTCAATCAAGTAATACTTAAATCGGCAAAGCAAACTGTTGAAAGGTTTTAATGTATTATACAAAATCGAGAACTATATTAGTAGTAGAAATTAGTGGATACAATAATTAAATGAGATCACTTAATCAATTTTAATTATAAATATTTGTAATCAACGATTTTTTATACCTTGTAATTATTTAATATTCGCAGTATAATTAAATAGAATCAGTTACAAAATAATTTAAAGCAAGTAATACTTAAATCGGCAAAGCAAATTCCTCAAAGGTTTTAATGTACAAAATCGAGAACTATAGTAGTAGAAATCAGTGAATATAATAATTGAATGAGAAGATTATTTAATCAATTTTAATTATAAATATTTTTAATCAACGATTTTTTATACTTTTTGTTAGTAATTATTTAATATCCGCAGTAATTAAATAGGATCAGTTACAAAATAAACATTCTAATGTAACACGTTACGTGTGCGACAATGGCGAGAATTATTCACATATACGGTATGGTAAATGTTTGTATGAGCGAACTATAAATAGGTTTGTTATTCCGTGGTAAAGTCTCAGCGGAGAAATTTTCTATTGTAGATGCGCGATAGCGGAAGTTCGCGCATATTACATGTGTGTGTATGTATGTGTTCGCGTGTTGTATCTGGTCAGCTGGTCATTATCATATGAGAATGTGACGGTTTACTTACCATGAGAAAATGGCATCGCGTAATCGCGACTGGCATACGCGATTCAGATGTGCAGTTATCGTCGAAACTATATATGTGCGTGTGTAGAAAGAGAAGTCTCGTTTGACTTTACGAAGACATCGAGAGAGCGATCGCTCGACGATAATAATGAATAAAATATAATGGGAACGTGTCGATGTAGGTGAAGCGTGAATAGCGTTAAAAATTCATTTTTCCGCGGTGGATTCGCATATATAATTCTATTTAATTGTATTATTATAAATAAGCGCACTGTAATTAAGATGGGTTCGTTTACAACGATGTGGGTCAATGTTAATAACTGCTATAAAGATGCAAAGAAAGGTCAAAGTGGCTTTATTGCAGCATATAAATAAGATGTTTTTATATAAAATATATTTTATCTTAAACGATAAACGTTCATTGATTTAATTTTACTCAAATGTCAAAGCGCAAACTGTTTCTGATCGTCGAGCAATTAAAAATAAAAGGTTATTGGATTATCAACATTTTATATTTTAAGTTCGAGTGAATGATTCATTTATCGTTTATAATTTTGTACTGTTGTAGCAGCATTAATTAATGAACTCAATAGTCTATCGCGAGTTATTGATTGCACTAGCCATGAAACGAGCTAAGCACCAGTAAATCGATTAGTGTTTCAATTATCTTGATCAAAGATTAAAATCGACAGCTGTCTGAAACTATCAAATTGCATCGAAATTCTCGTTTACTCTTTGTCTAATC
The DNA here is from genome assembly GCF_048542155.1 of Nylanderia fulva. Classification (NCBI taxonomy): domain Eukaryota; kingdom Metazoa; phylum Arthropoda; class Insecta; order Hymenoptera; family Formicidae; genus Nylanderia; species Nylanderia fulva. The sequence goes on along the minus strand of NW_028190369.1, from coordinate 2,708,085 downwards.
AACGCATATCTGTTTTTGTTTCTTAAACTGAACTTTAATCTTACTAACTTGATAAAGGAAACACATTACGTTCTCTTATTGCATCAGATAAAGCGTAATGATTCACCAAAAACTATAAATCTCGTTAAATTTAATGAAATTAAATTCTTTAGTCGGTGCATAAATCTGATTTATGCTGATTCATTCATATAGTAAGTTAGAAAAAAGTTTCATAGTACACGGTACGCTGCAGCTATTTTAATAAATGCTTTAAAAACCGGTTAAACAATGAATTCACTAACATGTTTTAAATCTCTTAATACCGTTATATATACGTTTGTATCTGTTCAACATCTCGATATCTATGGTATTGATATATGTATATTAATGTTGAATATTATTTTTTTATTAATATTTTATTTAATTATCGATATATAAGTGAAGAATTATAAAATCCACTGAATTATTTCACAAATGAATAAATGAAGAATTATATTTGGAACATACAATATCTATTTCGATTATAATTAAACTCTTGCAGCTCTTTAAACATCTTTTTGCATATATATATTTTCATCATTTCTCGATTGCGTGATAAATGTAGTCTTACATCAGTTGTAATTATTGCATACGATTCTGATCGCGGTTGACTAACCAGAATAATTTGATTATTAAAGCGTTATTTTTCTTATTTTTGCAGTCTGAGCGAATGTTACTTTGCGGGCAAAGGCGCTGCCTTGGTTTTACCGCCGAACGAAAGGGCTCGTCCTTCAAGGCGAGTCTCGGCGGCAGGATGCGATATCCAGCAGCACCTACAGTCCATGTTTTATCTGTTGAGGCCCGAGGAGACTTTGAAAATGGTAAGTACAACAATTATTTTTGCACTCGACAAGAAACAAAGAATAAGGATATCTTTATTTTGAGAGATCTTTGCGTATAGGTGAAAAAAATGTTCGCGGTATAAATTTATACCATAACATAAAATCCTTTTATTTCTTGTCTCGCAATTGTAGCGAACGCGTGACTTAAAAGGCGCACCAAGTGTTTATTTACTAGACACTAAAAATATTTTTGCTTCCGCGAATTGGCAATTGTAAATTGGCAACGATTTCGATGATTGCGTAGCGAAGGCGATACCTCGTCACGGAGTTTCCGCCGTTTCGAACCAACTCGATTGCGCGATTCGCGGGTCGAATTGCGGGCAAATCTCTCTCGCGCGAGTCACGTTTCGGCGCGGTTTTCTTGCGGACGGAGACTGTGCGCTCCTAATTTGCGCGTTGTTCGAGAAATTGGCAACTCGTTGCCTTCCTTCGTCCGAGAATACTCGAATTACAGCGGCTTTACTATTCGAACTCGTTGGAAAATCGTGTAAATACATGGCAAGTAAGGTATACTTCTACCTGCCGTCGCGCAGTCTTCACGAGGAAGTTCGCGATCGCTTATCTCGAAAGAAACGTGCTCCAAGGTACATTTCGTGATTCCGCAAGCCGACTCTTTATATCATTATCGCGACTAAACATACATTGTCACGCATAACAGTTGAGATGCCGAGAACAAAAATAAGTAAAAGCTTTATGACGACTAGAATTCTGCTTATAATTTTACGTACCATGTCTGTGTATACTTCCTGGTACGATTTGTGTATGAGATCTTCAAATATTTTCTGTATTATTACAATATCAAATTTATAAATAGAATTTTGATGTAATTGAGATTGAGCTAGGAGCTCTCTATTCTTTATTTTCAGAAAATTTTTGTTTCGCATTTTTATTATTTTGATTAGAGTATTTTTTTAAATAATATAATACATATTTTAAAGGTATCACATAAACAGAAAATATGATTTTATATTATGACTTATATCGATTTAAAAAATAAAAAGTTTCATAGCCAGAAGCTGCCAATTTTTAAACAAGACAATGTGTATATGAAATTGTTCTCTGTTGAATATTATGAAGTATAGGTATGTTGGTTATGACGTGTACTACGTAATTAATGACCGAAGGATTAATTAATGCACTTTACCTTTTCTTCGCGCGTCTGGCAATTAACAAATCGCGGAACTTCTTTTCCCAAGACAAAGATTTTAATTTCCTTTACGGACTGCACGGAAGCGATTTCGCCGTTATTCTTCTTCATATAAGGAAGTTCCGCATAGCCTATAATATTTCCGTCGGAGTAAGCTCCTTAAGTAATATATTCTTAAGTAATATACCTTTAACAGCGGGTCTTCATATTGCGTTCTCACGTAAGATACGAGACACATTCCTGCAAATCTTCCTCGATTTAATAAAAACTGTAAAACTTAAATTAGTTCGCGATATATTTGATTTTAAATATTAAATAATTATAATAAATAGATTCACCTTTTTTATTATTTTTTTACAAATTAATTCTAGATTTATGGTGGATCAAAGTATTTTAAATGATAATCTAATTTAAAATAAGTTTAAAGAATCTTGCTATTGCTCATATTAATGCTGTAGAATACATCTATTCTTTTTACAATCCGTATTTTGATTTTATTTAAAAAATAATTATAATGAAACAATTATTACACGGAGAGAATTTTCTCTTAGAATTTATCCTGAAAATTTTGGTAATTAATAATTAATCGAACATAATTTATATCTTAATAAGATATTAATATTTTTTGTTGTGATAAATATTAATCAGAGAAACTTGTAAAATTCTTTCAATACTATATTGTCCCACGATTACCATGATTTTCAGGATAAATTCAAAGAATAAATTCTCTCTGTGTTTTTATGAACAATTAGCTAACATGATTAATATCTTATTAATATCTTAATAAGATATTAATATCAGAGAATTAAAAACTTGTAAAATTTTTTCAATACCATATTGTCCCACGATTACTATGATTTTCAGGATAAATTCAAAGAATAAATTCTCTCTGTGTTTTTATGAACAATTAGCTAATATGATATATTATCAAATGCGGGTGGGACATTTGCATCTAGAATCTTATGTACGCACACATTGCGTACTTGATGAATAATTCGCGGTATCAGTGGTGATGCAACTTGTTATATGTAATAGGATTCGAAATCATGGGGTCGATAAGAGATAAGAGGCACGGCCGCGAGTGATCTTCGAAGATGCTCCGTGCTGTCTGCCGCGCGATTGCTCGCTGGAATTTTCCACGTGGGACCGTTTCGACGCGATGTCGCGGTTGTCGGGACTGTCGCGAAGTGGGCTAAGCGCGACCCACATGCGCGGGTCGTCGCCGTCAGAGCGAAGGCGATGCATTTGAGGTCGCGGCTGATGAGCAACGAGCGCTTCCGACCGGCGCGAATGAAGAAAGGCGACGATAGCCGCCGGTTTTGCCGTCGCGAATCTAAGCGAATCGATATAATCGCAGGAGAGTACTTTCCAACAAATCAATTAGAAAAGTTATCATTTCTCCCATTTCAAGTTGATCGTTCTAGATAAATCGAGAAAAATGAGAATGAAACCGATTTGTTCAATATTTTTATATTGATTATAACGAGACGTGTATCATGCTTTTAAAAATGAAATAAACAAATTAAAGAAATAAGATAAATTCACGAAAATTAATTATTTTTATTATATATTTTATTTGATTATATATAGATTTTGATAATAAATATATATGTGAAAAAAAATGTCATATGAAAACTTTTTTACGCGCTCGAAAATTAATTTAATTTGTCGCATAATCTGTACATATCTATCTTCTATATCTATATATACATACAAAACGAGACCTTCTTTCCAACACTCTCACCAGACGCTCTGTATAACATGATTCATCTCGAATGATCATCCAATTTGGGCGAAAGTAGAGAACAACTGTACATCGTTCAGGCCTGAATGCTCATGCTTTTTGCTCGGAACATCGTCTGCGCGATTTTCTTTCGCTCTTCGCTGCATTCGGGACGACTGATATCGTCAAAAGTGAACGGCATAAAATTCGCCTCTTACCTTTGACACGAGCTCCGGAGCGTACTAGATTGGGGGCAAGTCCAACTCTAGAAAAAGTAAGCCGTGTTAGAAGAGAACCCTGACCCGGTTCAGAACGACTTGAGCTCGCTCTCCTTTAGCGCGTGGAGAGAAAGGGAGATAGACACGAGACACGTTATCATTTTGTGTTTAGTCTATAATGGATTTTGACGACCGAGGTCAAGAGCGAGATAAAGTTTATTTTCCTGCTGATCGATCTTGACAGGAAGTTCGAAGATGGGTCGAATTGAATTCTTATTGGAATTGATTATTAGCAGTGAAAGAAATCCCATCGCAAGTAGGAGCGATCGAAGGTAGTCGGCATTCTCTGCATTTTAATCACGCGATTCATAATTTCGATTAGACGTATCAGGTGTCGAGTCGAAAGAGAGAGAGTCTCTGCTCGATTCGAAACTATAGTGGCGTGATTTTTGTCAAACAAGCGATTTTATCTCTGCTGGGTTTTTCTAATATTAAGAAAGAGACATATAATTAGGATCTTTAATATTTAACGAGTTTTTTTATGCATTTGATTTATATATAGCATATATCGCTTTGGGCGTTTATACTTTCTTTTACTAGATTTTTTTGCGAAAACAGGGAAATTATATGTTTGACATAATTTTATTTCATAGAATCGCGATAAAAATTCAAACGCAGCTTTATTTAATTCAAAGACACTCAGAGTGTCTATAGCGGTCAGAGAATTTTATAAATCTGGAATTGTCAGGGAAAAGTCAGGAAATTTTACTATTTATCTGGATGTTTTCACATTATTCAATTGTCTCAATAATTTGAAATTTTTTATTAAATAAATATAAACTTTTCCTCGACTTCCAGCATGCCAATTTTCTGTGTTGTCAAAAATCGATTCATCTACAGCGTGTTTATAAATTTATATTTTCATCGTCGTGTTATTATATCGTGTAAATTATATATATTTAGAAAAAATAATACTAAAATGTCAGAGAAAAAATTAATTTCTGCTCTTGGAAAATTGGAAAAAGTCGGGGAATCTTTTTCATCGAGTCTGCTGGAAACCCTGTATATATACGCAGCACGCGTAGAAATGTAACCTTGTTGAGATACGAGCAGAGACGTATCGGTGCAACTTTGCGTGGTCTTCTAAAAGTAGCTACAACACACGCGGCGCACATCCGTTTTCCATGGCGGTAAAGAAGTAATTACGGAGAGCAGCTAAAGTCACTCGGTCGCGATCGCGCGTGAACGAAGGAGGCGGATAAAAGCAATAAAATCGCAAGCTCATGATTCTGACCTTTACGTCGGCATAAATCGCATTATAAGATAGGAGCGCAACGCAGAGGGAATGTGTGTGAAGTAAAGGCAAGCGACTCGGACTGCATTGTGATCTCTCGTCGAGTAGTTGAGCTCATCCTTCTTCGATCAAGCGAGAAGAAAATGGAGGAAACGCGGTGTCGGCGTGCCAATTTTATGAGAGTGACATAATACATAATGTATCGTTCTCTCGTCGCGTTTTCTCCCGTTCTTGTATAGTCTCTTTTGTGTCTCTCGAATGTCGTCAATCTCGAGCAATGTCCAACGTCCGAATAGCACATACAATCCGTAAAGATATGCGATCACGTAAAACGTCTGAAAGAATAGATCATTCGTTCTACTTTCATAGGACATATTGGTTTTTCATTTATTTTTATTTTTTATTTTAAAAAATTTATTTTTTTTTATTAAGATTAATTTCTTATTGTCAATCCCAGTTTAAAAACTTCACATTCTTAATAAAAAAAAATATATATAATGAGATAAAAAATAATAAATAAAATATATAATACATATATCATATTTACATCTATTATTTCAGTACATATTACCTGCTTTTAATTAACGTGTTGCAGTAATCTCTGTATTTTTTCCACTGTGATAAAAAAAATATTGCCGTAATGAAAAATCACCTTTATTATGCCGTTAACATAACTTTAAATCGTTAGGAATATGCGATCATCATCATGCCATTATCGAGCTCGAAAAAGCGAATCACGCGATGTGAAACGAGCATTCGATGAATAAGAAAAGAGCCACGATTGGCTGTACGTTTGCGTAACCGGTTCAATGCTTTTCTCCCGTCAGGATGTAAATCTCAGTTAATAATTCAACCGATCGCAACATTCTCGTAATCTCAAATGTTGCTCTTTGACGTTTGAAGAGAGTACGAAGAAGCGGTCAATAAGATGTGAAATATACATATAGGGCAACGTATTAATCACGTTTTATATGAGAATATACTGACATCGTCGAATATACTGACAATTCTAAATATGGCATTTAAGGAGATTATTATGGACAGCTGAACTCTGTTACATATTTCATAAATGATAATAAAATATTTTTTACGAATTGTTCTATTTATTCCTTTGACTAAACTTATACATTTCAATTATTCATCAAGTTATTTTTTATTCCTTCTACTTAATCCAGCTAATTAAATATTTTGAGTTACAATTTATGTTGGAAAGAACGCGTTTAGAATTTTTAAAATAAATTATAAATCTTTTTTTTTATCTCAATAAACAGCAATTTTTTGTGGACGAATTATAAGAACGTATTTTATCATAATGAGCTTATCCTCATGAATCTCACAGCGTAAAACGTCGTCGGTCGTCGTGTTAAAAGCCCGTGGCAAAAAATTTTATGCCGAATAAAATTCCCCGTTGCGGTGATTCGTTGCGAGAAAGATAAATGAATCCCGTCGGCATAATGCGAGTCTCGTAGGATTAATGACAAACTAGCAGCTGCAGCTGCTAAGCAACACTATTGCGCGTACGTTGAGCTCGTAAATAACACGTCGGCGCGATTCCTCTGGTCTAGTGAGAAAAGATGGCTGGCGAAACGCTGGACACGTGGGCGCTTTTATGGATCACACATTGTTACCATCATGACCATCGACCTCGTAAATCCTATCGTCGATTGCGCGGCTATTGTAACTGCCACTCGATTACCATGGAAATGAGGTTGCTATCGAGAAGAGAGAATGCTTCTGTTGCACGTAGACAAGTAGCTGACTCGTACCGATCCATTAAGATTCTTAAGCACTTTTCTACGTTTAATCAGCAACTCAATTTATTTTTTTTTCTTTTATCAGTATTGCTCTTATCAGTGTTGAAAGAAAGAAGTAACATATCTCAATGATAATACACACGCGAATTTATTAATATATTAATTATTTATTATTATATTTTATCAAACAAAGAACAAATGTATCATTATTCTTTTTTGAGAAAACAAATTTAGCGATTATTCATTTATTTATTGTGCCAAATAATTTCGAGATGATTGAAACAATAACCAGAAGTATATAACAATATTAATATCCTGGTAATAAGAAGCACGGGAAATAGGAATATATTTTTAGCGTATAATAGGCTTGAATAATTAGTGCCGTTAGTCACAACGATTTGGTGTTTCTAGGTTAAATAAAATAATAATTAGCTCAGAGTTATGGTTGCGTAGTTAATTCCTGCTTTATACGATGTTTCCCATCTTCAAATTTCACTCGCGGGAATTTTCATTATATTCGGTCACGTAATGACAATTTATCTCGTTTGTGCTCGTTGTAGATGATTATCCATGTATGAAGAAGCTATATATATTCCTCAATTATCAGATAGTTTTCACGAGATTATCTGAACAAAGATACATGGTATTTCGTAATATTCCAAAGAGCGAATTAATGAATCTTAATTGGCAACGAATATCGATTCCTCGCGAGAAATGCATATGCATATAGCGTACATATATAAAACATCCAATCGCGTTCCGTGGTCGAGGGTTCCACATGGTCGATTGTTCCATGGTCGACGATCCAATTTCCGGCGAATATTCGCACATGAATGGCCAGGGTATGTACACGATCCCGTCGCGGAAATGCTTATTGTCGTTCCGTCTCGTATATATGCTCCTTATGTCAGTTGTACATGTTTGAAAGGGCGCGAAGAGAGAAATTGTGAAGATTCGATTTGGCGCGCGCTTTACGGAGACGAGACCGAGGCAAGAAACTGGTCCCTACAAGGACAACGAGGTAAAGGGGTCGCGCGATTCGCTACAGGTCGTTTCGTCGAGGCTTCTTTTCGGCGGGACCCCGTTACTTTTTACGCCCGTACTTAAACTTAATACTTGCGTGTACTTGTCCGCCACGCGGGGCCTCCGAGACCTTTTATGCGGAAGATGTCAGTGACCCGAACGACCATTAACCCGCAATTCAGTTGCCCGCTTCCGGCGCTTTATTCTCGCGCTTCCAAGTTCTTTCTTTTTTCTTTTTTTTTTTCTTTTCGCCAGATACGATCGTATCGATAACGTTGGCGAAGCCACCGGATCACGGTATTTATGTATATACGCGAACAGTGTTCGAGGAATACTGGTTAAGATTATATTGCGCGAGGAGTAGTAAATTACTTCCTACATTACGGAAAATTACGACATCTTTGTTTCAAAGATATTAATGGTTTTTATGGAGATTTTCATCTTTGCGCGCGCAAATATATACGGATCATCTAATCTTCGTCTACCAATTTACGTTTCCGAGAATCACTTCTCGACAAACGGAACTATCGCAATAAATTATCGTCACCCACGCGACCGCGGCTTTTCCGGGGTTTCGTAAGGTCAAGCTTCGCGATAAAGTTGCGCAAATGTCGATACGCCCGACAATACGACGTCTGGACTCGGCGATAGTATCGACGAAATGTAATTTGCGATATTGAACCAGTATTGTATCAGTGTAATCGAGCACGAAGATATCGATCACTAGTGCTTCGAAACAAAACAGTGTGCGGCTTCTCTTTTCGTATAATAATTGATAAAATAATGTCATTACGATATGATTTTTTTTTAATTGTGTTAAAGAAAGCAGGAAAAATCGTGTAAATGCCGTGTTTTTGTATTCGTCAAATTTAGCTATGAATTAATAGTTTCTTGACAGATTAACATTTTAAAAATGCGAATATTGCAAAGTAAAAGTTTCGAAATGCGTATCTTTGTGTGTGAGAAGTCTCTCACAAATAAATTGATAATATTTTAATCCTATAAATATTATCTGAAGATATATTGACGGCATAATTTTTTACGATATCAAATCACGTCTTAAAAAAGAAGTCATTTTTTATCTCAAAAACTTAATGAATTTTTGATATTTTTAAGAAAATATTGGAGCACGTAATCTAAATATATTATAATCGCTCTACCCTAGGGGAAAGGTTTGAAGGAGGTTAATCTACTGGAAAGTTTCATTAGACCACAGAGTTGACAATATACCTATAGTCACCGCGATACTCGCGAAAGCAGTAAGTGTTTCCGAGCGTGTTGGAGAGAATATTCCGAATTTTTGTTCCCGCAGGATGAGTAGTTTTGTGCGGCTCTTGTGATTTATTTGGCGTTCCACGCCGCTGCCTGCAACGCAGACCGGCGCACAGTATGTGGTTTTCTCAGAGCGAGTTATGCCGCCGACCATTCTTTTCGGCGGCAATCTTCCTCTTCTCCGACCAGAGCGTGTCGGATCGCCGCGAAATTTACCGCGTGGCTAGGTCCTACCACGAAGGACGATTCAATCGCAGAACGATTCGTCTTGGAAATCCCGACGCGAGATCTCGGAGATCTGACAAATGTCGCGAGACGAAATTAATAAATTAATATAGAGTAGATGTGGAAGATATTAAGGGTCGCGCCAGTGTTATAAAGAAAAAATAATCAACTCCTCTCTCGACCAAACTGGCAATGATTTATTTAGAAATTACAACATTTCGATCATTATATCTTATATTTTATATACTATGTTTAAATAAATATTTGGTTCTTATCAAGTGATATGGTTTGTTATAATCATAAAAGCGAACTTATCTCGAATTAATACACGTCATACCAGACAGATAAGTTTTTAACTACTGAGTTAAAAATTGATGAATGATAAGGACCAAATATAATGGTCGAAACGTGATTTCTAAATAAATTAATATACTGAGAAAAAAATTTATCGAATTCGAATACATTTTTATTTCAGTACTGCTTAATAAATCATTTATTTCAATAATATTGATTTGATGTGAAACATATTTATTTGATGTAAGAAAATTCTTTTCAAAACAGATAAATATTTATTAATTTAATTTTTTTAGTGTAATATTCTCTTTCCTCTCTTTTACACTTATAAATTTTATTATGAATAATTGATTGCGAAGAAATTATTTTTAACGTAGAGGGGAGCTCGATAATAATTTAAAGGTTTAAATTATATCTCTTTGAAAAGTACGATTTATCGATAAATATATATATAATGATATCGATTGTGAGCGGGAATGTAAATAAATACTGCATGGCTACTTCCGGGATTATCTCATGAATAGCACAGCAATTTATCATGGCATGAATGGTCGCGCCAAGTGTATTTTACATACCATTCATAAATCGTTTAGGTAGTTATCACTGGGATGATCGAGTACTTTTTTAGATACTTTTCAATATTGTATAAAAATATTCACATCTTATCATAACAAAAATAATATTTAAATCTTATTTTATCTAAAATAATAAAACAAAAATAAAATTATGCAAAAGAATAAAATATCGATTTATCTGTATCGAATAAAGTATTAACGAAGAGAAGAATTTTCGTTGAACCTATTGTTGATAATTGTAATAAATTTTGGGCTCAACGTCGGGAAAGTCCCTTTGCTCTCGGGTTGCTGAAACAATTATCAATTACGTATCTCGATGCTACTCATTCATTCAAGGTGTCTAGTGGTCAGGGAGATCTGGAAAACCTGGCATTGTCAGGAAAAAGTCGAGAAATTTTATTATTTATCTGGATTTTTTCACATTCTGGATTTATTCTACATTTGTCTCAATAATTTGAAATTTTTTATTAAATAAATATAAATTTTCCCTTGACTCCCAGCACGCTAATTTTCTGTGTTGTTAAAAATCGATTCATCTGCAGCGTGTTCGTTAATTTATATTTTCATCGTCGTGTTATTTTATTTCAATGTGTTTCATAGAGATAAAACTAAAAAAATTGATATAATATAAATAAAAATGTGATTATTTAAATAGTTTATAGTGACATATTATCATACATAATACAGATTGTATAATTGATTTAAATTTTTGTTTTTTTAACTTCCGCACCTTTTCATTGTTGACAAAAATATCTCAAGAATTTCATGATTTAACATTTAATTGATTTATTATATAGATATATGCAAATTATATTTGGAAAAAATAATACTAAAAAGTCAAGGGAAAAATGAATTTTTGGTCTTGGAAAATCTGAAAAAGCGAGGGAATTTTTTTCATTGAGTCTGCTGGACACTCTGTTATTCCTGGTCCGCGAAAGATAAAAAGGACGACACGTAGCTCATTTTACGCGCCTGGTCACGACACACTTTCATCACGGCCGGGACACGTGACAGCTCAACGAGACGTACGTCCGTCACTCTGTCGCACGTGACAGGTACAGGTATGAGATGGAGATTTCACGTGGTTTCCGGCACTCTGTGCGAAATGACTCCGTTTCGTCATTATCGCCGTTTAATAGATTTCGCGAATTGCCGCGTGTTACTGCGAGATTACGCAACGCCTCGAGCGAGATTATCGAATCACTCCGTATTATTAGAAAGTGCCTCTCAATGATTTCGCCGCGATTAATTTTGCACCGTTATTCTCTAATGTGAAAATTTATATCGATCTACCGGATAGGGCGAGGTATATACGGGAGAAAATATCGGTAAATCTCCGAGAGAGAGGTATATATCCTATTCTCGAGGTATATTACGAGCGAAAGTATCGATCTTATATAGTCTCGATAGTTTCAGCGTAAAAGTTTGTAAACGGAGCAATTAGAAGTGAATGCAAGCGCATTCCATTTCAATGCTACTGAAGAAATCGACAACGCTTCTCGCTTTCCTTGAATCTGCTGGAATGCAATTTTGCTTTTGACGCTTGAATTAATTCGATTAAGTTTCTACAGCTCTCCTTTCACAAACAGCAAGGCAATATTATATTTTTCATAAAACGAGATTTTGATCTAAACTTAAAACTTGACTTAATGTTGGAAAATATATCGGAGCAATCATTTTTTAACTATTTTCTAAACTAAAAATTTAAAGATTCGACGCATTTAATATGTGACGTTGATATACAGCTGAATAGAATTACGAGAGATGCTGTGTAGGATCGATGTATCGTAGCTAATTGTGCTCATTAATTTACCAGACAGAACTGCGACGTAAACGTGGCGTCATGCAAAACGTAATCAATCACGTCGACAAGGAAAAAGAAGCGTGCCATATGAAGTTATCGAGCTTCGTTTTTCGCTGACAAAAACTACCAATATTTCAGTTGCATACGCTTGCATAATACGCAAGTCGTGTCAAAACATGTTACGTATCTTTTTTTGTATACAATTATGTAAAAAACAATTGAGGTTACACGAACGAATGGTTAGCTCGATTAAAAAATTTTAGAATAAATATAGTATGACGAGTTATATGAAAAAGAGATAAAGAGAAGATCTGTGTAATAATTTCAAGATTAATTCGCGGCGGAATATGAAACGCGTAACATAATTAAATATGATATGTTTCGTGAAAGGTGTAATGATTATTTGATTAATGTTGAAATACACTTAACTTTAGGTTACGCGCGTATATTTAGTAAAATATAAATATTAGGATTCTAATTCTCTCTAGACTTTCTAACATCAAAGCACGTACACTTATAATTTCTTTGTTGTGCTCGAATAAGAACGCAATTTCCTTACTATATTATATTACTGGGTTTTTGCTTGATTGCTTGAAATGAAAAGAGAGTAATCTTAATTTCAAGGAGTGAGAACGAGTTAAGTGTAATATGAAAGCAGCATTGTATAAGTACGAACTTCGTATGGCAAAATCGTGAAAGCGACGTTTGAAAATAATAGCAACCGTCATAGTTTTAATTAATTCGTTTACGATGTCAATTTATGTTTGCATTTATCCCTTTACCGATCTAATCTGCGCGTGACTTCGATCCACTTATCGCGGCACAGGTGTGAAAAATAACGTTAGATCTTGTTCTCAGAAGTACTGTGTACGTAACGGTATTGTGTAACGACATCATAGTACAAGTTAGCGTGATTAGCGCGGAAACTATCTGAATGACGCGGATACAGTTGCGATAGAGGCCGATAAATCGTCGTGACAAATTAATTATGTACGCGCATTTTATTACCAAAGTTGATATAGCAGTCAACTTAAATCACGTTTAATATTTTCATTCTCACGTTACAACTAATAATGATGAGAAGAAAGATTGTCCAAATATTAACATTAATATTTTTCATCGTTTATTTTTGCAATTTTTGACAATTTAAATCAATTCATGCAGCTTCGGCATTTATTTTTGAATTTATAGTTTTTTGACAAATATGATTTATAGTTTTATTTGGAATTAGTGTGACTACGTCACAGAATTAATTTATGAGGAAGAATTACGAAAGGACTCTTTGTCCGAGATCTCGTTTGGCGGTCGCGTAAGCTATACAATTTGGCAAATTGTTGTATCGTGGGTCCACCTTGGAAATTTATGAAACAATCCTGATTCCAGGAAAGCGCTTTCACCGAGACGGTCAACTAAGCCGGTTAACTATCGTTCCACTCTCGCTTTTCAGGTATCAAAGTGACTTGCAACAAAACAGAATCAGGAACGGATGCATAAAAAGGGTGCGGTAGTAAAAGAAAGGCGACGAAACGAAAGAATTAACAGCTCATACGATGTTTCTTTAGCGATTAAATTCGGAGCACATCTAATTTGTTTAAGCTGTGAATTATCAGAGAATAGAATAGACTTTTTTTATATTTTTTATTTTACATGAAATCCTCTGCGAAAACAAAGAAAGAAGAAATTTAAATCATTACGAAAAATCCAATTTTGATAAAATTGTTTAAATACATGGAACACGAACAAAATTAAAATCAACTAAAAGCTTTAGAGGTAATTTTATGAAAATTCTCTTTTGGAATAATTTTAACATTTTTCAAAAGCTCGAATTCTTATAATTAATTTTACGAGGCATTAAAAAGATACTCGACTCTTACAAGACATTAAACTTGGTCAACTTTCGAAAGGGCTAACTGATGGCCTTTAAGAGATACTTTCTTTTCTCCTTAACAATCGCTCGATCGAAACTCGTTTGACTCGAATCCTTTCGAAGTTGTATCATACAAAGTAGAACAATGGTCTAGCTAAATTGTTTTATGTTTTTACATTACAATTTCTATTTTATTCGTCGAGTCTCAATCATAATTATTAACCGATCTAACATCTAAGAGAAAATCTTTATGTTAGGACAAGCATCTTGCCGTCAAGTAAAAATAACTTTTTCTTTTACATAACAATCATGTGTATAAATAACACACCGATATGCGTTATTTATAAAATCTTATCTTTATTTTTATTTTATTCAAATATAAAAATAGATATTTGGAAACATAAATTAATCATGTTTGCGTGTTTAAATCGCAGCTCTTCTCTTCCGGATCGAATAAAAATAAATTCGCGGAGATTTCGGACAAATAAACTTGGGTTAAGAATTCTGCTCTTCCTCTCGATCTCTCGTTGTTTGGGAACGTAAGCGGATGCTTGCGGTAAACTAATGACGCAAATTTAAGCTCGTTTGCGGCGTGGATCGTAATTGGATCGTCGTGAGAAAGTTCAAAGCCTTACCGTGAGTTTGGCGATACTCTTTCTTTTTATCTCTCGATAAATGTTTTCGACATCTTTTCATTATCGGAAAAAATCTGATTCAAGACGATTATTATTAGAGGATAAACCAATGGAGTGTGAAACGTCACACTCAGATCAGCACGGCAAATGTCAAGAAGGACACCGCAAGTGGATAACTGCTACCGGGTGGTCCGAGATAAATTGAATTTCGCGACGGATGGTTGCAAGGCCGATGGGGTCTATTATTGCATTGTTACACGTGTTATTCTAATAGTCGCGCACGTGAAACTGATTATAGTTATATAGATGCTTATTTCCTTGAATATTAATGAAGACAATACTTTGTCCCCGTAGTGTGTTTGTATGTTAATTATGCACGTGATATAGCGTTTCAAAACAATGTATCTACTAACAATATTTACCCAACTGCTTTTGTTTAACTAAAGTTCAGGTTTATCGAGTTATCTTAATTAAGCTACTTTGCTGAGACAAGTATTGGCAAAGTGTCATTTATTAAAACAAAAAATGTGCTATTATGCATTTGAAATAAAAAAATTCTCATAAATATTACAGTCTATCTCATCTATTCAAGAATTTGAAATTTGAATTTCGTACAATAAAGATTTAATGTTGGATAAAAATTTGCGAAGCGAGCAACTGGTCAACAATCTTTCGCAGTATCTTTCGATTCTTTCATAATTCATCTTTCATACCTGAAAGTTTTTTCGATACCTGTTTCCGTTTCGTCGAAGTATAAACCTATTTAAAACTGCTGACCTATTTAAGTATTTATATTCGTAGAAAGAGAGAGAGAGAGAGATTTTGACAGAATTCGATTCCTCGCGAATTAATCACGTTACTTGTGTCTTTAAATAGTTTATTTATGTCTTAAAGATCTGGTTTTCGTATTATTTGAAATAAAGAATACTTTTCTCGCGTTTATTCATATTAGATACAGCTGTGCTGTTTTTCGTCAAAATAATGTTTCAAAAAGAAGATAAATTTATTATTTTTTTCTTTCAACATCAGCTTTTATATCGATATTTAACAGAGATTGACGATATAACTTTTCACGAGTTTACTTTTTTAATTTTAATGTTACAAAGATCAAATTAATCATTATTATACCGCCCAAAATTTGAATTTATATAAATATGATTGTTTTTAACTCGTGTTAATTTTTTATTCTTTTATAATTATATAGATTATGTGTTTTATAATTCACGTAGCAGAGGCTTACAATATTAATACACATGTTTAAATATTTTTTTCTTATAGTGAATATATTTATGAATAATTCTTTTGAACAGTTCTCATTGTCATTTCTTGAATAATTCAGTATTATAATGTGAATAAAAAATTCTCAAATTTAACATTTAACATATGCGTAAAGTTTGTGTAAAGCTCCTTTGTGTAGTTGTACACAGATGGTAAAATAAATGTATTTAATATATTCATGTCGATTGAATTAATGCGTTCATATTAATATACGCGATCTGTGATGCTCGACACATAAAAGTATGATAACGAAGTTCAAGAATTGTTAAAAGTGAGAAGTTCAGAGGAAAGCAAAAACTATTTTATATTATTTTAAATTATTTTACCAAAAGTTACTCAGGATTTTTTTCACACAAAACACATTTAAAGATAATTAGGGAGAGATGTCAATAATTTTGTTGTAATATTGCAATATTCAAGATGCACACAATAAAAATAACATATAACTTATTTGTCAAGATGCATTTTAATATCGAAGTCACTTTCAAAGAAAACGCATTTCAATCTTTATTTCTTATGCTAAATAGGACCAGGATATTGCTTTCCCGATCTCTTCTAGAGGAGCAATCTGAAACGCTTGCTTTCAATAAGTCAGAAACCGGAAACGCAAAACATACGTTCGAGGTATAATCTCGATCGATGTATATTATTGTATTATATATATATATATATATATATATATATATATATATATATATATATATACACATACATGTCTGTGTGCGCGCGATGCACGCAAGCGCGCGTAGATAGCGAAATAATTTTCTCCATGGTGACCTCGCGGAACGGATCAATGTCGCCGATCGGCGTTTGGTCCAGGAACGAGGAAGACCTTATTTGGTTACCTGGTAGCGACAGCGCGCGCAGTAACTCGTTGAGTCATCATCGCTCGTCATAAACGCCGCCGCTGCATTCGGCTATGTCTCTTCACAATATCCCGAAGGGTCGCGACCGATCGATAAAGCTGCGTACAAGCACGCATGTACGCACAGAATGGAATGGAACGTCGCACAGGCCGCCCACGGTCATCTACGCTAAGCTCACGGAGAATCTCAGCAAGGTCGTTCGGATGCTGAGGAGACTCGTCGTCTCGTCTACCGTCCAGAAAATATTCCTCGTCTCTTTCAATAGACGGGTTTGATCCTAAGAAGCGTGACAGAAGCTGACAGACATTTTTCAAAGACTATATATAAGTTTATCACTCCGGATTTTTTCTCCAAGTATCTCACTTTCAATTCTTTCCTGAAAAATTTTGGGAAATAATCTTGTAATATTTCGTAGGATATTTCTGGAAAATAGAACTTAATTATATTTATTTTTTCTATTTTATTTGTAGTCAATATATGTCAATATAGACGGGTTTGATCCTAAGAAGCGTGACAGAAGCTGACAGACATTTTTCAAAGACTATATATAAGTTTATCACTCCGGATTTTTTCTCCAAGTATCTCACTTTCAATGCTTTCCCGAAAAATTTTGGGAAATAATCTTGAAATATTTCGTAGGATATTTCTGGAAAATAGAACTTAATTATATTTATTTTTTCTATTTTATTTGTAGTCAATATATGTCAATATAGACGGGTTTGATCCTAAGAAGCGTGACAGAAGCTGACAGACATTTTTTAAAGACTATATATAAGTTTATCACTCCGGATTTTTTCTCCAAGTATCTCACTTTCAATTCTTTCCCGAAAAATTTTGGGAAATAATCTTGTAAAATTCCTTGGATATTTCTGGAAAATAGAACTTAATTATATTTATTTTTTTTATTTTATTTATAGTCAATATATGTCGCGGACTGCAATGTGCTTCTTCGATAAATACAGTATCGCACACACGCATATATTTATTTATCTCTTAATCATAAATCTGCCTTCTAGTCTTTTATCTCATTTCAATATTTCATTATGACTTATGGCGCAAAATTATTATCGCTGCGGTTGCAACGAAGAGGCCAACGAGAAAATCGCGCGCGCGTCTTTCGCGTTTCTCATTGCGATTCGTTTTCGTTCGCAAATGCACACAGCTGCATTGCTGCATTTTACGCTCTGCCTACACGCGAGCGTTCGCGACCCCCGGCACGGTTGATCGGGACACGATCGCGAAACACTTTCACGGTGGTTTGGCCTTTTGCGATGCCTCTCGTGGGATCAGGTCGAGCAACCTGCTTTTTGACGTTAACGAATGCCAGTGCCTTTCGATATATTTATTTGTCTCGAGTTGGAACATTGTTGGATCCGTTTTTCTCTTACGGATATTCCAGCAACGAAGCGCGAGACATAAATCTATCTAGTTTCGTCCGAAACAATTATGTTGCAATTAATTAATACTCTTGATATTATAAAATATTTATCGAGATTCAGAAAATAATAGCATATAGGTAATTTTTGACGTTTCCATCGAATTAAATATTTGGATATCAATATTGATATCTCCAGCGAACAATTGATAATAATCTAAACTTAAAAGTCGCGTGTGTAAAAAGAGCAACGCGAAATTTGGCTCTCAGAAGTCTGGCGAACGCGACCTTGGCTAACTCGACTCACACGTTAATCCCGAGCCGCCCTCTTCAAGGTCGTTCGCGCGAAAAACGACCGAAGATATATTCGTAGGCGCGTCCTCTCTCTTTCTCATATACGCTTCTCTTCGGTGCACTATAGAAAACTGAATGCAGCAGGAGAAATGACCGTCTGGAGATGTTATCGTACTCTTAACTACGAGTAATACCCCGGGCGTATCTGGACTCTTCCTCTCGTTTGCCACGATTTCCTTTCGGATCCTTTTCAGCTTTCGATATAACGATTGTCTCGTTTAGGCGTAGCAGCGAGAAACTCCTCTCTGAGAGATCAAACAGCTGAAAGTGGACCTCCGGGACGAGATCAGGGTGTCTAGCGGTCAGGGAAAACCGTGCATTACTATTTATCTGGATTTTTTCACATTATTCTACATTTGCCTCAATTTGACATTTTTTATTAAATAAATATAAACTTTTCTTTGACTCTCACACGCTAATTTTGTGTGTTAAAAATCGATTCATCTACAGCGTATTCGTTAATTTATATTTTCATCGTTGTGTTATTTTATTTCAGTGTGTTTGATAGAGACAAAACTAAAAAATTTGATATAATATAAATAAAAAAGGTGATTATTTAAATAGTTTATAGTGACATGTTTGTTTCGACTATTGTACATAATGCAGATTGTATAATTGATTTAAATTTTTGTTTGAACTTCCGAACCTTTTCATTGTTGGCAAAAATATCTCAAGGATTTCATGATTTAACATTTAATTGATTTATCTTATAGATGTATGCAAATTATATATTTGGAAAATTAATACTAAAAAATCAGGAAAAAAATTAATTTCTAGTCTTGAAAAATCTGAAAAGGAATTCTTTTTCATTGAGTCTGCTGGATCCAGATATATTCTCTTCTCTTTCACCCCAGTTTTGCCTCGGTTGAAATTTCACAGCATCGAATTCTAATTTGAATATTGAAAACTAGATTGGAATTGAAGATATTTTCGACGATTCGAGAAATCGTATTTTTCAATTTTATTTAATTTAAAAAATTTTTTAATTTTAATCAATCTATCTTAGAATTTTTATTTTACTTAATATTTTTATTTTGTCTTTATTACTTTTAATTATTTCAAATACTCAAAATTAAAATCTAAAATGGAATAAAAAATAATTAAAATCTGTTTTATGTAGGAAGTTTATATAGGCTACGAAATTCATAAATGAAAAGAGTGATTCTGAAATCCTCTCTGAGATTAAACGACTGAAAGTGGACCCCCGGGACGAGATGCACGCAACCACGATGCGACTGTAATTTCGGTGTCACGTGGCCTAAATAAAACACACGTGCGGTGTCGAGGTACTCGTTTTGCTCGCAAAAATTAGTGATGCTCAATCGCACACGTACACCGCAAATATTAAATATTTATCGTGACTTCCTTAAACATATCGTGGTTCTATGCGATTCTAATTTCGTACAAGAGCGATTCGCCAAACTGAAAACGCTGTTGCATGCCTCACGATAGTTGATATGTAAATCTAATCCTTGTTCGACTTTCTTGCCATCGCGATTTGACGGATCGAGACACGATTCCTAAGGCGAGCGATCTTAATGACACACATCTCTTTCCTAATCTTATACATCTCGAATTGTATAGGCTGACACAGACTGTTCGATATATCATCTGCGATGCTTATACAAAAGAAAGAGAGAAGAGGAAGGAAAGAGATGTTCCAGATATACTCTCGTCTCTTTCACCCCAGTTTTGCCTCGGTTGAAATTTCACAGGATCGAATTCTAATTTGAATATTGAAAACTAGATTGGAATTGAAGATATTTTCGACGATTCGAGAAATCGTATTTTTCAATTTTATTTAATTAAAAAATTTTTTTAATTTTAATCAATCTATCTTAGTATTTTTATTTTACTTAATATTTTTAT
Organism: Nylanderia fulva; assembly: GCF_048542155.1. Classification (NCBI taxonomy): domain Eukaryota; kingdom Metazoa; phylum Arthropoda; class Insecta; order Hymenoptera; family Formicidae; genus Nylanderia; species Nylanderia fulva. The sequence continues at coordinate 2,687,652 of NW_028190369.1, read as the reverse complement.
TTTGTCTTTATTACTTTTAATTATTTCAAATACTCAAAATTAAAATCTAAAATGGAATAAAAAATAATTAAAATCTGTTTTATGTAGGAAGTTTACATAGGCTATGAAATTCATAAATGAAAAGAATGATGTGATGTTTGAAAAATATCGAGAGAAATGCGAAATAACGTACATCGTGGTAAAAGTAACTCACTCTCGTTCCCGATGCTTGAACGTCTTAATCTTGCTTTTAGACGATGAAAAGTACGATGATTATCGTAGATAGATTATCATAGATAGCACGTCAACGTGTTTATATACGAGACGTCGTCAAAGCGTAATTGATTGGCTTTAATTGTCAACCGCGGATCTTAATAATTTGCTACGTGTGTTTATGCTGTATTATTTCGTCATTAAGATTTTCTCGTGTTGTTTAATTTTCATGCTCGCGTTTCGTGAGTACATTAATTCTAAAGCACTTTTGCATTGAAGATCTTTGACGAGATACGCGTGTTAATTAAAGTCGGAAAGTGTCAAGAAAAAAATTATTCGTTTCACATATATAAAAGATAAAAATCTTGCGGTCGTGATTGTTCTTTAACTCGTCGACTTACTATATCATTGTGATTTGCGTAAGTAAAGTGTTGTTTACACACATTAATATTCTTCTACCGCTCTTATCTTGAAAGAAAAATATCTGATTAAAATTTTGTGATTTATTATTATTAATTACGTAATTATTCATAAAATTATTTTTGTGATAATATAGGTATAATACGTTACTAATAAAATAATTATTAATTAAAAAATTTAGCAGATTCTTTCTTGATTTTTAAATATTGATTAGAGAGAATAATGCAATAACATAGTATTTTATTTAAATAATAGTTATTAAATTCTCTTAATATTTTTTTTTTAATGAAATGTACAGAGATTCTTTGATTTTTATATGTTTGAAAGATCATAAATAATCCTTTAATTTAACACGTTTGAAAGTTTAGCTTCAATTGCTTTAGACGGCACCTAAGAGTTGAATCAAATTGCGTTAATTGTAGCTTGATTGGCTTTGATATTCGACCTTTTTGCGCCATCGAATGAGCTATATGTGATTGATAGACGAAACTTGTTGCTCGTTGACTTGACTGATCATTGAATCGCAATAACCAGAATGGATGGATGCACAGAGAAATGCTAGACAGACGATTTGAGAAATTGCGACGCGGCTTTGAAAGCAAGACTCGTTAAAAATATTTTGACGTATTTTATTTCGATCAATTATATTCCACACGTTTGCATGAAAAAGATATTAATTCCTGACTCTTATTTTATAATCTCGAATTTTTAGATTTTATTTAAAGAAATAAATATATATAATACACGAACATACACACACTTATATTTTTGTTTATACATATTTTATATATTTTTTATATAGACAAAATTGCACAATACGTATATGGAATGTTTCTTTGAAACTTTCAAAGTCGCTAGAAAATACTGTTTTATTTATTATGTCTCTCATGTTACATGATTATCGTAACTGCGGAAGGAAATGTGTGGTCTATGGTATCTTATAAGGAACGTAAATTAGCTAATTATCCATTCATTGAGGTTAACTACTCGTAATTGCGGGCCTGGAAATGCAAGTGTCCACAACACATATCAAGTATAATCACATTTCGTCAGCGTTTAAAACTTATTCAACGTTGAAGATTGCGGTTTTTTTTTTGCAATTTTTATTACGTGCGATTTGCACGAAATGGCATAATGGGTGTTTCTCTCGCAAAAGGAGGGAACGAATTGCTTCGCGGCCATATAATAATAGTAATAAGGATGCGATAATGAAAATGAGACTTTCGCGGACGACGCCGCGCCGCGTCGTCTCAGCGAGAAATGCGTTCTCTAATTATTATTGTTTATAATTAATAGTTATCCGGCTGACTTAAGACCAACTTTTGTACCAACGACTTTCCGCCTTTCCCTTTTCGTCGTTTCCGTCGACGACTTTCGCCATTTCCTCACTCTCTCTTTCTCAGAGATCCGGGGGTTTCTCCTGCGATTTCGTGGCGTGTCGCCTCCAAAAGACACGCTCGTGCACGGATGAACGGATCGTGTAATCGTAGCGTTATTAATCGCGATCGGGAAATCGTTTCACTCGATGATTAATAACGGAACGGGCGAAACGGTTCAGCGGCAAATCGTGACTGTATTAATCGGCTACTTCCTCCCTTTACAAACAAGTGGGAAATGTTCAATGTCGCGAACTGCATACATATTGTAAACGTGCGATCATCTCGATTCTCTGACATTTTTCTTCATCGTAGGGAACAATATGTACATGCTTACGAGTATTTCTACTTAGATTTTTTTATCTTTTATTTTATTCATTTACAATATTATCATTTTATTATCTCATTTCTGTTAAGTGTTCGTTATTGTAATGTATTTTTTATATTATACCTAGGATTATTATTTTAATTCTTATTTTCTTTTGGCACTTTATTTCGTATTTATGATGATCGTTTTGTTATAATCTGAATGTATGCACACAAGATAACTGGGTTTTTAAGAAAGCTCTTCTACTTGCGTTTTTTTAGAAATACATCTATTATAAAAGTTTATATATTTTTATATTACATGTTATTGATACTCTCTTGTGAAATATTGGGTACACTTAGAGGATAATAATACAACGCGGAAAGTATAAAATTACGCGGAAATGTAACATCGCAGAAACAATTCTCGGCTGGGAAATGGGAGGATATCTCTTGTAGTATATTTTCTTCTTTACGCTCCAATTCGTCAAACCATATCGGTTATTCTTCCGAAGTATTGAAACTTAATTAGCCCCGGCTATAACCTTGCACTTATCATCTATTAGCGCTCGCGAATGCGTTTCGCGTTACACGCGAATGCGTCGGTATACACGATTAGCGCGTTTATTGCTTCTTTTTTTTTTGCTCGAGAAAAATCGCATCCGCTCTCGGAGCCGCGCCGAGATATAATCGCCGACGAAATCCGGTCTGCGTTATCGCGGTCGGGATTCTTTCTTGGGGAGTGCGGAAGCGTTAATTGCCGCATTATATGTATATATCGTAAAAATGCATGGCCGACGCCTACCGTGGGGAGCCGCTTCAGTCGTTGCACTTACAACGCATTGTGCGGAATCGAGTGGTGGCCGCAGTCGATGCGTAAAGTGGACGGCACCATACTCCTCTGTAATCAGTGCGACTCGAAAATTTCATCCGAGGTCAGGGAAATCGGGCATTGTGAGGGAATTTTATAAATTTCAAATTGTCCGGGAAATTTTACTATTTATCTGGATTTTTTCACATTATTCTACATTTGTCTCAATAATTGGAAATTTTTTATTAAATAAATATAAACTTTTCCTCGACTCCCAGCAAGCTAATTTTCTGTGTTGTCAAAAATCGATTCATCTACAGCGTGTTTATAAATTTATATTTATCGTTGTGTTATTATATCGTGTAAATTATATATTTGGAAAAAATAATACTAAAATGTCAGAGAAAAAATTAATTTCTGCTCTTGGAAAATTGAAAAAAGTTGGGGAATTTTTTTTATCGAGTCTGCTGGACACCCTGTACATATACGCAGCACGCGTAGAAATGTAACCTTGTTGAGAAATCTGGAAAACCGGGTATTGCCAGGGAATTTTATAAATCTGGAATTGTCACGGAAAAGTAAGGAAATTTTACTATTTAAGTATATGGATTTTTTTTACATTATTCTATATTTGTCTCAATAATTGGAAATTTTTTATTAAATAAATATAAACTTTTCCTCGACTCCCAGCACGCTAATGTTCTGTGTTAAAAATCGATTTATTTACAGCGTATTTATTAATTCATATTTCCATCGTCGTGTTATTTTATTTCAATGTATTTGATAGAGATAGAACTAAAAAATTTGATATAATATAAATAAAAAAGGTGATTATTTAAATAGTTTATAGTAACATGTTTGTTTCGATTATCGTACATAATGCAAATTGTATAATAGATTTAAATTTATGTTTAAACTTCCGAACCTTTTCATTATTTACAAAAATATCTCAAGGATTTCATGGTTTAACATTTAATTGATTTATCATATAGATATATGCAAATTATATATTTGGAAAAAATAAGACTAAAAAGTCAGAGAAAAAATTAATTTTTGGTCTTGGAAAATCTGAAAAAAGTCAGGGAATTTTTTTCGTTGAGTCTGCTGGACACCTTGCTTCTGTAATCAGTGCGACTCGAAAATTTCGTCCGAGATTTACATTCCAAATATATATACGATAATACGCACGATTATACGTTCCCGCGTAAATCTCTGTGTCCTCTTTTTCCCTTTCACGGTATATTCCCCTTCAATCTTGCCGCGGTAAATAAGCGATGTGAGATAAGAATAAACGGATCGGTGAAAGTAATTAAACAGTCCGTTTGTGGGAGCATCGAATGCATCGTCGAATGCAGCGAAACTTTTAATCGCTCGTTACGAGAGATCACGACGAATGATACCTTCGCGTTTAATCGAGCGAGGGAATTATTGCATGAACGGTCCGTCTAATCGTTTAACCTGTCGGAATCCCATACGGGGATTTCATCCTGGGAATTCGAAGAGTACGTGTTTACCACTACTCGACCGAGTCTTCGTTTAATTTATTTTCAACGTTACGCCTTTATTTTTCTCATTAATTCTTTACTTGCATTTCGAAATAAGCACGTCAAGAAGTATTGGAGATATTACAAAAATTATTGTATATATTTTTGGTACTTCAAAACAAAGATTATTTTAAAATTCATGTCTGTTTTATTGTGAAGATATTTTGTTGTGCAAAAGCTTTAAAAAAAAAGAGAGAAAATTTCTACGCAGTAAAGAATTTTTTAGCTCATTCTCTCTTTTTTTTTTTTCAATAAAAAACCTGTCGCAATTACATGTCACTTTATAATTCGAAGACATTTGAAATAAGTATCTTGTTATATTTTTTGCTATCGACAAGGAACTTGAGCCAGAACATTATCTGGTTCGCTGGTGCTTTTATATTAAATGCGAGTTGTGCTTTAAAAAGACGGCTTTGAGTAACCGGAAACGTCGTCGTGTTTTTCTTTCAGGCCGTGAAACTGGAGTCGGTGCATCCAGGAAGGACGCGATACCTCGTCGTTGTTTCCTGTACGGGAAGGCAGGACGCGGAGGAGAGCTGCCTTCTCGGTATCGATTGCCACGCCAGGGCGACCGTCGGTCTCGTGCTTCGAGTCTTGGCTGACACCGCTATCACTCTCGACGGCGACGGGTAAGTCCTTTTTTATCGCCACCTCTATGCTCTTGTATCGCGAAGAACACTGGCTACCATAGGCATCCGCAAGGGCTTGAGCAAGAGGTTCTCTCCTAGGAATCGGTAAAAAATTAAGCATTTACTCTCCTTGTGAATAAACACTGGAATTTATCTGCAATTTTATTTAATATCCCTATTAGCAGAGCACGACATATCCGAGAGATATTCTGAGGATATTCAAAGGATATCCAGGGGGCATTCGAACATCCTCAGGATGTTCTCTGAATGTCTTCGGGATACGTGTGCTATTAGGGATAAAAATATTAAAATAAAAAAATATTTAAAAAATTAAGGAAGAATCATATAATAGGAAATAAAAAAAAAATTTAATCATGCTCTTCCCTGGGAAAAATTCCTGCGGACGCTCATGCTGGCTACTTTCTGTAATTTTTTTGTCTCGGTGATTGGTGATTATTCGCGCGCAGATTACTGTATTTCTTTTATTTTTATTCATTTGTTTAAAATTATTTGGTAATGATAATGAATAATTAGTTTATATCTCTATCAAGGATGATTCATTTGCTTGAACTCTATTTATGAAAGAAATGACAATAATTCTCTGATAAGGTGCATAGCTATATATGACGATAATAAATGTTTTTCAGTTTATTATTACTTTTTTTAATTGTTAGTAAAATGTTGGAAATATTTTATTAGATTTTATTATAAGTTTTCGCGTTGGTTTATGATTAAATTTAAATATCATGAAATAAAACTGCAAGGGGATATTATATTAAGACAGGATCGAATGTTCACACGTACAATAACTGCAGAATGGATAAACATTGTCATCATTTACGTCATGAATAGTGCGAATATATATTTGCAAATGCAACAGAACGTAATGTATACCGTATGGTGACCTTAGCATCAGATGTCTTCCTTCTTTGAAATTACGGACAATTAAATAACAGTTACATTAATTGTTGGTCTTATCACAGATTGTACCATGGGTATCTTATTAAACTTTTTATTATAATGTGACTAATTATAATTAATAATAAGGAAGAGAACTCGCTATCATTTTTTTCAACGTTAAAACGGTATTGATAGATAATTTTTTATTCTCTTAAGAGCATAGAAACGTAGAATAAAAATTTATTTTAATTGTACCAGATATCCTACCATAAATTATTAATTAGTGCGTTTTTTCAATATTTAATTTTCTACATCAGATTTTACAGATAAAATTTCTCTCGACACAAAAACCATATAAAATTAATAGAGGACAAGGTTTTATTATCCATTTCGAATTTTATGTTCATATTTATACAATATTACGCGTATTTTAAAGTTCCATAATGTTTTATTATTAAATACATTCGCAATTATATTTTTATACAATTTTTCTGTCTGCAATTTTTTCTCTCTTTTTTTTTAAGATTTATATCGAAGCATAATTTAAGATACAAATAAGTTTATTTCCAGGTTTTTTTTTTGTTAAGATTAAATCTCAAAAAAATCAGTGGCTGAATAGAAAGACGATGCTTTTGAGATACTTTGCATAGAGATCGAATACATTTTGGTTCGATTGAAATCTCCGATGATTCAGACGTGACGTTGACATTGCGCCGCTTCATGTTCGCCAACTAGATCGATCAACAAATATTTTCGAAGCACGCTAGCACACTCGATTACTTTCTAACGACTGTGCCAACTTGTCTAATTCTCTCCACTTTAAAATGACTCACTGCCACGGCTCGCCAGACGTACAGACTGAATTAGTTGTACTGATAATTAGCCGAATGGTGGCTGCATACGCGTCATGAAATGAAAGGAGAGTATCAGTGGGCGTAAATAGCAATACAATGTAAGTGTGTGCGTCTAGACTCTTTGTATTGTATATTATCTGCTCACCCGTAACTACAATGTAGACAACACAATTCACGTAGACAATGCTTATGCATATATGCTTTCTCTTCCTTTCTCCCGTTTTCAAAGCATAGGTTTTGTCCGAAGACATCAACTTAATTTATATAATTATATAATATTTTTTTCGATTTTTCTGGCGTCTGACTCAGGATCTATCTTTGTGCGCCTATAAAAATTCGTATCGAATATTTAATACAGTCTTGCTAATATACATATAGTATTGTCTGTATAACTCCAAAGTTTGTTCGGAAGGGTATTCTTTTGAGAGGAATTTGGATAGAAAAGAGTAGATAAAATATATATTTTTTTCACAATTTACATTGTGAAATCTCTCGCGTAATAAATTGCGCTTTTTCATTTTAATTTATATCGACATAATATATAATACTTCCTTCGTAAAGATTAAATGCGAAGGTCGCCACCGTTCTCTCGGACGTAGGGAAATGGAGCGCATTACCGTAAGGCGACGCGTGTTAGGGAGCAAGGTACTTGACAGGTGAGTACCAAGGTTATGCGATGGAAGGTCGCGATACAACTTGCGAGATCGAGACGCGAAGTTAAACTGTAATTCAACGATGATTGTCTATTGCATCTGTCGCAATGCAACATCACAATGTGAATCATGTACCTTCAAAAAGAAAGATGGGTTTGTTTGGAATAATAAAGCATTCAAAAGGAAAGTAGAAAGCTTAATGTGAATTAAAATTGACTTTCAATTAATTGAAAAATTATTATTATATAATTACAAAATTTATGTTAAAAATATATTTTTGTATAATTTTTTCACTAAATGTTCAATTATCTCATCATGAAGAAATAGTAATTTAAATGCAGTTGTTGCTCATTGCTCGAGATAATTTCGAAGATAGTAGAGTCTATACTATATTTATCAATTTAAATAAAATAAAACTGCAAAGAATGTGGATGTTGAAGGTACGTTTTTTTTTGACGAACAATAATATTTAAAACAATTAAATTAAGATAACTGTATGCGTTTATACTTATTTAAATAATTGGAATTTAGTGAAAAAAATGATAAGAAAATATATTTTTAACATAATTTTTTATATTATTTCTTGCAGTAATTTTTGTATTGAAAAAACGATTATTATTTTTCCTCATAGATATACATATGCAATACATGATCTATTGATAGCTTATCCGAGCGTATAAGAATGCAGAGTACAGTAGCAGTTTTATAATTTGAAATGACGAAGTTGATACGATATATCGTTATGTCGCAGTTACATAAAGGGTTAATGACCGTAGAATTTTCGTGTCAACAGCGGCGTGTACCAACAAAACGATCTCTCTATCGCGTCTGAACGGTCTCGGGAAGCCGTGCAGTTTTTCGCGTGATTAGAGGATGACGCTTTGTCTCGTGGCTTTTCCCGATTGTCGCGGGCGCGAAAAGTCCACCCACGCGAAAGCACATTGACTGGGCGACGAGAGTCCGCTCTCGGACGAGCGATCCTCGCGAAATTAACGATAAAGGGTGGACGGATGGACACGGACGGACGAGGCCGAGATGCGTGGCGAAGGAAAAAGGAGAAAAAGAGATCCTCCGTGTATATAGGAAAAGAAAATGAGCGCGAACGTCGGTCAGCTCGCGTTCCTACGATGTCGATGACCCTCGGTCGTCTTTCTTCTTCGTCTACATCTTTCTTCGCTCCTCTCTTTTTCCGTCTCTTTATCTCCTCCTCTCAATACGACTGTCGCGAGAACTCGCTAGTTCTCTTTCGAATCGTGGATTTCGTCACTTTCGCAATCGGCCGATTTGAATGAAGCGCAATAGTTCTTGACTTATTTAACAGCGGGTGTCTAGCGGTCAGGGAAATCTGGAAAACCGGGTATTGCCAGGGAATTTTATAAATCTGGAATTGTCACGGAAAAGTAAGGAAATTTTACTATTTAAGTATATGGATTTTTTTTACATTATTCTATATTTGTATCTCAATAATTTGAAATGTTTTATTTAAATAAATATAAAATTTTCCTTGACTCCCAGCACGCTAATTTTCTGTGTTGTTAAAAATCGATTTATCTACAGCGTGTTTGTTAATTTATATTTCCATCGTTGTGTTATTTTATTTCAATATGTTTGATAGAGACAAAACTAAAAAATTTGATATAATATAAATAAAAAAAAATGATTATTTAAATAGTTTATAGTGACATGTTTGTTTCGATTATTGTACATAATGCAGATTGTATAATTGATTTAAATTTTTGTTTGAACTTCCGAACCTTTCAATGTTGACAAAAATATCTCAAAGATTTCATGATTTAACATTTAATTGATTTATCATATAGATATATGCAAATTAAGTATATTTGGAAAAAATAATACTAAAAAAAATCAGGGGAAAAATGAATTTCTGGTCTTGGAAAATCTGAAAGTCAGAAAATTTTTTTCATTAAGTCTGCTGGACACCCTGTTTAATCTCGAGCTTCTTGCGCCACTTTTGCCGTTTCTTTCTAGACTATACTGTTTCTCAATTACATATATATATATGGCAGATATAAAGAAAATTTACTTAACATGTTAGTTAACATGTTCAATGCCGTAACGGCTACGGTTCACTGGCCTTATGATAGTGTCTTATTGATATACGCTAGTGCAGCCGACTGTATTCGGAAAATTACATGTGTCGGCGAGCAAAAATTAGACGAAATAACGAATGATTGCGAAAGATTGCGTTTATTTTCCGTAACGCACAATTTAAACGGATTTTTATAAACTTAATCAGAATCCACGCGGCGTGACGTTTGTAGCAAAACCGGATCAGCTGACTCACAAGTGTTCTGCGCGCCAATCAAATAGATTAAATCGTCACATGTTGCATTCTACTTTTTTGAAATTTATCTAAAGTCACGCAGTAATAAATCACATGATTTATTATATAAGAATATTTTTTCCTCCAGTTTTTATTTTTTAATTAACATAAAACTCAGATAAAGATAATTACATTCGTCTAATGATATTTCGAAGGAATAATATTTTAATGTCAAAGTCTTATTACACGCATCTCTGAAATAAAATTCAAAAGCTTTTCAGAAATCAAGAATCTCTCTACATAATAACTTAAAATCGGGAAATGTCGAATCATATGATATTATTATGAAAGTGTTATATACAGAGCTTGTTATGTGATGCTGCTATATCTCGAAATGAGGCAAGCTCTCGAGACATTTTTTTTCTTTCGATTGCATCGTGTGGTTCAATTTTTTGACCGATGCAATCTCGAGGAAGCAGAAGGCCAGCCGTAAAATTCGTCTGTCGGAATGTCCGTAGAGGGTAACTGTAATCGGCCAGAGAAGCGAATTACGATCCGAAAGCAGAGGCAGGAGGGCGTTCGCTTTACGATCAGCATGATAACGGTGCGAGCCGGGTAATTTCGGAGGGGGATTGCATTTTTTTCCCGTCCCCTTTATATACCTTCTCTCACGGGAGGGTAAGAGATCCGTCCGTGAATCTTGTTGTGCGCAACGTATTGAAATTCCGAACCGTGGGGCATTTTTGCGTAACTGTTCGCGACTGCTGCACGTTTAACGCTCGCGGCGATGATTGATACCATTTTTCTTCTCTTATTTGACCGCCTTACGTAACTGCAATTTATTGCGAACCGTTTGCTTGCGTAAAGTGCAAATTTCGGTACGCCTTATTGCACTGCAGGGCTAACTTCTCGTTGTGCGACTTATGCGTAGAAATTATGAGAAAAAGATGTCGGTCGATTTATTAGCTCGAACATTTTTTAATGAAATGTTTATAAAGTGAAAAATATTTACGAATTCATACTTATATTGCATTAGCTGAATTTATTATAGTTTACATATACGTTTAGACACACAATATATTATGGATTTATTCGAACAGTTTTTCTAAAATAATATATATGATTATATTATAATGTAGTTTTTAAAAATAAAATTTTCTAACAAGTCTCAAAATTTTGATGATCATTTATAAATGAAAAATGATCGACGTATCAATTATTGTGTCAGATTACTATATATTAGTTACATAAAATTTTGCCTTGATGAAAATATTTACGAATCATACTTATATTGCATTAGCTAAATTTGTTATAGTTTACACATACGTTTAGACACACAATGTATTATGGATTTATTCGAACAGTTTTTCTAAAATAATATATATGACTATATTATAATATAGTTTTTAAAAATAAAATTTTCTAACAAGTCTCAAAATGTTGATGATAAATGAAAAATGATCGACATGTCAATTATTGTGTCAGATTACTATATATTAGTTACATAAAATTTTGCCTTGATTATTTATATAAATGAAGGAGAGTATGCTTCGAGGAAAATTTGATATAACTTGTGACATGATGACAAACGCGGGTACCGTTTTCTTTCTGGAAGAGATGATCGCGGAATCGAGCAGAATTTCTTGGAAATGTTGGCGAATCGCGATGTTCGCGCGGCGCGATCTCATTTACATAATACGTAATTAATGGCTGTGCGTTGTACGCGTCTCCTTCCCATTCCCTATTTCGATGTCGTAATCGCGAGAGAATTGCGTTACCGTTGCAGTTTTGAAGTAACGTAACGGCAACTGTCCGGTTCGAAATCGCGACTTTGACCGCTCATTAACTAGACTCGGTGTTGAACCAAGAAAAATGTTAATTCGTTCCTATGTTAAGGCCTGTTAAAAATGCATCGAGAGAACTGTAATTAACTGTAAACGCAGCTTTGAGAGAAAATTATAGATTAAGTTTGTATACTTGAGTGCTTTCAGAAGAACTCTGGTGAAAGTGTGTGATGTCTAAGCCACTCTTTGTTCCGTTAATAATTTGACATTTAAAAACGACTATACAGACGCAAAGACAATAGAAAATGTCAAGGAAGCAGCTGGTGAAATTTTTTAGAAAACTCGAGTGTCATGCCATGTATATGTGATTTATATCTTTAAAAATCCAAGAGTCGAGGAAAGAAGTAACAAAAATATTTCTTTCGTCGTCATTTCTGTTATTTTGTTATATTATTTTATTGTATTATTTATTATATTATTTTATTATATTATATTATTCTGTTATTTTATTATATTATTTTTTATTTTCTTTACGAATTAGATATTGAAATAAGGGCATCTTATAAAACAAAGAATCATTGTCTGTTTCATTATTTCGTACATTGTGATCTCTAAAGATTATATTGAAGACGAGCAGATTTTACTCCCGAATTTCTTATTTTACAGGGGTTTCAAGGTCAGTGTTTGTGGCCGTCAGCACATCTTCAAGCCGGTGTCCGTTCAGGCCATGTGGTAAGTCTGCATCTCTGATAAATGAAACTGGTTTCGCAACAGCGTAAAAATGGGATAAAAAAAGTAGCGGCACTGAAACTTTTTTTTATGTTTTGTGTAACGGCTGTTTAATATGTGCTACAGGGTACGTTTTTGATATTAAATTGGCGTTTATATGAAGAATCGCTGATGTAAGATACAACGTTAATTTTAGTAGAATGGATACATCAGATTTTTTATTCCATTCTTTCTGCTCGTTAAAGAAAATAATTTCGAATCGCTCGCTGTCCTCTTTCTGTTCTTATAAAAAAATTATTAAATTTTTACGTTAAAATTTTTATCGAATCGAGAGTTTCTCAAGTACAATTGATCAATTATTTGCTGGATGTGTACAAAGATGTATGATTAACATCGATATTTCCATACGAGGAATCGAATCACGCCATGTATATAATTTTTCAACGTTCGATGTCTTGTTGGTTACGCTAGGCGAACTATGTGATTGAAAAAGAAGAATCATTGTCGCAGGTTTAACAACCGTGCCTAATAGATAATGTCGATGTAATTGCACGACGGATGAGATCCGAGACGATTGTCGTTCGCGAAAGGTGCGTCGAACGCACGCAACAGAATTTCAGATATACAGACGAGCAGCGAAATTCTTCATAGAATTATCTTTAGATCAATATTTTATCGTGGACGTAAACATCAGTAAAATCATTAAACGAGAGAAAAAAATTTTCGGGATTCTCTATATAATTTATTTTTTTTTTTTTTTTTTTTTTTTTTTTTTAAGAAAAAATTGATTAAAAATACTATGGGAAAATAAATAACTGATCGAGATGCATTCGATCATAATTGTTTTTGTCACATGACTTAACAAGCGAGATCGCATGAATTGAATTCCGGGTACTATGTGTCGAATCATCATGACCTAAATTTTTTAATGTGCAATGGTTTTGCAGTACATACATGTATGTATATGCATGCACATTGCAAGTACGACGTGAAAAATCTGCGACACATGATTCGGGGGCGGGAAGATGACGAGAAGATGTTATCGATGCGGAAGAGGGCTCGCGAGCGGTGCGAAAAGAAAAATTAGGCGTGGGCCGTGGCTTAATTGGTCGACATTACAATTGCCCGACTGGACAGCAGGAACTTTCTTGGCTGCCCAACCTCTTCCGGTGCAGTATTTTTCAATTCAGGCGAAAACGCTGCCGTCTCTTCCCACACGAATCGATTATAATTCACTCTCTCTTCTGAATGTCGCTTTGATTAATCAGCAAAACCGGAAATTGTTTATCCAATTGGATCACCGTGCAATTATATTCACTTTTCACTTACATTAAGATTGCCTTACATTTTATATGCAAGGAACCTTATACTTAAAGATTTTTTCTTATAAAGTAATGGGAAATATCTCGTTGCTATCGACTGATACCAATTATCGAACATTTGAGGAGAAATAGGTTTCACTATTTTTAATTGTATAAAAATTATATACTAAAAATTATATGAAGCAATTTTTGGATACTGGAAAATTTATATACACTGAAAAAATTATTAAATTAATAAACATTTCAATACTGCCTAATAAATAATTTATTTGAAACAAATAAATGATTTTTAGGTATCAGTATATTGAAATAAATATTTATTCGAATTTAATAAATTTTTTTTCAGTGTACCTTGATTGCCATTGTCTCAATTAATGAAAAATTAATTGAAAAATAATGAAAAAAATGACGAGGACATTTTTTGAAATTTTAACAATTAGCTGAGCTTGTTCTATCGCACATCTGAATTGAATACATCGGCTAATGACTGTCAGAGTAGGCGTCATCTCCTTATTCGTCGTATTCGCATGACCTACGACTTCAGATTTGTTATTTCTGGCACTGCCGTGTTTCTTGGACGATGTTTGCCTGGATTATAAATAGGCTCGCCTCCAATCTCGTGCGCCACATGCATTAGCGTTAACTCGTGTCGATTTTTGCTAAAGCGCGATCGGCTCGGCACACGTAGGCGCGAACGCCTTTGATCGGCCGCGGTGTGAATTTTCGTAGGTGTCATAGATTAGTTCGCAAATTGATTTACGCACGTGTGTATATATTCGAATCTATTGATATGATGTGCAACAGATAGAAGAAGCAACAAATAGGTACGAATTTCAGAAAGAGAAATGCAGAAACTATCGCGACACAGAGATATTTTATTAACATAAAACAATGAGAGAAGATATAAAGAAAAATTAATTCTTTCTATCAATTTTATTCTTTTTTTCGTCTTATTTTTCTTAAATATAAATTATTCACTGAACGAGTTACTTAAAAATAAAATAACACATTTGTGGAAGTAAACTCTTTCTCTCTTTCTACAAGTTAATATTCAATTTTATTAAAAATAACAATTATTAATTATTAATTAATTTTAAATAAATTAGATATAGGAATATCGACAAAAATGAACGCATGAACTCTTAATATTCTGCTTTAGGATTTCAAGTCAGTCTCGCGATGTAAAGTACTCGTTTAACGAAAATTAAGACATTCCGAAGATTGATTATAAGGCGAGATACAATGTATATACTAATGCGCGTTTTATATCACGAGACGAATACGTCGCGTCGCGACGTCGAGGGCATCGTCGGTCTCCTTTTCGTGGACGACGACGTCGATGACGTCTCGACGTCGTCGTCGTCGTCCTATTTTTGGAGAAGCCTGGTCTCGACCATCGCACACCCGTGGTGGTGGGGTTGGTTACGATCATGGACCATCGCCCGCGCCATTTATGGGCGCGTCGCGACGCATGGTCACTTTGCCGAATTTTACCACGTGGTCGCATGTAGTACTAAACAAACCCCCAATGGATCCGATCGCGTAGCTTCCGCGTGCGTATATTAGATTTTGCCGCAGGAGGCTACACTTTCGCGCTCCATTTTTTACGAGCTCTATTACGTAAGCTCACGCTTTCCAAAAATTTATAATTTTTATTAATTTCTTCATTTATGATTATATCCTTAAGAGATTTCTTCTCCGATGATATTAACATTTTCAGTTTTTTTTTTATAATGAAAGAAGCGAGAGAAGAATCGAAAGAATGATCGAGCGATCATTTCTGCTAATATTTGCAAATGCATTATTAACGCAATACTGTCTTCGTATTAATATTTATATTACAACATTAACAACGAAGTATTAATGGGAGAAAGAGGGAAATGAATATTAATGTTAAAGTAATGAGAGGCATTATAATTATAAGAATCAAGCCTAAAAATTTGCGGGTCCAATTACACCTCAGGATATTAGATATAATACAGAGCTCTATTGTAAATAGATGTCCCTTGCTGCTTCATAATTTTTTTGGGGGAATGATATATATAAAAAGGCTATCCCGCGAACTCTCTTGACTCCGGTTCGCTCGTGTGTGGGTGGTCGGTCTCTTCGTAGACGCGACCCACATATATAATTGCGAACGAGCGTACTTACTTCGCTTCGACTTCAAAGCTTTTTCGTTACACAGACGGTGCCTCCTCCCCGATTCTAAAACTCGTCTCTCTGTGTCAAGTGTGATGTATAGACGCGCTCTTGGTTCAACGCTCTCGATATCTTTTTTGTAAGGAGACGTGAATGCGCACATGGTGCATAGAAATGCTGACGCTCGTCTTCTGGGAGTTATTTCTTATCCCATTGTCGATGCGTCAATTTTCGACGAGCTCCCTTGTGACAGGATGACACGAAAGCGAACTCTCGGCTGAGATTTTTTTATCAATCTGAACTCCTGTCTATGAATCGCTATTGCTGTCACTTTTTATGCGGCACCTTGACACAGAATTTCTCAACTGTCGGTCGTCGCGACAGATTACGAATACTCCGCTAAGTGTACCAGTTGGTACCAGATTGCGGTTGTATCTAATACATATATATTTGATAGAAAGCTTTTTTATCTGCAAACAGCATTTAATATAGATAGCAATTAACGATAATTAATACATTCTTTTGTTGGAAAAGAATATATGTAAATATAAAAGCTTCTGCAAGTTTGATACAAGTTTTAAGAAGTTTAATGGAAAGAGAAAGGGATTTAAAAATAGTTTCTGTGAGTATAAGTTCAATGACCAATCAATTTTATATTGCAAAGAAATCCAATAATATATCTACTAACTTTTACATTATGATTAATCTTATAATTTATATAAGATATATTCATTATATCTTGTATTTTATTGGATAAAAATAAATTATTATCCTGTTCTACATACATACTTGATTCAGCGGCTGACGATCCGTGATCTAGTTTTTGTTTTGATCAGTGCAAAACGTGTCATTGACTGGTTTCCAGGTCGTGGCAATGTAGCAATGTGTGGTTGAATGTCCAGCAAATGAGTCAAGCACTCTTCGTCTTCTTGCGATCGCGCGAATATATTCCGCGTAAAGATTCTTTTGACGTTCAAACTTAAATTAGCGTCGATCTGTGAATAAGTTTGCGAATCGTGTCTTATCTCTTTGATACGCGGCAGCTCATTAGTCAACGAGATCAATTAATGAATTTAAAATACGATAAGACGCCAAAAGGAAGGCGCAATCTTTTATAGCTCCGGCAAAGTAAGAAAGAAGCCTTCTCATCGGGAATCAATGAACTGCGAGTGGACAGCCGGTCGGAACCGGTTTCCGGCCGGATGACGAACATGAGAACTCGAAATGACACCTCGCTCTATGATGAGGCTGCCGGCACTCGTATGGCGGCGATTTTCATCATCTATGAGATCGCCGCTGCACCACGATAATTCCGCGAACATGTTTCGAGATTTGTCTAAAGAAATCGGATTTATTTGTTTGCTGTATACGTTCGCGTTACAAGCATTTTTTTCAATATACAATAAATATTAAAATTATCATTCAGAAGAAAGTTGCTAATTTTTAATAAAAATTTATTATTTTGAATTAGCACAAAAATTGAAATTTTAAATAATTTGATTTAATAAATCAAAAAGATTATATTTGAAAATAACATTTCATATATAGTTGTATATAAAGAAACTCATATTACAAAATAAACTAGCACTATTCACTGATTTATTGTACAATTCTGATGACTAATAAATTTGCGCATATTACGTATTTTTAATATTTTTTAAATAATTAAGCTTTACATATATTTATATTATAAGAGAAGAATTAAAATATATTTAATTAGTATATATAAAAATATATATTTAGTCTTATTTCTCGATTCAGATATTTATAATACGAAATAATAAGTTAATTGCTAAATGGAAATTTTTAAAAGGAATCGTATGAGAGATAAACAGGATTAAAGTGGTAAATTTTTTAAATGTAAAGTCTTATTGAAACAAAGTCGATAACAAGTTACAGCTCTTATCGTGCGACGTCGACACGCATGAATGATCTCGTTACCACGATCTCGCGAATGCGTTTCCTCGTCGATCCAAGAGACATCGGCGCGAGAGATGCCGTCAATTACCGGCAAGATTAACCGGTCGACAACCTAACCGGGGTTCGACTTTTGCTGCTCCTTGTTTTATATTTCGTGCGGAGGTTGTCGACTCCGATTCGCGCGTTTTCACTTTTTGTCAGAGAAACCACCGTGCCGATTTCAACGTAAAGTCGCTTTCACGTCGTCCGATACTGACGCGATTTATCGTTGTCGGAATAGTCATAGTATCCGTTATGTTTCTTGAGCCTGGAAAAGTGATACTATTTTGTTCAGATACAAAGCACCAGGTGTACTTTCTGGTATTATATGAAAGTGAAACATATGTGAATATTTCTCTCTTGAAAAGTATCTCGAAACACTCGTGTTACTTCCAGTATCGTTTTACAAATTAAATTAGCAGATGACACGTCTCAGTTTTTATTAAAAAGTCATCATATCACCCACATTACTGAATAGTATACTAATTCGTCTTGTAATATGGAACTTTGATAGGTAGAAAAAATTGAAGAATGGAACACACATTTAGTGGAAGATAAATTTATTTTATACAACTATTTTCTAGTTAAACAACTATAACATATATTTAATACTATAGGTATATGCATTTTATAGTTGTTTAACACAGAGAGAGAAAGAGATTTCTTCACTCTCACTTTATATGTTGTTCCGTTCTATTTGAAATAAGGCACAGGATTAATCCGCATAAATTTCGTTATCGCAATCGTTGTTGCTCACTTTGCGTCATAGTTCAGTGCATAAGTGCAGACCGCATGTATGTACGTTTGCACGCACGCTTGCACGTTCGCTTACAAGGCCGTGATATACAGTGCTTAATAGAATTCGTGTGTCTGTTGTGTACGCAGAGGGACGAGCGATAGCTCCATTCTCTCATCTGCATCGCATTGATGGCCGCGTTTCCCAGATAACTGAAGCGAACTCGAGTTTCCATTACCTCATCGGCCTTAGTTACCCTGCTTTCATTATCGTATCTCGATTTCGTATATAATAAAAGCAGAATAGTATTGAAGAAAGTACTTTGTACTTTAGCAAAATGTTAAGGGAATGCTGAACATGACTGTTTTACCGACTTTTAGTTCAAGGATTTTTCTTTTTATTGGCTATACAGATTGAAAAATCCTTCTCCACAATTAAAGTACTGATAATAATGAACGGGGAGCGCTGTAATTTTGTATAAAAAAAATAAAAGTTAAAAAATTACAGTTTTTTTATCGGTCTCTTGCATCAGCGTTTCACAATACTTATTTAATATAAAAGTTTTGCAGTTTATTTGTACACAAAATATGGCGTTCCCAATAGAAATGACATGAAAGAATAATACAGAAGTAATAAAAATGAGATTAAAAGCCTGTATCAAAAGATTCGTACTTGAATTAATTATGTACGTAGGTATATTTGCGTGCGGAATCGATGGTGAGGCATAAAACAGCAAAAATTAGTTGCCGGATAACGCTCCCCATTTATTATTATCAGTACTTTCATTGTGGAGGATTTTTCAATCTGTATATTCAATAAAAAGTGAACCTAATCTAACTTAAAGGCGGTAAAACAGAACAACGGCAGCATCTCTTTAAGAGCAGTTATATTAAAAGAGGAATATTAGACTGTTAATTGATGTCTCGACGTTTTTTTACAATGATTGTTAACTCAGGTTTAAAATGATCTTTCCGTACGTTAATTGTGAATCACCCTGTATCTATCAGTACCATCTTCCTCATGTCAATCGTCGGTGCGATATAGCTTTTCAAGCAACTATTCCGAACTTTCGCCACCCAGTCCTAACTCGCGTCTATTGTGGCCTTCTCTTGTTCTCCCTGTCATATCGAGTTTCCTTCGCAAGGGCGTGCTGGGGAGATAACTTTCCGAACTGATAGAAGAGAAGGCCGAATAGATGATAACACCCTCTCTTGGCAGCGTCCCTTTCATTGCGTAATCGCGATAACATGATGTATGGTTGATATCGGCAGTACGAAATCACGATCGATTCGAATATCTGCGTGTATGTCTATTGTCTGTAGCTTTCAAATCCTTTTTTATTTTTTGACTTGTCTATTTTTAGCATTTGCATAAACTAGAGGATATTTTAATTGTGTGCAAAATAATTTAAAATATTTATTGGAATATTTAGTTCGATACATAGAAAAGTTAATTTAAAAGGTAAACAATAAATCAACTTGCAAAAAAGTAAATTATATAACATTGTTACGAAACCATTCTCGCAATCAAAAATTTCGCAAACTCTTCAAATATTTATTTTGACAATTTTGCACAAGTTTATAATTTTATACCATATTATAGAAAAGCTTGATAATTTTTTACATGTGGAAAGATAAGTTTAAGAAATAATACAGACACTCCAAAAAATAAGAGAGAGGATTACAAAGTTTATAGATACATAAATAATGACTTTAATTGAATATTGCTCTGCTCTTCATTTAGCTATATTATTACGACTTTTTTAAGTCTTCAGTTATTACTTACTTCAGTTGTCAGTATACATATATATTTCACGAAAATAATTCATAGATTTTTTAATTTTAAGCGAGGTGCACCTTTCTCTCTTCTTTCTCCACTGATTCACACTAAGTATCGGATCTTGTGTAACAAACGACGACAAAGGGTCGTTAGAAGAGTAGGATTGGTTCCGGTTGGAAAGCTGACCGTTATCCCATTACAGACCGGTAGCCTTCTCCGTGTTCGTCCAAAGGTAGAAAATATGTCACCGTATACATCCTTCGCCGAGTTCACCTCGTACTAGAAGTCGATCTAGCTCGGAAGCTTAGCCACGAGCGTTCTTTTGTATCATATGGTTCTTCTTAATTTTTTTAGCCTCTTTTCAAAATCCCTTTTAATATCGCGCATTTGCGGATATCAGCGGAAATTAATGTACGATTTTTCGCGCTTTAGAATCGATGTACATGTATAAACGAACGTGCACTTATTTCTGTACAATATAATTACAAATTTCCTCGCTTTTAGAATCGCCGATATCCTCGCCACGAGATAATCGAGATAGGATATAAGATTGATTTTTACCAGATATCTGGAATCTTTCGATCGCACGCTCTTACCGGAATAATAAAAATCTCACGAAGCAAATTACGGGTTTCAATAGGTTAATCTGTATATATATTATATACTGTTTTTGTTTTACTTTATTTAAATCTCGGGGGATTTCTCACTGCTTCCATAGTTGCGCACGGTGGAAACCAAAAGTGCAACGCGCGATTCGGCCGCTGCGCCATTTAATTGTTTTTCACGGTCCGATGCATAGGATCCGGCTGTAGGAGACTGCATGCCGGGTGTTGGTAGAGAGAAAGAGAGGAAAAGAGAGAGAGAGAGAGATCCTTATCGGAGGCCGACAGGCCGCTGGTTAACGCCTTAACCGAGGTGGCACCCGTTGATGTCACCGCCGGCCGTTCTCGCTGCGCTCCCGTGCACGAGCGTGCAGCATAATCGTTTCCATTCCTTTCACTGTTGTTGCCGCCACCTGGGGAACAGGTTGTTCGGGAGACGCGACATGCTCGCGTATTTTTTGTCGCGCGATCGTAAGATCGAAGGAGAGAGAATGGTGCACCGTATCTTCGAGAAATTCATCGGTCGTACAGTTTGAATTAAATTAACGTCTGCGAAATTAATTGATATCTGTGGCTTTTCTTGTACATACAGAGTGTTTGACATAAGGTGTCACACCGAAAATATATACAAGTAGATCCTGTTATTTGGAGAACATTTTTTCTCAGCAAAAATATTGAGGCATCAATAATTTTTGAGTTATAAGCGATTGAATATAAAGGGTTTTTCGCAAACTAAGCCTTGTGGCAATAAAATATTAACAAAACCATCTTTTTCAATTAATTTCAAGCGGAGTTTACTTTAATAAAATTTTAATTTAAGGTTTAGTTATAAAGATACATGATGGCAAAAATTAGGAACCTGCAAAAAATGATGCCTTCCCTTGACATTTTTGCTGAGGAAAAATCGTCTTCAAATAACGAGATTTACTTGTATATTTTCAGTGTGACACTTTATCAGGCACTCTGTATAACGAGAGAACGTGACGCTTTTTTATAATCATGATGCACTTCAAAGTATCTCTTATTTTTGACGATGAAGAGAAAAGCCTTACGAAGAAGTTGTAAAGTCTAATTAATGTTTCCAACAAAGAGAGAGATTGTAGAATTTATTATCGATATTTTTAATGATATGTCATTTTAGTGCGGTTATTGAGAAAATAAGATTATCAATGCAAAAAAATGCAAATTGCGAAATGCAAATTAATGCGCGAATATTGAGAGCAAAATGCAAATGCGCGAGATATTCGGATATTTTCTCAGCTTTCTCGCGATTATGTATAGGTTCTACCGCAAAAGTTATTAAATCTAGATCGCATTGAATGTCTGTGTTTGAAAGAAATTGATAGATATTTATGAGAATGTCAAAAAAATTTGTCGTGAGCATATTAAATTGGATTTATTATCAAGATGTATTTCAGGATTGTACATATTCAGAATTATATTCGAATAATTTTTCGACGATCAAAATATGACGCGGAAAGTTTTTTCCAATTAAAAATTTTGTATATTATTTTTTCTTCATCAAATAATATATCCATTACTTTTATTTTTATTTATTTAGTCGTTCGTCATTTTTTTACTGGATTGTAGGATTTTATTCTTCTCGAATAAATAAGCAAACATTTTATGTTGACTCGCATCATGTATGTTGGATCTGAAAGCGCGATAAATTCGTTCGAACGATCTGCCAGTTTCCTATTATAGATATTCTTGAAGAGAATATATCTCGGAGGCTCATGAGAAATATTTTTTTTAAAAGCGTTATCAGCATTTTGCGATGGATCGTGAAAATTAATGAATTATTCTGATATATCGCATGAGAGATTATCGCGTTAATAAAAATATATCGATATGCAAGAACCACGCACTTTTCAACGTCGCTTATCTAGAATCGCAAGCACGTTTACCTGTATTGATGATCTTGATCGCCGATTTGCTTTCCAATTTCAAGCGTGCGATCCGGCTCGTAGGCTGCGCTCGATATATTCCTGAAAGACATAACGCCTTATTTGTTTGGGGATAATCGCGGTCCACGGGCGAGAGATCTCTTCTCTACACCCGTTCTTCTGTCGTAAATAGCGCAAGCCGACAATGCCGAAATGGATTTGCCGCGTTGCCGGTAACTTTCGCGATAGCCCTATAGAGGTTTCAGGAAAAGGGGCCGCGAAAGAGAAAAAACGACTACGCACAAAGATTTCCGCAGCGATTGTTCCACTTTTGCCCGACGGCCGTAAAGATCCATCTTCGGGTCGTTTTAACCGCAAAATAGGAATAATAAGCCCGTAACAGAAGTCGAGCGAATAAGCGTCCTCTCTTTACGACACCTCGATGCACTTTCTTCGTTCCGGATGCGGATAATGCCGTTCTCGAAACAGCAGTTTACGATGCAATTTACATACTAGAGAATATTTCTATAGACTAACTTTCAGAGTCGTTGTCAGAACAATATCGGCATTATTTAGCATTTTTTCTACACAAGACGCCCAGAACAGTTTTGCATTAAATCGAGCTCTTCTTTTCAGTGAAAAGATGTTGAGATTCCGTGAATTATATATGATTGAATCTTGAAACATTTGAAAATGCAAATAATGTACTTTCATATGATTAAAGGTTTCAACTTTTTCTTCAATAAATTTTATGTGCCAGAGAAAACAGAAAGAGGAAGAGAGAGTATCTTTTCAGAAAATCGATTAAACTGACCAAATTTATTAACAAATATAGAACATTTATTTTTTGTTTATTGTTGAAGTTATTTATAATTTAAGTACGATATCTTCTACTATTTTTGCCAAAATCAATGGCAACCGATGCCCCAGTTGATAAGTGCTCCGTTATCTCTTGTTACTAATGCGATTTACAGCATTATTAATCAGCAATGTTAGATATGATTTGGCAAGCAAATCCTTCACGTGCTAAATGAATTTAACATTTAGGCAAATGATAGATCGTCTTCTGCTTGGCGGTCTTTATTCACTAGACTAGTAAAATTTCAAAAGGAAATTAATCATCGAGATATTAAATCAGATATGCGTGGACAATGTGCAATTTATCTTCGCATGATATTCAAATAAAATTTTTTTTTTTTTTTTTTTAATATATTTGAATATGACTTAAAGAATATTCGAGAAGATAAATTTAAGTGTAATCAAAAGTTTGATCAGGAGTCTACTAGTGACTTCTTGCACTTTCTTGACATTATGCAACTCAGCGTAAAGGATATCGACATTCGAATCAGCTCTCACTGTACTTATTGTTGAAAACTTACGTAATTTTTCTAAAACCTGTTACTGATATTCTATTATTTTCTGCAAAGTCATGTGAACACGGTTCTCAATAACTTTTTAATTATTATCTCTATGTAATATGATTGGAAATGATAAAAAGAAATAAGGAGTTACCTCTAATGATATTGCATTATCATGATAAATTAGATGTTATATTACGTATATTTATATCATGTTCGATATTTATCTCTATTGTTATTATCATATCTTCAACAACCGATGTCAAATTTCATGTGCAAGTAGAAAGAAGATTTTAAACACGTGAACATCTTTTTCTCTTTCATAAAAATTGATGAAAATGTAAATTTTAAAAATATTTTATCTAGACTAAATATTAACATTTATAGAAAAAATTACGAAGCAAGAGTTTGTCAACTGATTTGTTTGAAGAATAAAATAAGCCTTCAAAAAAGTGAGGTATTACATGTGTCACATGTAACAATCTGTACTTTGTATGTAAAAATAATTATTTGTAGGAAAATTCTTTGTGTTCTGCTCGCAACGGTTTTAAATAATTCATGGTGCCTTTGAGAACTGGTTGAACACAGAGAAAGAAGCAGCAGGTGCATCTGCTGCTTCTGTGGCAAGTTACATCTGCGTCTCGCGATAATCAGACTGATTCCCTTCATTGTTCCATTCTTCAATATTATTATTGCATTATTTACGAATCAGTTGAATTTTCTTTTTTATTGCGACTTTATACTGTTTGTGCAAATAAAAAACGTATCCAAAATTTTGCAGAAAAATTGCTAATATGTTTCTCTTTAGCATATTATCTATTTTGCACTGCATTTTAAAATTCACGGTAATTATTTTCTTTAATTAATTTCATTATAAATTTTTACATATATTTTTTACGATCATATTGAATGATATTCAGGCTCAAAAACTCATTTAGTTTCATGACAATTGGGATGCATTTATTAGTCTAATTTTTGTTTAAATTATAATTTTTACAAACAATATTAAATATATTAATTTATATTCAAATATAAGCGATACGTGAAAATAAGTTCAAACATTACATCTGCCGGGATTAATAAAATCTTTGTTTGCTCTTATGACACGGCAAAGTCCGGAATAAACGAGAGGTATTTGTTGTTGACGGTCGACCAACGCGCACCAGACAGTGCGTTTTTGTGATCGAGTTTTGTTCCAAATCGGGGCCTCCTGCATGGCCTTGCGAACCCTCGTCAGGGGGCTTAATACAGGGTGCTGTGTATTTTGTACAAAGGAAACGAGAGACGCGTCTGTCTGAGCCTCGTAGGGGCAATTCTGCGACCTAGACAAGAATAACTCGGCAAGGTCGGCACGATTGAGAATATGCTGATATTCTGTATTTTTTATATAACGTCGTTCTTTGTCCTATCTATTTCTGTGAATTATTAGCAGTTTCAGGAAGGCGATTTCCCATTCACAATCGAATCTTTCTTAATGTTTGGAATTTTCCTAAACAAGTAATTCGGACTTGTTCGTTTTTGTCTTTATATCGATTATATGGATTCTTTAGAAATAGAATTGCTGTGAATGTATAAGAAGAAAGATTTAAAAAATTTTAAGTTTTTTAAAAAAATTTTATAATAGAAGAGACAGTAAGAAACTTGGAGGGAAACCTGGAAAAAAATTAAACTTACGGAAACTATGAAAAATTTGTGTAACTTATCGTTGCGGTGGACACAGAAACAAAGTGAAAGATTACTTGACTGAAATATCTGCTAATAAAAAAAAGAAATTTTTACAAAGAAAAAGTTATTTTAAAAGTTTTTACTATATATTATATTGTATAGGTAAAAACTTCATATATGTGTGTATCATGTGTATCAAGTTTTATTAAATCAACTTTAACTTAACTTTTTGAAATTTGAAACTAAAAGGAAAAGAATGCTATGTTAGGAAAAATTTATTCTCGAGATATTAAAATTGTTTGATTTATCTGGTTTTTTGGATTAATTAATTTCATTAGGAAATAATTTTGATAGAGATTGATACGATGCGCGCTAATTCTGCTATAAAATTGACTTCACATTATGCAGTTTTAATTGAGAGAATTTTGAGAATATTTCGAAAAACGCATGTTTTCACTCAATTATTTTTGGTTTTGTTAAGGAAGTATATGTTATGCGTGCAATTCTTTATTCGATTTACGTTTGAGCTTTCTCTTTTTCTTCATTTCGCGTTTCTCGGACTGCCTTGGCACGTATCCAGATGACAATTCACTTAGAAAAGCATTGTAACGTACAAAGTGACAGTACAATAACAAGTGATAATCGTATTTTGATCATTGTAAGACAGCTCTGAATTTATCTTAACGCTTGCGGAAACAGACTCGGTTCTCTATCATTATAATCTATGTATGTTTTAGCATATTACTATTTCCAAATATTTTACGCTGGTTTACATAATTTTGCTTGTTTTTCAACTTTTGCCGTTATAAACTGAATTATATAAATATTGTAAGAACGAAATAATTGAATAGTATTATAATATGGCATTAAATTATACTCAAAAATTATTTTATATAAAATAAAATTGTAACGTAATGTGTTAAATAAGTTTATATTTTAAATCTACGAAATCTTTTTTAGATAATTTTATATTTTATTTTTTTATATTGTAATGCCTTAAAGGGGACAATTTGCACACTCATACTAATATAAAAATGGTATGCGTCCTATATGTGTCAACAAACATTTCCTTTTATATACTTATTCGATGTACATAACAGGTGATCATGAAACAAGTTTAAAAGTGAGAGTGAAATAATGAGCATCTGCCAATTAATTAGTATTCTCTCAGCAGCTGGAATAATGTTCTCAATACGCGCGTGCTTAAAAAATACACCATAAAAGCAAAATAATGACAAGCGAGTACGCAGATACACATGTAATAATTCTTAATTATGAATAATAAGTGCATACAAATCATATCAATTCATTTACAAGCAAGCGAAAATATTTTTACGAGTTACACAATCGCATCTGTAACTTTTGCAAATTATTGTTACAAAATTAAAAAACAGAAAGAGAGAGAGAAAGAGGAATAGAGTAAATAAATAATACGATTTTGGACGAATATAAAATATTTTTTCTCTATTGATTACATGAGGATTTACAATTAATAAATGCATTATTGAATAGCAATGATTAAAATATACATTTGATATTTGACAGTGTCATTAGATTTCTTACTTGAAAAAGCCACAGTATACTACACGAGTATTTGTATAGGAATATTTTTCATCATACACACCTACAGCGGTAGAACACACGAGGCACGTATACGCATGTCTTGCGTATGCAATTAATATTCATCCTGTATAATTGGCTGTGTTACCTACTCTACGATTTGCGCGATGACAAGCTGTAGACAAGACGTATGAATGGTCTTTTTTGGCCCATGGCGTAACGAGATGAGCGTGCATCTTAAACATTCAGCTATTAAAATGTCTCTCCCTTCCTCTTTATCGGTTTCACTTGCCATACAAACACACATTTATTTTCAACCTTCTATATAACATTATAGCAATGTAATTTTATTTTTATTATTTTTCTTTTAGAGACGAGGATTGTTGGAAAGAATAATTTGAACAAAATTGACTTTACGTTCTCCAAATTCCGTCTTCTCTCCAGTTTCGTCGTTTAGTAATTGGTTTCTTTTCTAGTAGACTGTGCTTCGATCAAGATCGATTAATCGAATGTCGGATGCGTGTTGGCGATGACATCAAGTGGGATTCGGGACTTCTCGGTCCGTAACAGACGTTTCACCAGCCGTTCCATTTATGTTCTACCGATGACGCGACTCATTACAATTAATGATCATGTCACGCCTAGAGGCTCAGTCTGTCTCCCGCTGTTCTTCTCGTCGGGTGATCGTGTAAAAGCTCTCGCATCTTTAGACCGGCTCGTAATTCTCGGTTGTTTTAACGACCGTGGGAAACATTAATCTCGAATTTCTTAGTAAAAACGCAACTTACGTAGGTATAATAATTGTGGAAAATCTTGAAACCACATGATGATAAAGAGAACGTTATCGTGGGATATAAGTTGTGATCGCATCAGATACGTGTAACTCTTGAAAATATATATATAAATAGCGTAAGTATAAACGCATCGTAAATATACTTTTTCATGATTATTCATTTTAATTTTCAATATTTTGAAGTGTTAAATTCGGATCTATCAAATTCAAACATTTTTTATTTCGATTGGGAACGTCATGTTTTAACGAAAGTAATGAATCTTCAGTTTTTTGACAGTTTAAATCTTTATAGTACACCTTAACTTAAAATATACTTATTATTTTTTACGATTTACAAATAAAATATAGAAAGTATTGTTTAACTAGAAAAATATCGTTTACATAAGACGCGTGAGAAAATTCTATATATTAATGATAAGTACAGAGAGTTATATTCTTGAAGAGATTCAAGCCGTATATTTTTGGTGCGTTAACCCGTCGTTCTTATTGGTTCTCTCGTGCGAATTCGAAGGTGGCCATTACGTAAAAGTTTAATTATAGGATCCTGACGGCTCCTGTCAATGATCATCGCTCGTCGCGCAACATTTTTCTAGATGTTAATTGACGCGTGAAGACACACATGCGCGAATACACACACCTTTCCTTCTAGTAATAAATCTCTTGGTTTCCTACGCATCGTCAAGAAAACGGAAGCGGTCTTATCTAATCGTTGCCGAGTCGGCAGAAACCGTTTCTTGCATGGTATTTACTATGCCTGAGAAAGTGGCACACGTTTTCCCTTAACATTCGTCGCCAAAGGATTACTTTAAATCATTCGGCAATCAGTGAAATTGCAGAAATGACGTGAATGACTTGAACAATATTTAGAAATCTAATGTCTCTTTTTTTTCTTTAAACATTTTAAATCACATTTTGAAGATCAGGAATTATATCGTCAATATATTTTTATTTAAAAATCTTGAATTATAAACTGAAAAGAAAGATTTATGTGTGACTTTTTTATTTTTACAATTAAAGTGTTGAACATAAGCAAGAACATATTTAAAAAATAAATATAATTCTTTAATTGAAATATAATTTTTTGAAGTTACAACTTGCTCTTTTTTGTGCATATTTGTTGTTTCAATTTATGTCTACGTAAATCAATATTATTTAATGAAATTACTTTAATTCGAAATACAATAAAGGGCATACGCACGCGTGTATAAATGGCAAGAATTGTTTGTGTGAATTTTCTCATTTCTGAAGCTGTTATTCAAGATGCCCGACACAGGTATTGCCGATATACCCTTAGCGAAATTAATCTGCCCTTTAAAGGTCAAAGAAATTGCAAGGCTGACGGTTGCCTCCTTCGTTTGAAGCATTGTAAGAACTTATAGAGATGAAATTTATTACTCGCACGGCTACCTAACGAAGGTCAAGGTATCAATAGGTCAAGCCGCCCCCTCTTCAGAGGTCTCTTAATAATGCTGCTTTGCGATCGGTGGAGCAGATAAAATGACGAGATGTGCGATGCACGTTTCATCATCATCCGCAAATAAATTGTAGATCAAAACCTAGATCAAAAGTATTACATGGCAACGTAGCATTCGTAAAAAAAATGCTAAATGCTCGTGTTACATCGACCTAAATTTTGGTGTACGTTTTTAATCGATTGAACGGTTTATTCGTGATCGTTTCACGAAAATGGAAAATAGGACATCCGTGAATATCGCGCATACTAAATCGCATTTAAACTATATTTAAATTTACTTAAACTATAAAATCTAAGAATTTGATATATCTGGATGTTCAAGCATCACGAAACTTTAGCTATAACTTATGAATTATTAAAAATTAAAGAAGTTGACTTTTGACTTGTAAATCAATTATTTTAATCAAATTTTTATTTTAGATTTTGTGTTACTCTGTTTCAATATCAAAAAGAAAGAATTATATACGAAAAAATAATATATTAATAATATTTTATATTAAATTTTTAATAAAGGAAAATATTGGTTTAAAACAGAAATTTAAGACAAAATAAATGTGAGATAGCATATATACGTCTTCTTTTTTTCTGTTGATTCATAGCATCTCATAGATATATGACACGTGGGAATCAGACAGATGTCTACAAAAAGAAGCTTACCTTCGAACAACTTCGATCATCTGTGTGCTGTTGAAGAAAAATCTGTATTTGTAAAATGTGGATACTTTGCATAGCTTACTCACTTAAATTTTTCTTACGTAGCTTCTTTATTTCTTGACTACTTCTTCCTGCATGACTGGTATTTCCAATCCAACATATTTAGCATCATCATTGTAACTTAGCGTATGCCGTTACTCTTCATTTGCAATTTTATATTCTATTCGATTTAACATGTTCGTTTATAAAAGATTGTTTCTGCGAAAGAATAATTGAAGTCCTATAGGAATATTAAGTTCTTGTCAATCTTGTGACAAAGAATAAAAATCAGAATTTTGTTTTTTTTAAATTGAATAATTAATTAATTAGTTTCTCTTTTCGTACATTGAATTAAATCAAAACAAAATAATCTTATTTTTTAAATTGATTTTATCTTACGTTCTGTTACAAATCTTTAAAAAGTATTACATTTTATATAAGCATTATAATACTTTCTACATAAATTATTATAGAATATTATTATATTTTTAATAATTATTTATTAAATGTGATATGCAGTATATTTCGTTAATTTTCAACATTAGTTTATATCGAAAAATTTTCCAAGTCTTAGTTGTGTTTTTAGTTCTGTTGATCATGACTCATTATTTGATTATCTGATTCTACTATATCGAAAGCAATTACCTAGAATGTAGTAAAGTATTTATCTGTGTATTTATCTATCTTATTCCTCTATCTTATTTTTTTCCATTGTTTTTTTTTTTTAGAACCGGTCTTTCTATAAAATTGAAGGAAATCGGTCATTTCAGACTATTTACTTTTAAATAAATCTCATTAAGTCTTATTGTTAAGAAGCAATTCACTATTTTTTTGACAACTTAACAATGTATGATATCATTATTAAGTCATACCTCAAAGACTATATTTGTTTTTAAAGAAAATTGTTTACTTTTTTAAAAATTTGTTTAGAGATAAATAGTAGATTAAATTTCTTCATTATCTTTAAATTTCTATTAAACTTTTATTTCCTCAACAAGTATAATTACGATCTTTTCGTAGTTATACTTGTTTCGACTTGTTCAAAATTGATAAAATGTTTTTAAAACTTAAAAGTTTTTTTTTGCTGTAATGAGAAAGAAAAGAAGAGAGAACACATACACAAACACACAAATTTATACAATTCTTGTATACTATTTGATACGTATATCTAATATATTTTTAAAGTAATAAACTTTGAAACAATTTTAAAAAAATTTCACAACATTTGATTTTAATTTTACGAATCAACTATACGTAATAAAGCATATAGGAAATGTAGTAGCATTCGTCAAACAGGGAACAGCGGTCATCGAGTGATGTCTCAATAATGAATCCCGTCGCTATCGAGTCAATGTTCATTGTACTTTCGTAGCGGTTTTCTAGCAATAAGCTTATGGTCAGCTTTCCCGATAGCAACCCGCGAAACCCACTAGAAACCGGCAGACTTCCTGGATGTTGGAATCCTTGGAACTTTATGACTTTAGTTTCTACGGTGGTCTTCAACTTTATCTTCCTTTACACGCGAGAACCGCTAGAAGCGTAAATTCTCGAGATAGCGTGTTTAAATATATTTCTAAACTGAAATTTTATTAAACTGTAATCGATATATCCTTTTGCTCCGTCATCAATTTGTTCTCCCGAAGCGGAATGGAATGCAATGAAAGACCTGCATCTTCAGTTTTAATCGAAATACGTTTTAGAAGAACGTAAATGTTTCTGTAGTATATACTTCTAAATTTTTGAAGTATCCAACTATGCTATATATTCGCATTATTTTATTTTAAAAAATACATTTTATTTTTAAACCAAGATTTCTGCTTGATTGATATGAATCTGATTAGGAAGGTGTGTATGGAGTTTGAGATGAGAAAATGAAGTTCTATAATTCCCTAGCTTCGGAAGCTATTTATACCTTTGCAAATTGTGATAATTTGGATTGCCGTGTTCAACATTCGGTTCGAAGCTAGTAAAGGACAGGCATCGCAATTACGGGATTAGATCGCGAGAGGAAGACGCCGCGAGGATCACTAAGACCTCCAACTGCGTGAAGCAAGAATAATCGGCGTTCCGTAAGGTTTACGTTCCGATGATTCTGTCGAGAACACTGTCGACTTCTTTGTGGCAAAGGGGGATATCTTCGATCACGCTTTCTTCTTATGTGACGGCGCTGTCATGGTCGAGTGCCGACGGTAACGACGTTCGAGATTTCTTCGTTTCTCAGGACGGTCGCGGAACGTCATCAGAAACATTTGTCAAGTGGTTTCTCGCGTTGTAACAAGCCGGAAAAAAAAGAGAAAAATTGTATTCCGTGCGAGCGATTTTAATCTCGAAGAGATTATTCTCGCGGGATGAATGGAAAATAATCAATCAAGGATAATAATGAAAAATCGGGTTTTCTGCAACGATGAATGAGGCAAGATTGTATCTATAGCAATAGCTTTTTGTCAGCTTCATTATATTACACTTCTAAGATCTGTTGTAATTTTTAACTTGAGTCTTTTAATTTCAATAACATTTTTTAGTGTATAAATAAAATGTAAATCTATTATTTATAAAAAATTATGCGAGAAACCACTGTGATGAATTTTGATCTGCTTGAATTAATATAAAATTATACATATATGAAATATCAAGCAAAGTTTGATGAAAATCTTAAAAACTTATCATTATATACTACATTTTTCAATTTATGCAATATAATTTGCGCGAGTAATAAGAGTCTCTGTGAGAATTATCGGATAAACAAGGCGGGGATAATGTTTATCATGCAGGAAATCCCTTTTCCTCATCTGGAGGAAGCGATTGAACTGGTTTATATGTATATCGATTTGAAGCGGAAACCGGTTAGCGAACGCGGCCAAGTTTAAAAGAAAGAAACGAATCAAAATACATACCTACTTTTAGAATCACACAAATAGAGAAATACTTTGAAGTATATCTATCTACGTGCGTTTTTATAATTGCGCGACTTATACATTACTTTTTTCTGAATACAATCGGTTGTAGAACAAAATAGAAACGAACAGAGCGAATTGTGAAAATAAACTTTCAACATTATTTATATTTTATATGATTTTATACGTACATATCGCTGTATGATAGCACTGTAAGATTTGTGCTTTATTAGAACGAGAAGCAACGAGCGAGTTTCAACGCGATGCTCAGCGAACTATATCGATGACATCATATATGTATATGAGTCTCCACATACGAACTGATCATTTAGCAAATGTCGCAACTCAAATTTGCAACGCAGTAATCTCGATCTCAATAATAATCGTGTGCGCAGCCTATTCGATTTTGAGCAAAAATTCCCAAGTGTCATTTACACGGAGAGAATTTTCTCTTAGAATTTACCCTGAAAAGCCAAAGTCAAAGAATTTTATAAGAGCTTCTCTCATTAATATTTACTACAATAAAAATATTAACATGTACAATTAATCGAACATATTTTATATCTTATTGTGATAAATATTAATCACAGAGAAACTGTTATAAAATTTTTCCAGTACCATGTCCCACGATTATCGTGATTTTCAGAGTAAATTCTAAGAGAAAATTCTCTCTGTTTACGTCACTTTTCAAAAATAGTGATTGTATCAAAAATTACATTAAACTTCAATGTCTATTCAAACTTTTCGCAATAGATTGCATCTCGCGCCTTTAAGAGACTTCAAGCGAGACGTTCTTATTCTCAAGCAATTGGCTAATATTTTTTTTTATCTGTTGCCTTACGCAGTGAGCGATTACGTCGTGAGAATCATCGCCGAATAGAACGGGGGCGAACGGGAAAGTTACTACTACTTACGGTAATTTTTCAAGGGGTACATATAATATTTCTCGCGATGTGCAAGATCGACTCTCGCTGTCCGACAAAATCCGGAACACAAAGCTATTTCTTGTAAATCGTCCGCCGTTTTAGAAAGTACCACAAGTGTTTTCTTTGTTCTCGCAAATGCTCGTAACTTTCCGTCGATTTCCGAAGACCCCGCTGACAGATCTTTTGCCTCTTCACGCTTACGAAATGTCACACAGAGAGAATTTTCTCTTAGAATTTACCTTGAAAAAGCATGGTAATCGTGAGACAATTTCTATTATTTCCTATTGAAAGAATTTTATAAGAGTTCTCTGATCAATATTTACTGTAATAAAAATGTTAATATCTCATTGTAGTAAATATTAATAAGAGAAACTCTTATCAAATTCTTTCAATACCATGTTGTCTCACGATTATGCACGATTGTGGAATTGCAGCAGCAGTAATTTTGGCTGATCTAAGAAAAAGAAACGTAATGTACTAGGGGAAGACGAGATCAAATGACGGAATGAGTAAACAAAACAAGCCCTTTCTGTGCGAGCATCGTTTTAATTTATTTTGCAGAATCCCTCTAACGGTCCCATCTTTTTGTCTTTTTCAGGTCGGCGTTGCAGACATTACACAAGGTGTCCGGCAAGGCACGCGAGCAAAACTATTTTCTAGGTGGACTGTCTCACGACTGGGTTAGCTACTATGAGCAACGCATCGAGAGCGATCGGTCGTGCCTCAACGAATGGCATGCCATGGACAATCTGGAGTCTAAGAGACCACCGTCACCGGACAGCGTGCGCACCAAGTGAGTCGATGGCAGACAGCCAAATAAATAGATGAAAATCCCGCGTTTCTTGGAAGAAATCGCGTGTTGCGGCTTCGTGTAGACATTCGATTTAGCTGGCGTCCCCGAAATCGATTCACGATGAACATATAAGACGACTCTTCTTTTCCCTTCTATCTTCCTCCCGGTCGAGAAACAGCTGGCCAGCGTGAATTTAACTTGGTGCCATGCCAGACTTGCTAGTTTTGTTGATGTCCTCTCTGCGGCTGTCTATGCGCCGCTTCGGGTCGCGTGCAATATAAGTGGAGCGTAACTTTATAGCTGTCCTTCAATTATTTCCAGTTTCTACCTCCGCCCGTCCTTTCGCGGACTCAGCTAAACATTTCGAGGTATTAGGTCATCCCGACTGTTGGATTCCAGTGTTATGAAATCTTCGAAATTATAGAGTACACGGGATGATATATGCATATTCGCAAGACTTCCGTTATGGTCTAATTCGCGGTTTCTTTATTTACGAGTCCTTTTTTAGAACTTGTATATCGTAAATAATTCTGTAAATTTTCCATCTATCATCTATATAGAATTGTGAAATAATTGTAAAATGGCTAGAAATCTGCAGCAATGCCTAACGTTTAGGAAAAATGATTTATACTACTTTGTATTAACGTAGAAATAAAATAATCATCATTTATCGATAGGCGATCATTTATTGTACATCTAATATATTTTGTCCGTATGATTAATTTGTTGATACCAACGATGTTTATTTTAATATAGACCCAGGGAGAGAGAGGAGACCGAGCGCGTGATTCGATCGACGTTGAAGGAGATTATGATGTCTGTCGATCTCGATGAAGTTACCTCCAAGTATATCAGAGGTCGACTTGAAGAGGATCTTGACATGGACCTCGGAGAATTCAAGCCATTTATCGATCAAGAGATGCTCACTATACTAGGGCAAATGGACGCGCCAACTGAGATATTTGATCATGTTTATCTCGGGAGCGAGTGGAACGCGAGCAATTTAGAGGAACTTCAGAAAAATGGGTACGTTTGCAAGATATCTTTTGCAAATACGATCGCAAGATATCTTCTGCATATTTTCGTATCATGCAAATTTTATACTCACTTCTAGTCTTGTGTGACGCGTTACATTTCTGATAGTTTATTCATAATTCAGTCAGCGATCGATTTTCCATATAAATAGAATTTATTAATTGAAACTGAGTTCTACTTTCAAGTATTATATATAGAATATTTTCTTGATAGAACCTTTATATAATATATTATAAATAGAAATAATTTGCATAATTATTATATAAATAGATATAATATAGATATAATATATTCATCATATGTAATTTATATATAAAGAAATAATTGTGTTATTTGGCATCTCCAATACTCTCTCTTGAGAGAATTTTAATTATTATCTTTTAATTTCAGTGTAAGGCA
Organism: Nylanderia fulva; assembly: GCF_048542155.1. Taxonomy (NCBI): domain Eukaryota; kingdom Metazoa; phylum Arthropoda; class Insecta; order Hymenoptera; family Formicidae; genus Nylanderia; species Nylanderia fulva. The sequence continues at coordinate 2,651,157 of NW_028190369.1, read as the reverse complement.
TATCTTGAACGTTACTCGGGAAATTGACAACTTCTTTCCGGGCATGTTCACTTATCTAAATGTACGTGTTTACGACGATGAGAAGACGGATTTACTGAAGCACTGGGACAACACATTTAAATATATCACTAAGGCAAAAATGGAGGGATCTAAGGTGTTGGTGCATTGCAAGATGGGTGTGTCCCGGTCTGCCTCCGTGGTGATAGCTTACGCGATGAAGGCATATAACTGGGATTTCTCGCAAGCGTGGAAACACGTTAAGGAGAAACGCAATTGCATCAAGCCTAACAACAGCTTCCTTTTACAATTAGAAACGTATCAAGGTATTTTGGATGCGATGAAGAACAAGGAGAAACTCCAGAGGTCCAAGTCCGACACGAATCTGAAATCTCCCACGACCACGAAAGATCAGTCAAAAAAGGAGGAGAAATCGGATAATATAGAGAACAATATGCGGGAACTTTCGGGTTCAGAGTTGAAGAAGAGTAATCAGAGACCAAAGAGTTGGTCACCGAATGTCAAAGTCGTTGAAAATATGTTACCTTCCGGTAAGCAGTGTTTCCTATATTGATATATTTATTTAATCACTTGCGTTTCCTTAAACGAACATTTTTTTCAACGACGTCGCGATTATCTTATCAAAAATTTGATAATCCGTTTAATCATATTAGCTTGTTATCGAATATGATATCGTTGATTCATCGACGATAGTTGTGAATGATGAATATAAATATTACAATATGTTTTTTTATTTGATTTTTTAAACAAATTTTTATACAAATTAATTGCAATATATCGAAAAGAAAGAGAAATTGCGACGTGTAATTTATAATTGAGATAAAATGCAGTTAGTTAAAGGATATATATTTTTATTTATACAAAAACAAATTTTTTTATATTGTTTGTCATCTTGGAATGTTGCAGTTCCTTTGTCGCAGTCATTGGAAAGTATCGACAAGACAGGAAATGCGGAAGTAACACGAGAGGATCTGCTTCGTGGCTCGAATCAAAAGCCGGCAATAGAACAGGAAGCCCGTAATGTTCTAATGCCATGCAACAACGGGCAATCTTACAGCGTGTCGCAGAACAAGATAATGCACCTACCCGCCCCTACTTCTGGCACAACACCACCTAGCGTAAAGAATAGGATTAATAAATTGGAAACTCAGGGACAGAAGAGGAAGGGTTTGGTACTCAATTTAACCAATCAATTTGAAGCGGCCAGCAGTAAACCGTCATCACCGGGATCCGACTCGGACGCGAGATCTCTTCCTCAGAACTCTAATGCGGAGGACAACGCGAAACCGATCGAGAATGGCCACTCGCATTGTGAGCAATCGCAGGAGACGCGAGAAACCGCGGCTTCCGTCACGAGCGGAGGGCCTTCCAGAGAAGAAGTTTGGGATCCCGGTGAAGGACAAAAGGAAAGGAAAGAAGAAAACCAAGAATCCACCGAGGTCAATAGTGAATGTCTAGTCTGGACTGCGTCTGCGGATGCAACTTGTGCTGATTCGTGTAATGACAATAAAACTGTCAGAGGTGTGAGTGTGGAGAGTGAATGTATCGCGAGTGCGGTAACGGATACGACGACGTCGTCGACGTGTCCCGATAGCCTGGGAAAGAAGACGAAGAAAGACGGTGATCCGTTTAGCGCTCAGTTGGATCGAGTGTTCGATCGTGAGGAGAGACGGGGTGAGCTTCCCGTCACGAGGGAATCCCCGAGCAGGCAAAGTTCCTGGAGTAGTTACGATAGTGCGGTGGTTCTCGACAACAATTCAGTGCACAGTTCGTGGGCCACTTTACCGTCGAGGAACAGTTCTTGGGGCTCTTACGATATGCGGCCGTCCGATCTACTCGGCTCCAGCGGTCTATTTCCGTATGACAAGGAAGAGATACCCTGGCATCCGGGCACGGTAAAGCGCACTAAGCAAAAACTGGAGGAGGGCACGACTGTGGGCGGAGTGAAACGCGTATGCACGCAGAATTCGACGTCCGCGGACGACAAGAGCGACAGGCTGGCTGCGGAGGTGGACGCGGTTGCGGTCGAAACGTATAATCCGATGCTGTTGCATCAAATGCCGTCGCCGTCACCGACGCGAAGAAGAGATTCCTCGCCCAGTCAAGAACACAATCTTAAAGTAGAAACGAATAGAGACTCGCCTAGTCCGGTAGGCATCGACATCTCCCTTACGTCCATACGTCAGATCGGAAGATTATCCACCAGCGCTCCCGCGCCGTCCTCTTTGTCCTCCGAGTCCGACCTGCCGTTGTCCTTGAGGTCCTGCAGATCGGAAAGCGAGACGTCCAGTCCGTGCGTCGTCAATACTCCTCAATGTCCTTCCGTGAAACACCACAAAATGGTCTTGGAAAATCTCTGCAACAAGTCCGTGTTCAGTAAGCGCTGCCTCTCCGTGGACGACTCGCCAGAAGCGGAATGTCCGCGTAGCACGTCCGGTATAGTGAAAAATCTGAAGAAAGAGTTTGAGGCAAAGTCTACAAAGTTGGAGAAGAGCCCCGAGAACAACGCGTGCGAGGGCGAGAATGCGTCACTGCCCGCGCGACCCAAAAGGGACGTGAAGATCCGGAGCTTGCCCTCGTCACCGGTGATTCCGCACAACGAGTCTAAGATCCAGTCGTCGCCTAGCGTCGGCGAAACCAAAGACAGCAAGCAGGGAAGAAGGAGCGAGGAGACGCCACCGTTGTCGCAGGATAATACGTCGGAGGATCTCTCTGTTCGAGTACTAGTGGGAAAGTATGAAGTCGCGAGGCCAGAATCCAGGAAGAGCTCGTCGGACGTGCAGTTACGCGCGCACAAAGACAAAGATTGGGACACTATGGAGGTGCATCCGCCAGCGAAATCGAAAATCGCCCCCGAGTTTTCGAGAAGATCGGCGCCGATTATGATCAATAACCACTCGGCGCCTCTGTTTAGCGAGACACCGGAAGCACCAGGTAGGCCGCCGGCGGTGCCGTCGCCCAGCGTAGTCGTGGCCAGCGTGGTGGCGAAGGCAGCTAGCAAGAAGCAACAACAGCATGGTAGAACTCATCCCCTAGCTAGGCTACAGGTCAGGCCTAGGCATAGCAGTCCTGTTTACAACACCATGTAAAAGTCATTAGGCGACGATTTATTTTGCGTACGTCGAATTCTTAGGCGCAACGCGATAATGCAGCGGATAAGTCGGATGAGGGATTACCTACGTGGGTAATCGTAGCGTGGGTATGTTATATTGTGACGATAAAATCGTGTGATCTCTTTTTATTGGCGACGAAGATTGAGAAATTTCGGAGCTAAGACGGTCGCGCCAGTTGTTCTAAGAGTAGATCTTTTTTTCTCTCTCTCGCTCTCCTCTCTCTTGCATCATCGCTGCGATTACTTGTCTACAACCGTCGTTCCATTTATCGAGAAGAACGATCTTGTCACTTCGGTAATGTAACTTATTATTTATAAGACGATAATTTCACGTAAGCGTTCTCGGATCTTTTACTACGAAACAACGACAGGCGCTTTATGTTCCTCCTCGTCAACATATATCTAGATATATATACACACACACGCACATATATATATCTTGACTTGACGTTAGTTCAATTATTTTAAGCTGGAAATGCAACAATCACGAGGCTGCGCGTCGAGAAGGGGGTCAACGTTAAATTAAGGAAGAGAGATAATCGTTATTCCTATATCACTTCGTCGTAAGTTAGTGGGCTCGGAATCAAATGTGCGTTAATAATGAAAAGTGTAATCGTGCGGATGACTTAACGCAAAAGTCGGAGCGGGTTTTCGTCCGCAAAAGAAGAGAAAAAGAGCCGAGTGCTCAGTCAGGCTGTGAATGTAAGGTCTGAGCCTCAGGCGCACGCTGACCTTTCTTCTGCTTCGCTTTCTTGATCTTTTCTTTCTTTCTTTTTTTTTTTTTTTTTTTTTTTTACGAATTTAAAGTTACTTCGTGAGACGATAAATCTCTGATCTGCGAAGCGATTTTGTCGCGACGTGTATGGAATAAAAATTATATACGACGAGACCTCGAGAGATAATGTAATATTAAGCCACACTATTAGTAATTTATAGATAATAATGTGATTAGAGAGTGTGGATGCGCATTGTGTGCGAAAACACACGATGTAGCAAGATGCACATGATGATGTATGAAGTGTTTTTTTTTGTTGAGCGACTGTTTTTTCGGAAGCACGAAAAAAGGGGGTACCAAAATTCACGAGTTTTCTTTTAATCGTTTCCGAAACCCCAAAAAATGATTCCTCCTGATCTTTTGTCAACGGCCATATTTTGCATGATCGTGAAACTGTGCGAAATTTAATATAGTCAAACGAAGAGATAGCAATGTTGTAATAAGTGGATTTCTAGAGAGATTTCTCTTAAAGCGTAAAGTAATAATTAAGAGGATTACGTACCATTACTTTATCTCCAGAAATGTGTGATATATGTTGCAACACGAAGATTTCGATTTTAATAAAAGATCAGATCTTACTAGTTTTTCATCGACCTGCCGTCTCACATTTAAATTACGACCTTTATACGCGAATTTGAATATCTACGACGTCTATTCGTGATTCGTTAAAGAGTTTTAGGTTGAAATAATAAAAGCTTGTTCTCTCGCGAATTAGGTACCTCTTCTCATTTATTAATTGTTATTAACTCTTGCTCTTTGTACCCTCCCACTATTATAAATTATCTTCATCTCGATTAATTCCGAGGTCGATTGATCGTGTAAACGCTTTTGCAACAGTTGACGATGCAGCAACGGATAGTGCATCGAAAAATGTCTCTATTAACTCTCGTAAGTCGGAAAAAGTACAATGAAATGGCAAGGAAGGATACGTTGATTGATTTATACATGGGTGCATGCATGTACTACATTATATACTTTCCCATCGATCGACTTGGAGCGATTATTATATATCTGTGTGTAAGCGTCACAATATTTTTTTAAACACATATCATCGAATCGTCGTTAATTTTGTAAATCACACACACACATACATTTCTACCGCGTCGCGCGAAATTTAGTTAGACAAAAGGAAAAAAATCCATATTTGTCGCGCATGTGACGACCAATTTTATACTCTGATGTACTTTGACGAATGCGACTGCTGCTAAGAGACGCTTCGCGATTGCGCGTCGCAATTTTATCGTAATATAAAAGTATATATTTTATTACAAATGTCACGCGTTTCAACCAAATTAGGCTCGTTGATCGATTCAGATTTTGTAGATACGGGCGAAAGATATGTGGAACATGTAGTTTTCCGAATAGGTCTGTTGGATCATACCTAGAGATTAACTATTACTCTACTTACGCAAGTTAAGTACAATCGGATGCGATTTAGAAAAAAAAGAAAAGAAGGATCTGTTTTTTTTCTCTGCGATACCTCGCCAGAGACGACCGCGTCCTCTTTTTTTTTCTTTTAAGTGAAAATTGCGATTAAGCGAAAATAAAATTTCTCAGAGTCTCGAATGAATCTAGCGAGAATTTAGTCAAATTTAGAATTTATATTCGAATCTTTTGTGTATATATATATATATAAATATTTTTTTTAGTTTTTCCTTTTTATCAGCTGAATGCGCAAGACTTCAATGATTGTGGTGTGGAATCCAGATGAATGTCCGACGATAGTAATCGTCTCAAGTGTTGTGATGCAGGACGTGTCGTCGTCTTCGGCGCGAGTATTAAAACGATGCGCTTTCTGCTCTCTCAGCGTGTTTGTATGCGAGCGATCTTTTTCTACACTGAATCGCTTCAACAACCGATGGATTTGCTCGTGTCAAGTAAGTTTGTATTGTCACAAATCGATGTGCTCAGTTTTAGTGATTATCCTTACCCTGTTCCTTCGACCGCTCCCTTTCCCTATCCCAAATCCTTGTCTCTTAAGTCTTGCTTAAGTGTGTGCGTTCGCTCGATATGAGAACTTGCTGTCATATGAGAAATGATAAAAACCGTACGTTGTTCTGTATAAATTTTGTACTATAGTTTGTATCAAATAAAATACATTGTTTATTGCTTGAGAGTGCATCTGCTACTTTCTTCGGTTAATGCATGTTTAGCGAATACAAACGAAGGAAATAATTGATTCTGTTTTAAACGTTATTATTGTTTCTTTCTCCGTATATTTCTTGTTATTTTATTTCATCTTTAATAGTGCGTTATGTACATTATTTATAGTGCGTTATATGTATGTTATAGTAATATCATATTTCGAATTAGCTCGTTCATAAAGAGGAGAAAATATTAGATAGCACTTATCAAGCGAACAAAAAGATTATTATGCGTGTTTATATAGAATATAAAACAGCATCATTCCGCTTTAAAAATTTGTTTAGAAAACTATTTTTTCTCTATGATTATACATGTATATCAAAAGATAATCGTTTATCAAAATCTTATGTTGACTAGATTTTTACAAATGTTATGTTATATAATAATTGGAATAATTATTGATCAGCTGTGCTTAGAAACATATGATGGGATAGATAATACTCCGTTTTCAAGCTTCAAAGTACAAACTGAATATTGCGTAAATTGCAAAATAATGTATATATTTGCATATCAAAAAAGTCACAAAATCGGATGGCCTTCACCAGGTTGAGCTTCTATTTCAAAAATCCTTGTTCCAGCACAAAACGCAAGCTTTGGAAGAGGTGTTCGTTTAGCATACCTCGTTTCAAACGGACCGATGGCCAAGCTATACACGCCACCCTTGAGATATTTGATCATAGCCATTGTCTACATAGCAAAATACATTACAATACATTACAAGTTTATATCATCTTGGAATAAGAACAATCAATTTTGCTATAAAAAACAATTATATTATAATGCGAATATATTAATAGATGACTGTTTTGTATTTTTTGTTATGACCTAGATTGAGATATAACTTGAATAGAATATTTAATTAAAATGTCTATTTTAATTTTAATTATTAAATGTAATTATTAATTTAAATTCTTCTTTAATTAAAATCTAAAGTTAAAATTAAGCTTTCAACAATCTAGCACGATATCATAATCCTTCTTGTTTTAAGATGTCTCATCCTTATCCATCTATCTCTCGTATTATGGATGGTATTTGTTCAGCACATGGCGATAAAAAAGCAATAATTTATAAGTAATATGTTACAATGAAATGGCATAAAATATCAAACTTACCGAATGAGATCGCAAATCGACGATTCTGAAGAGATCAGTGTCGCAGCCACCGCAAGCGACATACAAATTTGTCACGTACTTTCCGGTGTATAACAAACAAGGATAACTGTCTGGTTCCAAGTTAACAATCAGTTTGCCACTGCCGTAGTCCCATAGTTGCAAAGGATTATTCTTTCGCCAGGAACAAGTAAGGATCTGTTACAAAGGGAGAGTCGTTTAATTCTACAGATGTTATAAAAAAATTTATGCTACATAAATATTCACATATGATATAATAAAGCTGCTGTAATTGGTACGTAATTATTAATGTATAATTATATAAAATTTATTAATGCAAAATATATCAATAATTTGATATAAATTTATTGACTTTTTTACAGAGTATACATCAGAGAAAGAAACATGTAATAAATCAACGAGTCGCTGAATATACCTCTCTTCCATTTGTACTAATGTCCAGACCATCTCCACACATATGTACACCAGATATAAATCGAAGGGAATGAGCTTGTCTGGTGTCCCAGAACTGAACGGTGTCGTCCCAACCGGCGCTTATTATCTCGTGCACGGATTTAGGATGGAAGCAGGCACTGAAGACTCTGGATTTATGGCCATCCATGATATCCGGTGAATCACTACATACGAAACGTAAAATATCTCGGTTAATTTATAAGATAACATTTTTTATTCGTCATTATTTTATAGCGAAATCTCTCTTCTTTTGATAAAAAGTTTGTTAGAATATTTTTTATCAGAGAGATAATTACCTTCCGTGAAACACTCTTTCCTGCGTTTTCGTTTCTTCATCGTACAAGTACAGATTAGTATCATCTCCGACAGTAACGAATTTCGGTAATCGAGGATGATAAGCTAAACCAAGTGTCTGTCGTCTTTCTCGTATAGTGTAAATGCATTGTGCGGTAGGATAATGCCAACATTTAACGCAGCCATTGGCATCTATATATTTAATATAAAACTTATAATTGTATTCTTCTCTAACGCAAGCAACCAATCACAATTATGTAAATTTAAATTCTTTATAAGACGAAAATCAAATACTATGTAAAATACTTACAAGTTGCTATTACGGTATGCGAGACGGGATATGATTTGTGCACCGGTCGATGCTTTATAGTAGTTACTGGAGCTGGATTCTGCATCATCTCCGCATCGCACAGAGTAAAAAAATTTGTTTTATCTGAATTAACTTTATAGAACTTTAGATTACCATCCGACAATCCTGCCGCCAAAAAATCGTGTAGTTCCGTATAGCAGATGCAAAATACATCTTGATTAACTTCCCTGCAAACTGTTTACTTTGCAATTTATTTTGTAAGAGAGAAAAAGAAAATATTTAAGCTATATATCTAACAAAAAGACTTGTTTAAAATTAAGTAAAAAAAAATTTTTTGTTATATAATCTCATAAATGGATAACGTTATTATTGATTTATATATGTGATTGAATATTACACATGATTTTTTAGTTCAGAAATTCAAACATTTTTAGGATTAATATGACGCTAATAAATAATATTTTTGTTCAAATAGGTATTACGTACAATTGATTGATAATACTGATATTGCCGACCAATTGATAGTGATGCTCCAGATCAGAATGTGTACCGGGGACAGCGGCGGAAGTTTCTATTAAAGCTGATGTAGGAGAATATCCTTCGGTGACGGTGGATGTCACCGAAGGTGATGGTGTCACATCGAAATCAACATTGTCTTGGTCAGATGAATCGATGGTTGCGAGAGAAAGTTGCTCCTTAATACTGTCCTTATCCATCTAAAAAATCACGGAAATAAAGTCACAAATGATTTTTTATTGAGACGTTATATAACTAAAATAAAAAGAAAAAATGAAATAAAAAATGCACAGATAGAGAAACTATAATTTTCCTCATTAGAAATTATTTTATTCAAAATAAAGTTTAAACGAATTTATATACACCTATATATATATATATGTATAACAAAGTAAAATATTGCTATTAACAAATAATTACGTTTTAACCTTCTTGAATATTTTAACTGGAAATCTGAATGAAGAGAAAGAGAGTTTTAATATCGTTTATACAGACAAAATTTTATAATACGTCATATTTGTAATGTTTTTACAAGTTCAAAATTTGCTAGTCATTATTGACAGAATAGAAAATTATTTTGATTTCTTAGGAAACTGAAATTTGAACATTCTTTAACATTTTAATGTGTCAAAATTTCAAGACGACGATCGCAAGCTGATATTAATAATTATATACAATATAATTTTTTTGTTCTAATTTACCGAGTATCATCCGCGTGAAAAAAGTTTTATAGCTAAACATCCTACGTATTGACAATTATTTATTTAATTAGAATCGCAAATATATTTTATTCGACATCGCGTTCAATTTTTTTGATGATAAATATCATTCGGAATAAAAACGCACATAGTAAAACGATCGAGTTGTATGATCGAATAATTACATAAATAACAAATCATTTTTTTAAATAATTTATTTATACTTTATATATAATATATTTTATACTTTAAAATGTTTTATCATTTAATCTTCTGTACATATTTATGTATATGCAAAATATTTCGGCAATATTTAGAATCAAATATATTTTGTTCGACTCTATATTGTTTGATTTTTCGACGATCTGAATATATGTATATAATTCAAATTAAGAAAGAACAAAAAAAGCAATCAAATAGCAGAATATAATAATTAAATTTTATCTCATTTATTAATTAAAACCCCATCATTTAAGTCTATTAAAATTGGCCCAGCCAATCTGAAGTTCGATAATTTATAAGATACTTTGAGCGGTTCGCGTATATAAATATACGGTCCGTCTCGTTGTTGTGAAATTTTACACACTACCGTGGTTCTTAATTATTATCAAGTTACTATATATCAATATCTTATAATATTATTAGTAATTTAATATTCATATAATAGAGAAATTTAATAATATATAATATATAAACTATCTTTCTAAAATCGACGTGCATTATGCGCTCACAAATTTGCAGAAGTTAATCTATATTTTATATCATACTCTTTATTATAGTTATCTTATAAATATTATTATTAATAATTTAATATTAATGATAGAGTAATTTTTGATAGTATATATAATACAGTTCATATAATATGAACTATTTTTGTAATATCGGCAGGTATTATACACTCACAAATTTGCGGAAGCTAATCTATTTTATTATGCTCTTTTATATAATAATCGATCGTGATTCAATATATAGATCTCGATTATTAGCATTTTGATGCACATTCTAAATACGTGACTTCAAGAGCGACACTTTTCGCGAATCTGCAACAGTAGTTTCGATTTTTGGGGCAAGGGTGAGGGGGAGGGGATGCAATATAGAAAAAGTATTCCAACACAGAGTGTTTATCCTGCTAATAATTATCAATCCTATAAGTTCTGTATTGTTTACACATAAATTATAGAATAATATCTAAACGTTTCTCTTTCGATGTTCTGTGAAATTGTACAATAGAGTTACAAATAAAGATAAAGCCATACTTTTACGTATTACAATCTGATATTGTCTTTGCTAATGTTACGTAATAACGTGCGAAAGAACTAATTAGATTGCTATTTGCGAGTTTTTAATCAAGATACTCGGAAGAGCATGAAATTGTTCAGCTAACTTTATAGCAAGATATATTGGTCTTCTGTTATTTTTTCTTTCCTTTTTTTATGAAATCGTCAAATTATAATTATGGTACAACATTTCTACATCACCACAGCATCTAATCTTACTTATCATAATACTCCTGAGAAACTGTTAATCCATCGTCTTAATAAACTCGATCGCGGAGCAAAATTGCGTCCACCAATATTGTTCTTCACCCTCCAATCGATTCCCATAGAAGCTGTCCACGTATTGGACAGTCGATAGCAATGACGGTGGATTAGTCTAAAATTAAACGCGAGTTAATTATTTTCCTAATTAATAGAAAAACCCGGTTTTTCCGTTATATTTGCCTGATTATGACACATACCTTGATTATGACATAAACTAGAACTGGAATCAGGTCATCGGCAGCGGGTATCCCTCTTTCCGATGCCATAGAGAGAAGATTCATGATGGTAGTCGCGCAACGAAATACACACTGCAGCTTATCCCTAGGAGTCTTATACGCCGATATCACAGCCAATTCAGCCTGCGCCCATGGCCAGGGGCATTCATAATGATAAACCTTTGGAATGCGCAAGTCCTTGTGATTTGGACTTACGACCTTCGCCAACTTTTTGATGTGATCGTGAAGAAGCTGGTCCCTATATACATCTCCGTCTCCGTTTGGATAGAGCGCATTGTGGTACACCCGTGCCATGACGGTTCTTTCCACTACAACCCTCGCCAGATCTAACTGATTAGCGCTCGCCGCTAAAATATATGTGAAATTTAAATACTCTTAATTGACCAAAATATTAATCAATTACAATTAGATACGTACATTGCCATATTGGATCGTTGTCCATTTCGGCATGGACCTTTCCCAGAAAATTATCTACAAGATCTTGTTTCTCATCGGCTAATGTAAGCTTTTTAAATTCGTCGCAGAAACGTAAGAGAAAAGCATCTCTCTTCTCCAAAAATACTCTCACACAAACGGATACGAGATGATTATTGATAGCATCCCGATCGCACTTAACTCGCACGCATAATCTAGAAGACGTATGATTATTAAGCAATCGTATCTTATATTAACTATACAAATATTACAAAGTAATATCTATATAAACACCTATCGAGATGAGCTAATGTCGACAGCAATCCTTGACGACATCTGATTAAATACGCAATGTAAGGAGATCGCTTTTGATAGTCCTCTCGAAGCGATTTGAAGAGCTTTCTACATCCATCGTCATTAAATAGACGTACGCAACGTAAAGTCTCATGAAGATGTGCTATCAATGCTCTATCCTGCAAGTTTATAGCTTCTGCCAATTGTAGTTGCAGAAACGCAACCAATTCGTTTTCTTTCTGTGACCAACACTGTCTCTGTGAGAACATTTATATAACATTTCATTTATTATTATGAAAAGGAGACGAATATGAAAATATCTGAACATTAATAAATTTGTAAAAAAGATTTATCAGATACACTGTATATGTTATGTAAATTAATGTAATGAACATACCTCAGAAGTATTCCATGGAATGTGTTGAAGGTCAGCGGTACTAAGTACCATACGTAATTTTCTTTTAGCATCCACAAAAGCATAAGATAGCTCAACATTATTTGGATCGATTGAAAGTCTTTCATCTTCTACCTCTTTTGTACGAGATTGATTGCTCTCGACAGAAGCTGTGTCACTAGCGACACTTGGTTTTCTTCTGTATTTTGCTAATATGTCATCGATAGTGTCTGAAATTATATAATAGAATTTATTAGATTCAACATAATGAGTTACATCTTTTTCTTGCATTATTTTTTAATTTATATAAAATTTAATTATGCAATATCTCAAATTTATTAAAATTGAGAAATATAAAAATTGCAATTTTAATATCATATATTATATATGTATAATTGCAAAGAGATTTAGTGATTTATTAAAATCTTACCGCCTGCAACGTTTCCAGATGATGTCACATCCTCCGACATAATTCTGCGTATTCTATGTGTGCATATGTCCACGCCATCACCAGCAGCTTCTCGATCGTAGCATCTGTCATCCGTTCCGCGAATTGCTTTACCCCTACGATTTCTGAGCGACAACTTTAATTTCCCAAAGAAACCACGTTTGTTCTTTTGATCATCGTCCAATAATTCTTTATCGCCACGTTCTGCAGTCATATCAAAACTTATGCTCTTTGGAATCGCTCCGGTTGATGCATTTGGCTTAGAAAAGTTAGGACTCGAGTTGTCTATCGTGTCACAATTGCCGTTAATTGCTGGCGTTGGTAATGGTAAATCTGATGCCGAAATGTTACTCTTGATACGTGGTTCCGATCCAGAACTGCTACTAGATGTTAAACTAGCCGTGCTTAATCGACCTACCGCATCTCCAACTGACACCATACAGCTGTCCAACTCCTAATTTACAATATTCGCAAAATTAAATCCGTGCGTGCACATAAAATTTACAAGAAAGTATCAAGAATTGTGGCCAAAAAAGAATTAAGCGAAGAAATTGCAAACCTCTGTTTTCGCGTCGCCATTCTGGGATTTTTCTGGCAAAACAGGCGCAGAAATATGATTAGCTAACAGCAATGCTGGTGCAACTGCGGCTGCAGCGATGTGATTGTGCGCAGTTGTCTGACGTTCGACTTGCTTACCATTGTCAATGTGAAGTTTATCTATCAAGTTGGCCAGCCTGTCTTCCCGTAATGGTTTACCGTATTCCGTATTACTTATATTATTAGCATTTTTATCTACATATTCCATTGTACTACGTCGATAGTCAGACTTGGTTCCACCACGACCTGTTACATTGGATGACGAAGGTAATGGAGACGTTGTCGGTGATGGATGAATTATCACTGATGTCCCTATACCATCTTCTCGAATTCCTGACAGTGATGAAAAATTGATACCTGAAGCATCTGGACCTGAAATCATTCAGTGTATATCATGTGTCTGTGATTGGAGAAATTATTTAATAATATAAGTTTGCTATACTTACACGGAGTTGCGGATTGAAGCGTTTCTTCATTTCCTTCAGAATCGGCGCGACTTTCTATCTCGATCTCAGATCTAGCCGTATCGTCAGATCTGTTGGATGTCGCATAATTAATAAATAATAATATATATATATATATATTCTTATTTTTTAATAAAAAAAATTTAAGAAAATATCTTACTTTAAAATTAAAGATATGAATGTATAATATGTAAAATAATATTACCTAGCAACGCTAGCAGTATCATCGGTATCTACTTCAGTCAATCTTTCCGAATCACTGGCCAATACATCCGTGCTCCAGGCTTCAGAAGCGGTTTCACTAATGTCTAACATGGTTGGCGTAGGCTCAGCAGGTAGAATAGGTACAACTTGTTCAGGAGGAACAAGAAACGATATTCGATCTTGTTGTTCAACTATTTCACTATCTGAGGCCAAAACATCCGTAGACCAAGTATCGGATACCATAGAAACAGTCTCATCTCCTAAAAAAATAGATAAAAAGAGTACTATATGTTTATATATATAATTTTATTAAATTAATAAATATAAAAATAATATTAACAATCTTGCTATTTTTTGAATAAATATTGCTCAAATAATATATTATGCATATCTGTATTTTTGCGTGTCAATGTTTATACTTCTCTTACCTTCAATAAGTTTTTTAATCTCAAATTTACAAAATTTGTCATCAATTTCAGATCGACTTTGCTTAGTTGGGATATTAGGTGGCGGCAAGTCTAATTGCCTCACTTCACCTACAGCACGTCCATCATCTCCTTCAGTGATTTGGGATGACGGTGTATCTCGACCTGATTATAAACAAAATGTGTGAAAATATAGAAAATCTCTTTTATAGCCGAATATTAAAATATTAAAAAATATGCTTTAAGATATGTACCTGATATATTAGGAGTTCCTCTTCCTGATACATTAGCAGATACCATATCTGAGAGATTATCATTTTGATCCTCTGTTTCTAACTCTAAAGAAGAAGCCACACTGTGATTGGAAGCAGCTTCTGATACAGCTTCCAAATTATCAGACGTGTTACCAATTGAGCCTTCGAACAATACTAATTATTTTTAATGTAGTAATGTTATAAAAGCCAAACAATAATATTTAATTTATTAGTGACTGATATACCTTCATCATGTGATAGCGAAAATCGAGTTCTCTTTTCCTGCGTTTCGATACGTTCGCCATTACTACCCTCCTGTCTAGTATGTTCAGTAGATGCATCATCAGGGAGATTCAAAGTAACAGGTCCATTCTCCATACCATTTTGTAACTCCATACATAAAACCTAAAAATAATAAAACAGAAATTTTAAAAAATTTTATTCATTTTTATTTCATATTCATATTTTTTGTTCTTATTTCATTTCATCGATTAATTTTGCACATAATAGTTTTTCGATTACATCTAATAGAAATTTAAATAAAAAACAATGTTATATTTATTGATAAATAAATAAATATGTATACTGCATTAATATTTATATAAATTTTATAAAGATATATAAAAGTGTAAAGTACTAATTATAAGCAGAGTGATTTATATTCCTTTTAAAAATAAATAATATATAATCTTTTATAAGAGATAGCTCTTCTCTCAATTATAGAATTAATTAAATATTAATAACAATAACTTTTTAATTAAATTAATATCATAATATAAATAAACAGTATGCAGTAAATCTATTATATTGCTACATATACAAACTTTTTGTTCACTGAGTAGTCCTACAGATTCTCCAATTGTTGGACCAAAAGGTATAACTAGTACATCTTGAGAATTTTTATCCAAAATTTCCTCTTCAGGAGTAGAGGTGCCATTAGATTCCTCTACATTTTCAGCTGTTACATTTGGTGAGAATGTAGTCATCCTTATACCACGTGCTTTTCCTATTACAAAAGATTTTATATTAATATTATGCTTTATGATCTCCAATAATTAAAATAATATATATTATGATATTAATTTTCACGTAATATTATTTTATTATTGATATACCTTTTCCTGTGGCAACACCTCGTTTGTTAGGTGTTTCCATGTATTCATTACTCAATTTATTATTATGCAATAAACCTGATGGTAATTGTGACAGCATCTCTGCTAATTGTTTTCTATCAAATGTATTATGCAATATTGCTTCTCCATTGTTATCACCAATAATCGTATTTAAAAATGTAATTAAAGAATTCAATTCACTTTCCGTAAACAGAGCTGCGGATCGTGACAGGCCTTGAAGTTTATTATTGTCAATCATTGTTGGTTCCTCCTCCAATTCTTCTGTTGCACCATCTAACATTGAATCTATTATGGAAGACACCGAATCTTTCTCAAATTTTTTATACAGATCAATAACCTTATTATCGATACTTTGATACTTTTGCAGTGAAAGCATTTGTAAAATTTGTCCGACTTGTATAAGATTAAATCTCGCGACATAGCTTATCGGTGCATCAGTGATACCGTAAGGTTCAGGATTAACCAAAGCAGGACAAATAAAGTATGTGAATACAAGATCAGTACACATAGCATGAACTTCTTTTGGATCCACATTTCCATTCTTACTAAAAAGTCCTGCCATTTGTCTTACAAGCCAGCAAACACTTGTAGGAAAGCAGTGCATTGTTTCGCGAATATTGACAATAAATCTCTGTGTAATACGATATAAAGAATTGACTGTCCATAGTCTGTAACGTTGTAACTTTGCTTGATATTCAGGCGTGCCTTCTTTCCCGAATTTCTTCAATCTCTCTGCGGGTGGAAATCTAATAGGCGCTTTGTCCGGATCGATATCCAGAAACATTTCGTCTTCCATGAGTAATTGCACGATAGGGTTGTGCAAAGCTGCCGTTAAGAAGAGCTTCGCGGAAAAGAGGCTTTCGTGAAAGATCGAATAAAATCTGGAAAATGCGCACGTGCCGTGTCTGAGCAATCTTCGTGGATTGTCAGACGGGATTATCTGCAGTAACATAAGATGCCTCAGTAATCGAAGAACCAAACTTTTGTCCTCCAGTAATATACAGCTGCCATATAATCCAGCAGTTAAGCACTGCACAATTGTCTGCATTGATTCTGGAATGACTTTGTCTCCTTCCACCAAACATGAGGCGAGAAGCTTGGGTGACTTTCGCAAAGCACCCAGAAATTCTCCATAAGATAAACATGCTTGGTAACGCAGATACTTATATGCATCGATAAAATTTGAGTTTTCCAACGCATTCGCTCTTAGGCAACATGATGCAGGAGTGCAATCTGGCCTTGCTACTATCAAACGATTCAGATTAACTCTCTGTTGAGCAGTTACCCATGCTTGTTGTGCTAATTGCGATGATATATATAGGACCTAGAAATAATAGACACTTATCTAAGATATTGCTATTAAATAAATGCGCATAAATAATTTTGTTAGATATCATATTAAAGATTTATAATTTGTTTTTTTTCTTGCATAAAATGTTGCAATTGGTACTGTAAAATTAGATATATGGATTTTACATACCCGTTCATTAAGAGTTTGCAAGTTTTGCTGTTCTGAGTTGACAAATAGTCTTTCCTGTCGCAAATGACGGGCTAATTCCATCATGTCCCACTGTAGGGTCTCATGGGAATCAATACTGTTAATCGATGACATTATTGACTGTACCTTCAACACATCAAAAATAAAAATACAAAAGATAAACAATTACAGAACTGAATTCTATATATGAAGAAAGTGTTATTTGCGTAGTTACTTGCGTACAATCCTGTTAGTCAATTATCCTGAGCATTAATAACAATGAGGCACAAAATATAGTGCGGCGCACTTCACAATGAACTTCAAGAGTGACTTTCAAGTTTTTATGTTTTTTTATTTCTCGAATTCACATAAAAATTGCGCGCGAAAGTACGTCACCTCACCTAACGGAGCAAAGAGAGATTTCAATTCAGGCGAGACGCGGACAATGTCAAAATATTGCATAATGCATCGAATATATGTGAGTAATTTTTTTCGACAATATCTCGCGGGAATAAACACTCGAAGGTGAAACTGAAGCGATTACCGTCCCGTGCGAATCGCCGAACACGATTGGGAGTATATGACGTCGCGTAAACTCGTGACCTGCTATTGTTGCGTTTCACAAACATGCATGATACACGCGAAAGATAAAGATCGCTTCGATGCATCTCGCTTCTATCATTCCTCCGTCACATGTCAAATATAATCGTGCGCAGCGACGAGTCGTCGATCCCGAGCCTCACTCCTGAATACTTACACGTCAACAGCGATGGTCGTACAGTCTGTTGTTATCTTTCGCAGATCAGAATAACACCTCCAATGACACACGATCATTTTCTGCTTATAGGTTAGAAGTTCTTTCTATAAATGGCCGCAGATGTTGTGGGTCTAAGCTCGGACGGAGAGAACGTTCGGTGCTCTACTGACCGTAGGGAGAAACGTCATCGCGTCTGTCAAAAGGCTGATCTCCATCGCGGAGCTGCGGACAAGCTTGGACAATTTTTGCCCTTTCGATCAATCGGAGACCGAGGATCTCTTCGCTCTGATTGGTCGATCGAGCGCTTCATTTTAAGTCACATTTTCGAATACACTCTTGAACACTGCTGCTCCCTGGCTCATTTCGCATTCTTCGTCCTCAACGTTCCCGCGCTGATCCGCGTCGGTCCGCGAAAATATAAGCGTGAGTGTATTAATTAGTGCCTTTACGCAGTTAATTATCGTATAATTCTGATCGCGTCGTGTGTCTCGATACAGTGATCGCGATCGCGCGCGTGAGATTTGCCTCGTCGGCCGCGAATTTCGCTCGCAATATTCGCTCCCTCGCCGCCGAAATCGCGTGACGTCACAGCTCGACTCGAGCCGCCGAGAGTTTGCGCGCGCGAATTTACGAGGGTGAACCGCGAAAATTATCGGGCGCTTTCGACGCAAATTTACCGAAGTTTTTTGACGTTGTCGATTGTATCGCGAACGGGCGAGTGCGCGTTTCCGTTCGTACTTTCGAGTATTTAGTGAAATATAAAATATGGCGAAACGCGTAGTCGTAAATTCGGGAATATCGGCGACTGATGCGAGTGCGAGTGTTTCGAAGCTTCTTCTACGAGGAGGCCCGGAGTGGCATCGTGCAACGACAGAATAATAATATGGTAAATATTTTATTTATTGTTATTTATTATTTCATTTTTGATTTGCTTGGTTTCCTATAGGAAAATATTCTTTTGTAGTGCATATAATTTATTTATTATATATTTATTATTACTATTTTACTATTAAATTTATATCTATGTAAATATATAATATAATTTTATTTTTCGAAATCTCTATTATTTTAAATTTTACTAATTTTCCATATGTATTTATATTTTACAGAGTTTACAACTTCGCTGCTGTGCATCGTATCTATTTATCAGTGAGTCTCATCAATTTTTACTTAGATTTGGTGAAAATTCTTTCCGATTTTTCGGCAACTTTATAATGTTGGGTATTTTTGTGCCTGAATCACGATATACGAGTATATGTACTTTTACACATTAATTGTAAAAAGATTCTTTCCTATACTCAATTGCGATCAATATCAGAAAACTATTATCTTATGAAAATTATTAATAAATTATTAACTTTTACAATGAATGTGTAATTACATATATAAATATATATATCGCAATAATTAATAAATCTCTAAACGCATGTATATAATGACTGTATTTGATATGAGAAACTATATTTTCCACGATAAAAATGATTAATGAATTATTCAATTTTACAATTAAAATTTGCAAATATATTTTTCCAATAACTAACAGAAATAAATTTTCAATCGTATTAGAAGATACATTATTGTTCATAAAATGCATTATTCACAATTCGCAAAATATAATCTTCTAATAACTTATAAATGCAATTTTTGAAAGATATGTGAGAATGTAACATTACTACTTGTATAAAGTGCATTATTTATCTTTTATTCTCACCATTATTAATTTATTCTCCGAATAATTCAGACAAATTTTTTATATGAAAAGAAACGAATTATTATTACAGATCTCAAGCATTACAGGTAATGTTTTAAATAATTTTTTATTATTATTAAAATGTACTTTTCTTCATGTTTATGTGATTTATTGTACACTGAAAAAAAACTATTGATTTCAAATAATATATATGATTTGCCGTGAAAAAATACTTATTTAATATAAGAAATAATATAAGATTTTTTTTCAAAACAGATAAATATTTATTTGTTTCAAACAAAAATATAAATGATACTATTTAAATAAATATTTATTTGAAATCAATAGTTTTTTTTCAGTGTAATAATACTTAGGAAAAATGGTTTGGATATAATTATATATAGAATATATGCACACAAGGAAAAATGATACACATAAAGGAAAATACTTTTATCTTTGTATTTTCTTTTGCAATGACACGTAATATCCATAAAATAAACAAGTAAAAATAAATAGGCAAAATAAACGAATACGCGTAAAATAAATGATAATATATAAAAACATTAACAAAGATAGAAAAATGCTACCAAAAACGCTTTAATTAAATCTTGATTAAACCACATCCCCCAAACTTGAGTATAATTATGAGTTCCTGAAATTTACTTAATTAACCAGTAGGGCAGTTAAGGCTATTAAAGATTGCTTTGGTTATTAAGAGCACACAAAATACAATATATACGTTTAATTAAAAAGTAATAAATATAATAGATTATAAAATAAAGTGCTGATAATCTATAATAGTTAGATGCACGAATTTGCAATTGCAATAGTCGAAGCGAGGTGTTAAAAGAAAAATTTTCAAAACAGGAAGGGAATCAAATAAAACGCAATTTGAACGAGTATAATATTAACACTTTAATGTAGCAATTTAACTGATATACACAAGAATGATTCGTTCTTATTTATAATAAACAACTAGTAATAATTATCACTTATATAAATATATGTATAAGGCGCAAAGCAAATAAAAATTTTATAACATCTCACAATATCATCATACGCAACATTAATATCTTACCGGTGTTCTATTGTCAATATCAGGAAAAAAAATGTGTGCTTTGATTTTCGTAGTTTTTTCTTCTTTTTACATTTTGTACGACGCGATGTTACAATGAATTAATCAATCGTGTCGTTCGGAATTAATGAACGATTAATTATCAATATATTTACCTTTGACTGCGGATTGACATTGCTACAATATAAAACTCCGCCACGCGCGCAACTTTCGCATTGGCCGCGTCGATATAATCGTTTGAATTAAGGGAAATCCTTAAATTTTTATTCCATCGCGGAATTTTGTCTGTGTCTGTGTGTACATCGTGAAAGAATATATATATATATATATATATATATATATATATATTCTTATATTTTGTTCTCTAACAAAACGGATAACTCGTGGGCGGAAATAAGAAACGACATGTTGAAGGGCGCACTTTCGAACGCGGTTACATGCGAAAGTTTGACAAATTATATATATATATATATTATATATCCCTCGAATAATGGGATAAACACAATGCGAGATAAAACACGTACTTCGTACACTTAGCACCACGATATAGAACCACATATCAAAGTAACAATAAATTACATTATTTCTAATAGAAATGTAGGAGAAATAGGAATTATAGGACGCGTCGAGAGTGTTAAATATGCGCTTAGACGTCAGTAATATATGTGATTCGATTTGAAGTCTGAAGAGGGCAAAATTTGTTTAAGAGGGATATACACAGCAATTATATTTTCCGTGATTATTAAAACGATGAAGGTATTGTAAGACACCGAGAAGATCGTGAAAAAACATACGCATCGAATAGGTGGATTTACGCACAAGGAAGAGATTAGTTTTTCTATTGTATAGAACGTCTAACGTGTGTTTCTGCGTTACATCTACGAGAAAAAATACATTGGGCACTGACTTGAAATTTGTGTAATCTTCTAATTACGCGCATTTTCCTCCACAATTAACTTTCATGATTCACGTTGGATTTTTCGAGTCACCTGCTAACACGCGAAACAATTTGCAAGACGCTTCAATCGAACGCTTCGAAGGAACGCAAAATAATGAATTAATGAAGGCGAGATCTAATCATTTTAGCTCAAGATGAGCTGTAAATTGAAACGATAAGAAATAATTATGCAAAATAATACATATATAATAAAATGTAATCTTCAGGGAGAATTCAGATAGCTCCATGTACAAAGAAAAAAAATGTTAACAGCGTGTTGTAATTTGTTTTATATAGTTCAGCAATCAATCAATATAGAATCAATATTATATCGTACATGAGATCATCTCCTCGTTATAATTATTCCTAACAGTTTGTCGCAAATGCGAAATACATTTTTGCACATACATTCAAATTTTTTAGACTCTTTTGAGAAAGAGAATAGCTGCAATTGATTCGCGAGCTATACGTCTCCAGCAAACATTATCGAAGTAGATACTAGAACATGTGTTGGCAAGAAGGTGCAGAGAAAGTGTTAAGGCATACGTTTTTTTTTGAAGATCGGCGACATTTGATAGAAATAGGATTATATAGAATCTGGTTGATAAAACTTTGAAGCGATTAACTCGCAATATCATTGATCAATATCCTAGGGAAGAAACTCTCTATAAGTGTAGTCACAAGAACGCGCTACGATCCTTAGGCAAGAGAGAAATCATAAAGCAGATAGATTAGAAATATGGGATTATAATAAGATAACGCGGTAGAGTTAAATTTCGAGAAAACTTACGTCTCTTTCATATTCGGTAAACGTTACTGCATATCACCCTCAAATATATCTCTGTCATATAGATTGATAATAACATGTTTGAGAAACTATTTTAACGATTTCGTATTCTATATAGGTCTATATATGTGTATGTATATATGTATAACTCTTAATTTTTTTTTCGTATGGCTTAGTTTAGGAAGAAATATCACGACAGCAAAATGTCATCGATATCTGTCTCGCTTTAACGAACGTAATCGAACCTTCTCTCTTTTTCCTCTCTCGCGCGATTTATGTATATATATAAATATTTGTTCTTAAAATCTCTTTATTCTTTGTGCGTCTCATTGCGCGTGCAACTTTCCATGAAACGACGAACTATCGCATTAATTTCTTTAAAAACGACGACCAAGAAGGGATCGTTTCGTGAGAAGAGATTAAGAGATTGAGAAAGAAAAAGGAGATTCTCGTAATTGATTTTTTCGCTTCGGTGCGTGTATTTTTTTCCTTTTATAGATGGAAGTTTTCTTGCGAATGTCACAGAATTAAAAAAAAAAATGCGATTAGGCAGAAAAGTTCTCCGCGAGAACATGCACAGATGCTCTTGAAAAAAAATTAATTTTAAACATAATCGAGACAGGGGTTCAATCAAAGACAGAATTATATCGCGAACGCACACTATCACAACCTTTTTCCTTTTAAAAAGTTCCTTATAAAAAATATTTATGCTAATACAAAGAAAAAAAGTATCGTTATATAAGAATAAAAATTTTAAACAAAGATATGTATTTTTCGCGGCAATATTTTTGCATGATACGCGTAATTGAACCCCAATTAAAAACCGTTAAAACATTTTTTCGATTATTTTATCTATAGAACGAGTTACCTAGACGTATCGTTAAGATGTCTGTTAAGATTCCTGTTTTACATTACTTATATACCGCATTATTACTTTTTAATGGTGCGGTGCTCCTTTTTCCTTGAAAAAGCGCTGAATAATTAATAATAATTATGCGAGAAGGAACTGAAAAAGGGTGCTAATAATAAGCTTATAAGCTTTGAAACGCTAATGATAAAATTTTGCATTTGCGATAAATCGCGAAATGAGATTTTATTCGTGTAACGTTTTTCTCAGATTTTTAAATAATATTATATGCACAGCTAATCGCGTAAAAACGAAATTTGAATTCTGCATCACTTTTATATTAATCTAGTCCCTTCTTGTATAATTAATCCAAAAGAGCAATTTATCGATCATGCGAAAATGCTGAAAGAATACATTGGAGCATTCGATTGTACGCGTACACTAATTCAACGCAAATTAAAATTAAGGAGACATTCTAATCTACGTCTCGATTAGACGTCTTGTAAGTTTCATCGAAATGTCTAAAGACATTTCTCTTCGATATCGTTTATAGTTAATTATAATTATACTGTTCGAGATAAAAAGACAGTTTTAGATAATTAATTGACGAATTGATCCATTAACTTTAGTAATTAAATAACTATTCTCTAGATTCTATTCTTCACGAATCTTTTAAGCGTCTTTTTACGTATCTCTAAATGTCTTTTCGGCTTTAATGTTACCTGAAGCTATTAGACGAAAGTATACACGACTCGCGTGAAAATAAATTATTCAGCATAGTGAGCAAATGTTGTCTTTTCACAGATATTTTGACACTTGCAAGTCAAGTGCACGCGATCACGCAGCAGAGAAAACGTAGACTTAATATTTCGTTTTGGTTTTATCTCGTGAGCGCTCGCGCATAAAATGTAATCTTATTGCACTTTAAAATAAAGTAAAAAATATAAGCATTTGCGCTTTAAAATGTGTATTTATTAGAACTGCAGTTGAGAAAAATAAAAATATTTCGCGAATAAATCTTTTTCGCGTAAGACAACAGATTATCTCATTATGTGAACATTCATAAATGGATACAATATTAATTATGTGATGAATGCAAGCATATTTTCGTCTTTTTCATGCATTTCGCGATATCTCTTCTCGATTGCTTGTCGCAATTTATTTGCGCCTCCTACGTCTTGTGCTTTTTATAAAAATATTCCTGATTCGCGTTCAGTAAATATTATTTCGTTTTCTTAAACAATGCAGCGTCGATTGTGAAATAATCATTTACATTGTATTATTACGTAATATGTATATATTAATTATGATCATAATTATAATCGTCATAATAAACATTGACGTATCTTCTATCTTTGCAACTATATATAATTCATATAATTTATTATTATATAACAGGTTAGTAAAATTATCCGTGAAAATCTAATCAATGAAAAGATATTTAAATTCTAAAACGCGACAAAATATATGTATTTTAATTGTTTATTCTTTTTTTAATAATGATGCGCTGCAATGTTCTCATATGAATGTATGTCAATATTTTTATCGACGCTACATTGTGCAAGAATAAATTATAACGATGTAAAAAAATAGATAATGTTGATTGTGCTTCTACAGATAAAGCGTGATTGTTTGACTTTTATTTTAAATTTACAAATAAATCGGTATAATCAAATGCAATTTCTTTCAATAATAGCAATTTTATTCGAAAAAAATTGAAACGAGGGTAAAATTCAAAGAGACGCGTACATACCGATTGCGATTCTAAGTTAAAAATGAAAAATAATGAAATATATTATTCGAACGAATAATTTTTTCGTGGCAGAAATTTTTGATAGTTCTCTTAAAATTTTTGATAGTTTCAAACGATTATATATTATCGATCGCCTTATTACCGTTCGTCTTCTGTCAAATCGACACTTTGGTATTATTCACTTCGTGTTTGTTATTATAAAATATCGAATGCAACTGTGAAATATCGAGCTGTATGATATCGAATGCATTTCATGCCGTTTTAAAATCATGCCGCCACTTCTGAGATCTTCTCTTTCGAGTTGTGCAAATTTAGTCGGGATATTTTCTCATGTTTATTGCTTTCTTAATTTGTTCCAAGGTACAATTAACTGCGTTTCGCGCTTGTATGTATAACTGCCGTCGAATTTTAACGGAACGAATTGGCAGTCCTATGCTATACGTTATAATATAAATTTCGTTTTCAACGAACGCAACTATTTTTTTTCTTTTTACTGTAAATTCAAAGCTTCCGTCATTGTTACTTTTTCTCTCTGTATATCTTGTTATAGAATAAAATCTTTCCACTTAATATAATCGGAAAAGTTCACAAGAGTACTTTAGAATCTTAACGTGTATTATATATTTATATGTATATATTAACACTAATGAGGTTATTTATTTGTTTATACAATGACTAATATACTGAAAGATTAGAGATATCATTAAATAGTCTTTATCCTTAAATATTAATGAGCATGAGATGAATAGATGTACATCTTAGAAAGTACAATAGCGATATATTATAATAGAGATTTGTGTTTTGTGTGTGTATGTATCTATATATATATATATTTATATAATATATTTGCATTTCTCTCTTTCTGTGTATGTAACGCAAAAATTTTACAAAATACAATACTGCCTTGCGTAACGTTTCCCAACATAAAATCAAAACTCTTATAACATTCATTATACGCCGCCGCAACATTGCATTGTCGGATCGGTTGTCTCATTGGCAGACAACGTAACGAAAGTGTTTTCCCGAAAAAGATATCAACCACGAATGGAAAAGCGATCACGCGTCGAAATTGTAAGTTAAGTGAGAAGGAGAAGAAGGAAATGCGATGAAAGAAAGAGCTCTCGCAAAAGAAGGGCGAACTGAAAATAATATTATATAGGAGAATCCATTCTCTCTCGACAGACAACTAGTAAGCCATCTCTCGGTCGGAGATCATCTCTCCATCGTACACCGAAAAATATCGTTTATGTTGCACGCTCGTGTTTACTTCGTAATCCATTATATACTCGACTGCCGCCCGATCGTGCAAGTAAAATCGTTACAAGCCAAAACGTCAAAATCAACTGTTGCGTGTGTATTCGCGAACTCTCTTGTCATTCTCTATTTTCATCAATAATGAATAATGTTAAGTATATATGTGTGTGTATGTGTATGTGTGTGTATATTATGTATATATAATTATCGCGATCTTAATTGATCGATACTTATCGGACGATGGGGCGATAAGGCTCGCACCTCGAGCCGTCTCTTTATCGCGTTCGCTTCTTTATATACGGGGCACGCGCATACGCAGAATAGAGGTACATATACGCATACTCCTTACGCTCACACAGGACGCACGCATTCACAAAAATAAATCTCTAAATACGGCACGCGTGCGCGCGTGAAGATTCTTCTTCTTTTATCCGGTCGCTCGGCGAAGCGCGATTTCTTCGCTAAAGCTTTGGGGAGGGAGATGGGACCAGTCGCTCTGATCGGCAAGAATGCGTTTTCATTTCCCTTAGCGAGATTGAGGAAAGAGGCGAAAACCTGTATGCTCTATCCGACTACAATTATGTTCATCCTCTACTGTACCGCCGTAGACGACAAAGGTCACTAGAAATGGCAAAATGACGTCGAGAGATGAATATAATAGCAATATTAAAGGACAAATTTTCCCAGAATTCGATCGGATAGCTCTGCGAGATCTCAAGGATCGCCAAAACGTATTGTATAGCGAGTCTTGAAATATCGCAACGAGACGATAAACTAGTTGCTCCTGTCTACATTCAAGCAATACGGATACGTCGAATCGAGAGTATTTTCTTCGCAGCATTTTCGACGTGTTCGCATATCGGTGTGACAATCGTGTCGCGTTACGCAGTCGTTTCTTCCTTCCGCTAGATCAAGCACTAAGTCGGTCTCTAAGCGTGTAATATATCTGTGTACATGTGCGTGTGTTTAACCAACAGGCGCGTCTTACTAGCGCGCGATTTCGATTTCGCAGTGACCTTTGCCTGGGATCACGGGTCTCTAATCGCTAAGTTTCGTTGCTAGCGCGCAATAAGACGCAACGCGAGTGTGAGTCTCTTGTGAGTCTTTTCCGTTATTGGGTCAGTCCGTAATAATGAGCCGAGACACTCGGGGGAAGGATCCGTCGAGGGCGGGAGATACGGTACCGGGGTGTTATCGAGAAGAGATGGATGTCCGTCCGCGTCTTCGGTATTAAATATCAATATGATGTCAATACAGTCCACATAACAATAAGAGCTGCGAGCTTTCGAGAACTCGTAACGCTGAAACGTCAGTCCGACGTTGCGTAGATGCGATTATACTTGTATGTACAAGGATCCACTATTGATGAGACGCGCAAGACGTTCGTTTCTCCAGAGAAACTCGAACGTCATCGCCCGTCGTAGAGTTTTCGTTTGCATCCGCGCTACCGATAATCTGAGATATTTTACGAACACAGAGTATTTTAGAATTTCGCTAATCGCGTCTCGCGTTGCACTTTGAACCTTCGGCGAAATTCGCCATTGACGACGACATCGACGCAACGTCGGACTCAAAGTTAAATCTTTCATCGACGCGAACCGGCTTCCCTCTTCTCGCGCCGGGGGCATTTCTCGGGATGGCTTCTCCGCGGATCGTTTTGGTCGTGCGCAGCGCAGCACAGACGACCCGAAAAGGCGTAACAAGCTTCTCGCTAAACCGATCCGTTTTAACGAAACGGAGCGACTGGACTAGTCTTGTCGACTAGCTTGCGGTATGCGCAAGCGCCATGGGCCCAGTGACCCTGGGACCTCTCGGATACCGGCCCAATTTATAGAAGCCCTAACAAACACGTGTAACGCGCGTGATCGTAGAATGTCTGCGAGAAATCGCCAAGACCATATCTTCGAGTAATGGAGGCAATGCATTTTTTTTATAACTTATCACCATTATCATCGGTATCAGAAGATATCAATTTGAACGATCGTGTTGATCCTAAAGATTGCGATTCGTTCTTTTTACACAACTTTTTCAATTTTCAAATAAATAAAATATTCACGGAGAAATTTCACAAGACAGATAGCTTTTAAGAATCAAATAATATTAACTTATTACGATTCAAACTAAAAGATTTTATCATTAATCGTATTTTAATTATAAAGGAAAAAATCTTGATTTTTTTCTCTATTATTCCATGTGCCCTATATAATCTATAATTAAAACGCAGAATGATTTGCTTATCCAACAATCATATTTCATGCATTAATCGTCCTCGAGTAAAGAACGTTTGTGAAGCGAAACAATTTTCCTAATAGTAAGTAAGTCTATTTTGCATAATTAAAATAACTCATGGCGAATAAATTATATACATCCTACAGTAAAAAGTACATAGTACAACAACTATTAAATTAAGATTTAAAAAATTCAAATACGAAGATAACGTTTTAGCAAGTTTCTCGATGAACCAATAAATTCGGAGGACAAGTTTCTACGATCGTGCCGTTTCTGTTTGGGATATCAATTGGGCCGGGCTCCGATTCGGGTATGCTGATGGCATATCGGTATTTGTCTGTATTGGCCCAGGGCCTCACTGAGCTTGTGCACTAGGATCGCACTGCAACAGTCGCACAATAGATGGGTCGCTCTTCGCACCCTCTATAAATTCGTCCAGCGATAGCTTGCCGTCCTTGTTCTTATCCATTTGTCGGAATATCTTATCAGTTCGTTTTTCCGGCGTCGACTCATCTTCCGGCATCTTCATTACGGAGCCCACCATCTTGTAGATAGCCTGAAATTAATGTTAGATTAAAGTGGAATAGAATTAAATAATAAATAAAATAATCAAAGAAAAATAAAGTATAAGAATAGAAATTATATTTAGATATAAATATAAAAAATAGAAATAGAAATTATATTTATATAGTATTACATGTCGAAGAAAATTAATCATCTCGAAATTGCATATAAAAGAAGTGTACAACATTAATAAAAAATTCATAAGACCGTATGTTGACCGAATGACAATCGATAATGTAATAATAGATTTAAAAAATGCAATAATACAATTACATATATTAACTGCAATATACAATTATTATAAAATAAAAATTGTATTATGCATAAAACCGCGTCACATCGTTTTGCATATTATATAATAAATGTACAGTCAATTATTTCTTAATAAAATTCAAATAGAGAAGTCTAATGTTTACTTCAACATCAAATTTTTCTCACATACACAATTCGAACTAAAATTCTTTTATATCAAAATTATTAAATTTCGAAAAAATTAATATTTTACTAATATATCATCTTTTTTTTTAATTCTTAAAGTTGAAGATCGTATCAGCCACTAGAGATTTGAAGAGGGTCGTAAATTGGAACAGTTTTAATAAAGCAGAAGCAACGATATAATTAACCGTACGTATATCGAGCTCGCGAGAAGTAAGTTTATGTCGTAGATTATTAAATTACTCTTCGCAGCCCCTTATTTTGCACATACCGTTACGATTTCAAGCATCTCTTGTCGTGAAATGTAGCCGTTGCCATCCAGGTCATACATGCTGAAGGCCCACTTTAACTTCTGCTCCAACTTGCCGCGGGACGTTACGCTGAGAGCGCAGAGAAATTCCCGAAAATCGATCGTGCCGTCGCCGTTTGCGTCGAATGTCCTGAATACATGCTCCGCGAACTAGGGAGAGAGAGGAAATTATAATTGAAAAAAAAAAAAAGGAAAATTTGAATAATTTCGTGAGACCGCCATAGCACGCAATATGTAAATAAATTTATCGATCACATATATACAGCGTTCATATACAGGGTATATTTTTATCGTAAGATTTTTGCATTTACCTTTGACGCGTCGCCATAAGGAAAGAAGTTTCCGTATATTTTCTTGAATTCTTCTACGCTGAGGTGGCCGCTAGGACAGTCTTTTAAGAACCCTTTGTACCACTCCTGAATCTCCGCATCTTGAGAAGGAAAAATATCATAAAATATTACTTATACACAGCTTAAACATTAGTCACAGCTTCTGGATAAATCAGAGAGTTAAATATTTAATGATAACACAAACTTTACATTTGTACATATTAAAGCTTCCGATGTGCTTTAAGCAAAAATGCTCTCTTTTCGTCAGAAATATATATAATATTCTTATTGTATTTTTAAAAAATATATCTGCAAAATGCAAGATTTTATCTCGAAACAAAAATTTAATTATTATTTTAGATTATTTAGATGTGCATACTATAAGATAAAAAATATTATGGAAAATAATAAATCCATTAATTATTTGTACAAAACGGCGCACACAAACCTGAGAACTCAGTATTCTGTTTGAGATCCTCCAGCACTTCCGGCTTTAACTTGCTGTTTTGCTTCCCCATAGCTGTTTAAAGTCCTTCCCGTCCAGAATCCCTGATTTTTCGACGAATTCCAGGAGCCAATTAGAAGATAATTAAGCTCTAACTAGACTACTATTCTAATAGTGCCGTTAAGCACAATACGCTTCGCGGCTGGTATTCTCCACCAGACACGCCTGAAAAAAGAAGAGACGTATGATAATTTTTTAATCATTTTTTTACGACCAAACTAACTGATCGGAAGTAGCAGAAGACGATGTTCGATAGGTCACTTTTTTTCGTTCGCGACCGAATAGAATCTATTACTTATCGGGACCGCACTCGAAATCAATCGTCAATTAACGAGCTAAACAAATTAATGAGAACGTGACGTAAAAATATATGATCTAAAGAGTCGCGGCAAATTCTATAAGCGACTTAAATGTCAAAAGCCACGTGGATACTAAAACCGACTAAAGACGAAGTCAAAAAAATTTCGCATAAATCGTATATGCTATTGTAGGTCTTTTAAATTTTATTAATAATCGATAAATATCACGTCGTGATGAAAATAATTAACGCTACGTCTCAAAACTGTTTAACGTATAGTTGAAAGACATGTAGTATTTCCCGAACGCTTAATTTTCGTCGATCTATCTCGGTAGCGGATCCTCGATGAAATTACGAGTTGATTTCACGTACCTTCTTCGGCAAAGTGCATTTATAATACGCAAAAATGAAGGGAATTTTTGAAGGCGAGAGTCAAGGAATTTGAATGACGGGGATAGAGCGCATTCGCACACATTCATACGCATTCACGCAACTGCAACAGAAGAAAACATTTTACAGAGATTAATAACAAGAAAGAAGGACTACGTTATTTTTTGTCAAAATAACAATAGTAAAAAAATGCAACGGTAGTAATAATAATACGTTTGGAGCGTAGTGTGCTTTATTATAATAATAATATTAGTAATGACGATAATGCGGGTTTCTTTCCACAATTCCTCGCCGTGCGGAGAACCCACATACAAAATATGAGTTAGTTTATTTTTGATTGCTTAAACGGAATATTAATTAATTAATTATACTACATAATAATAATAATAATAATACGTACGTAATACGTAAGTACTAGATCTCTTATTTAAGGTATGTATGTCCGCGTAACACGTGTCCATGTGTATGTATGCATATGTATATGCGAGATATACATCGCGAGAGCAATATTTGCTCCAGGAGCGACGGTGCATCATCGTGATGCAATCTCGCGCGGGCCGCTTATGCCGCATGGTTTACGCGCGGATAAGCGAGCAGACAGCAAGCATCGTCGTCCTAAACGGGACGACGAGTCTCGAGAGGGATGCTCTTCGGTCTCATCCCACGAGGCATTTTCAGCGGCGGCGGCGAGTTGCATCTCGGCGGAAAAATAGCCCGCTACGCCGAAAGATAATGCAACACATCCGGCGACATACATATTCACGTATACGCAAATAATACATATATTTGCATGCGATATCGCACGTGTCATTTGCTGCGCGCGGTTTGACGTTTGTTCTGACGTCGCTCGACACGTGTACACGTATGCAACAATGCTGTCACTTTTGATCGCAACCGGGAATCGGGATCGTCGATTGATGAAGGCGCGAACGTGATCGTCACGCATAAATAAATCGTTCATAATGTTCACTTTGTTATCTCGGCTCGAGGAGCGTCACATATCCAGATTTCGTGAAAGCTCGACGACAAATCGAGCTGGTTACAGGTAATGTACGACTGAACGTCGAGGATTGTCATGGGAAATTATATCCGCGATCGGACCTGTGTTTCGTGTCGCGACACTCGAGATTCGTGTGTGTATTTGTCAAGTGAGAAATGCATACATTCTTATGAGGAAACAAATTTTTTTTATGAGACATTATTGTTTTTCTCGCGGCACTCTCTGCAACTTGACAGATATACAATCTTGTCGGTGTAAGTTTGACGGATGCAATTCTGTTTGTTACAATCATTCTTCTATTCACATTGCGAAAGCTGTTTTCTCGTTATTATTCACGTGATAAAAACGTATCTTACAGTTGACACATATCTGTCGCGTTCGTCTCTCCTCTCGTTCATCAAACTTATTAAAATAAAATCGCTGCAACACGCATTAACATATACTTGTCCGGTCATCAATCTGTTAATAAGATAGACGCTAAATAATCTGATCTCTCTCTTTTCTTTCGTGAACATATGTATATCGCAAAAGAGAATCGGTTCTCTCGGGATCGAGTCACAATAATTACGACAATTCGCTGATTTTTAACAGCGGAATATATCTACATTATTAACTCTTTCGGAATCAGTCTTCATCCGAGTAGGAAATGATAATGTATAATTA
Source organism: Nylanderia fulva (assembly GCF_048542155.1). Lineage (NCBI taxonomy): Eukaryota > Metazoa > Arthropoda > Insecta > Hymenoptera > Formicidae > Nylanderia > Nylanderia fulva. The sequence continues at coordinate 2,618,002 of NW_028190369.1, read as the reverse complement.
AATGATTAACAAGTAAAAAGAATTTAATTTTACACATAAATATATACATATATGTTCGAATACATGCTATTATAAATCTTGTAATGAAATAAGAACATTTTATGCAATATTACGAGCGAATGCGAAGCCGAAAGAGTCAACGTACAGAAAAGTTATGTCAAAGTTATTTAACGAGAGATTATAATTATATAAGTAATGTTATAATTTATCTAAACAAAAAAAAAGTACCTATCTGTCAAAATATCAACGGATCACATCTACCCCTCCTTCATTATGCAGCTGTTGATCAACAATACCATACACTCGATACATTGACGTATATGTAATACGTTATTAATTACAACTGCGAGACATTCGCGGCCGCAATCGGGAACATACGCTCCGGTAATCTCGCGCAATCAGCGGACGCGCTGATTACACGCGGCGCTGGTGTAATCAAAATAATGTAGTTAACTTGACCGTCCTCTCGATCTGCGATATGCGTGCAACGCACATTGCTGTTACGAAAAAACGAGAAAAAGAGAACCCCGTAGAACTCGACTGGAATAAGCGAATATTCGGATCCGCGTAATGGCAGATCAGAGCCGAGTTTAAAGTTTTAACGACGTAGATAATGACAAAAAGAGAATATAGGTTTTTTAGTTTTTTTCACCTACCCTATCATATTTGGGTGAGATTTAATTTCTGATAGACTCGAAGCCGCGATATCGATTGTATTTTTTTTTTTTTTTTTTTTTTTTTTTTTTTTGAACGTCATTTGTGAAGGGAAAATACTCCTTTTTGTGTAACTTAAACTGTCATTATGATACTATCGAAAGGGGGTTTAAATTGAGAGAGCACTTCCACATAAATCTATTTTAATATTTAGATATATTAAATTTTAAACTTTGCTTTCTCTTCCTGATCAATTATAATCTTTTAAAAATATTCGAATAAAAATTGTGAAATATGAACACACAGTAAGAACTTGTATTATTAATATCGAGTATTCCAGTAGATGAAAAATTTTAATTAAAAAAAATTCTGTTCTATGCAAAATGCAATTTGCATAATTAAAAATTAAAGATATATATAAAATATATATTTCCCTAATACCTCTTGCAACTAAATTTTAATGAAGCCATATAAACTATTTCTTCATAATCATATAGCGTTTATACAATCAACACACATGTTTTCTATCATTTCTTCGTCTTTACACGTCACATTTATGCTCGATTTTTTGCAATCTACTATTGGCGAAAATCGCGCAGAATGCAACGTAGAATAACGTCATAGTCGACTCTGATGCCAACATTTTCATCATCATGCATATCGTTATTTTGCGCGGTAGATTAAAAGTTTGTATTAGCGCAACGCCCATCGTTTACACGTCATATAGTAAGAGACGCGTCGTATATTATGTGTGCATATGCCGTGCCACATTTCCTCCCTCCTATCATATTATCTAATAAGGTAAATGCGTATGCGTGTTCTTTTATCTCCGCAATAAATGCGGTCAGTCGTAAGAGGCGCGTCATTATGCCCTTGAAATAAAATTAATACCTTGTGCAAAGATTTATGCTCGTTGTCTTGTGTCCTGATCGCTAACGACCTTATTCGGAAAAGCAATTTTACTCGAAATGTGGAACGACCGTATGCAAAATACCGTGCTTGCAATTATCTTGCAAGGACGTCTGTACTACACCCGAGAGAGACAGAGAGAGAAAAAGAGAGAGTTTTTAGATAAGTGAAGTTTGCGTTAACTGGGAAATTAGTCCCCCGCGAAATTCCGAGCGTGTATTTGTCGTCTTGTTAATATGTACGCGCCATTCCTTAACATAATTATCCTTAAGTGGCAAAACAAATTTCGAAATAATAATAACGAAGCAAGTGTAATGAATATTTTTTACCGTCAGTTTCGCAACTTAATTCAATCTCGACGTGACTTTTAAAAGATAATTTTACAAATCAATTAAATTTTTTTCATCTGTAAATCATAAAAATATGACGATTAAGAATTATTATAGATAAGTATATTAAAAATTAATTAGTTTGATAATTATTAATAAACATGAGAGGTTGTGCAATAAAAATTTTAAAAGGGAAAATTGATAGAAATTTCGCAATAATAAGAGTGCAAATTTGGAATAAAGATGACTAGTTATACGCGATGTATGTCCGGTTAATGGTTATATCCAGTTATCGAAATATCGATTTTTAAATTTATTCTTAACGTCGGATAATAGATATTATGTAGCAAAAGCATACACTGCCATTAATTCGCTCAAATACCCGCAATAATGCTATACGATCGATGTTGATTGCTTACGCATTATCTATGTAATTGGAAAAGCTGTTTGGTTAAGCTGTTTAAATATGTTATCGTGGTATACAATTGGGGAAATACAAACTTTGAAGCGTCTTGCAATAGAATTCTTGCGTGTTCGATACGATGTGAAAATAGTAGATCGAACGATCAATGACATTGTATGTACATACATCCAAGAAGATAGTTGTTTTCGTTAAAGCGCGAGTCGTAGATGAAAATATCGTGCATGTCAATAGTTCCGATCGATGTAATCGACGTCATCAAATAGAGTTTCCAGATTCTAGCTAAAATCAGAAATATACATGAGTCTCTCGATGTAGAGTCCCCAGGATACAGTTTTGAATATTTTGATCTATAAAATATTTCTCTCTCTTGCGATTTTATTTAAAAAATCCAGACAACATAAAACACATCTAAAGGATCTCTTCACATCTATTTGAATCGATCTGGATTTTTTTTTCTGCTAAATAATAATTGTAACAATTAATTTTTTTTATAAGATCGTGTCTTAAGATTAGAATCGTACAGTAAGGTTTTTATCATAGACAGAGATAGATAAAAATTCGTTATGATTGTATTATGAGTTAGTTAAGCATAAATCTTTTATTTATACTTTATATTCTAGAAATTGGAATATCGAATATTTTGATGATAAGAATTTTTGGGATCGCGCGAATCTACAGCACGTTAAGTCAATCTCAGACATCTGTTATATCTAGTGACACTCGGATAATTGTTCGCCTTAATAACAAGAATCCTAATATGGGATAAGATCGCATTGTCCGAAGAGAAATTTTATGCCAACAATGAAAGTTTGAATTCTACTTAATATTTAAAATCGATACATATATGTACATATATTCATATATCAATCGATTTAAAATTTCATCTAATGTCTAAGAATGTAATTTACAACAAACTTTAATATCTACGCGTGAGTCCGTCAAATTATTAATTACTTCCTTAGACACTACATACTTATAAAATTTTTTTTTATTTCGGTGCTAAAGTAACTCGTCAAAGTAATCTCGTCGTCTGCGATACGCAAAAGTGAGACATTTGCTTTTTGCACGAAGAATAACTTTAGCGAGATCACAATTTATTATGGGACGTGATCTGGTTCTCTAGGACCTGCCTATGAGACATCAAATATACGTATTTTCTTATTACAGGAATGAGCTCGAATTATATTTCCGACTCGATTATTAATCGGCGAAAGCGACAATTTCGTGTTTGAAATCTTTTTGAGATTTTCGTTGCTTCCTGAAATCACTTTTAAAATCGCAAACCGATCAGAAAGATCTCAGCGAAGAATTCCTTCTAATCACACCGAATCACTAGGAATTCGTTAGATAATCTAAACGACTTTTACAAATATATTGTGCCATCTTACACAAACGATCTGGTCCTAAGTATTCTATCAGCTAAATATATAATATTGGGAAAGTCACCCGCGGTGCACAACGCGAATTTTCAAAGCGTTTACGAATCAAAGGACTGTAATTAACGGCAGTACATTCCCCATGAATAGTTTCCTTATCGGGTATCTCGAAGAGCATCGATCGCGTGGATTCGCCTGGTCTCAGTCTCGTTTCCTCATGATCATGTTAAGATCACAATTCTGACATACGATCCTAAAAAAAATTGAGACTCGTCGACGAGCGAGATGAACAAACTTTTGCTAAGAAAAGATCTGCTCTCCTCGCGTAATTCTTCGCACAGAATCGACTTTAACGAAGTAGATAAGATACATATATGTCTCTAATGAAATGGAAAAAAATACGGAATGCAACGTTCACGAGAAAAATTCATTAATGCGAAACGAAATACACAAAGATCTTTCCATTCATTTGAAACTGTATTTCGAGTACTTTGTAAAATGCGGGAAAAGATATTAAATATTAAAAGATTTTCGTCAAAGAGGATTAGTTTCAGAGAGCGCTAAATATACGAGAAGTTTAATCATAAAAATAGTATTTAATAATTTTGTAAAAATATAGATATATCCAAAGATTAAGTATTAAAAGATATAATTGTACCCTACTTATATTCTTATCAGCAGCAGCAGTCAGAAACTTAAAGCCAATTCTGTTCCCCTGTAATATTCTCTATACTTTAGGGCTTTCCTCGTTTCTTGGGTCAACACTTTCAGCGAAAGGAAGGTGTCCGGAACGCGAAAGTGCGATAATGCAAAGTGCGGCGATGACCCGGGTGAGTCACAGCTATATTACGCCTATCTTGTGCCGAATCGATTTGAGAGGCTCTGCTTTGTACAATTTACGGACTGTAGAGTTAGCTGAAACGCTTTACTTTCATCATTGCTGGTCTGTGGATCCGATTAACTAAATGCGCACGTATCGACAACAGTAAGATCTCGCTAACTCTGTTTGAAACAACAATACGTTTATAGATAATTAAACTAATGTACGTATGTATATATACGCTTCGTCTCATTAATTATCGCTCGCCGATTAAACGTATGCGATTATGCAATGTTATAATAATGCATGGTGAGATAGAGAAAGCTTGGTTAAAGTATATTCCAGTGTATTTATGTATATATTGGAATTATAACTAATATCACACATATCGGATAATTTAAAGATATACAAATAGAATTGTCGTTGCTCTCGCAAAGCCAATTTAAATATTTTTAATTCAATTAGTAGCTTAATGGCCCATTATGGAAACACAATTCACACTGAAAGCAGATAAAAAACTGAGAAAAATTATGATTACAAATGATTTCTATCTGACGTATGTATATAAGTGTTACAATGAAATTTCCACTGCCTAATTGAAAACGATTGTTGATAATGTTAATTAGCACTATCGTTCTTAGGTAAAGCGATTTGATTAAATTTGTCGATAAAGCTACGTCATACTCACACGCACAAACTAGATGTATGTATGTATGTATGTATGTATGTACAAAATACTTTCCGTTAACGAGACAACCGGAACGATAATCTTGCCTGAACTATTGACTTAGCCCTTCCGAAGGTTAATGCGAACGTGTAAAGCCCGAGGCAAGAAACATGACACCGGAACATGAACATCTCCTTCACGGATAAAGCTCCGGACGTCATAAGACCCGCCTTTCTCTCTTAGGATTAGCGTTCAGTCTAACGCTACATCAGAATATTTAATGCAATATGCAATAAGAGAGCAACGTCAGAATATGATAATTATTCTAATACGTTATTACAATGAAAATTCGAGTATACCCTAGTCCCTTTCTGATCTCAGCTAGTCAGCTGAGATAGCGAGTTCTCGAAGAAAGGATTAATTTCTACTGTGAATACACTAGCTCTGGATAGGCGCTAATAAATGTATGTCAGAAAATGCATATTTATTACGAATGCATGCACGTTGCATGCGCACAATTCTGTAATTATTTATTTATTATTCATTACTGATCGATTAATCAAAATTGGACATCCTAAAAATTGATAGGCATGAAACGATTCATATTATTTGAAATGCAACGAAAATATACAGGAATTTATAGTTAGTATGTATTATACGAAATTCATATATGTATAAATTCTTCTTACAAGAGACTGTCCTTACACGTGAGCATGTCTTTATTCATCGCGTAATTAAAAAGCTTTAGCACATGCTCGAGAGAAAGATATAACGCCTAAAGATCATTTTTATTCCAAGAGAAAATTATTTTTTAATATCGATGCAGTTCAACTGCTAAAGAGTTAATTGATAAAAGTTTTTATTGAATAACAATTAAACTATAAAATCATTAATCATTATCTTAACAATCTCAATAAAATTTGGAGTTACTTGTCACAAAACTTGATTGAAATTTGTGATTTTTTTTCTCTTACATACAACAAATTTAATATTTATTTATTTAAAAATAAGCGTATTTCTTTCAGATAAAAAAATATGCTTGAGATAAGTTTTTTTTGTGGATATACGCAACCGTAAAAGGATTGAAAACCACCGATTTAGAGCGTTAGCAGGTTGTTACGGCTTAAATAAATAATCAGGGTGGAGTGCGAGATATCTTTCTGTCGAGTAAGATCGGAAATTGCAGCATAGAATCAACTCATCGATATTACAAGCGAGTGAATCGAGATACGCAGCCACTCTGCCAAAGAAGGACCGCGTTACGGACGAAATTCATCCTTCGACAGATCAGATCAGATCTGCATCGACGTATCGATCTGGCAGTGCTGCCGATGTTTCTCAAGAGATTAAATTTATCGTCCAATCGCGAAATCGCACTTAACTCTCGCGACATCGAAATGCTTCCTATTCTGTTCCACTCGAAATTCTCTAATGACATCATTCAACAACGAGATTGCATCTTGTCTTCTAAATAAAGTTTGAAACTCGAATTTTGTCGAAATATATAGAAAAAGTACATAGAAAAATATTTCTTTTCTCTCTTTCGTTCGTAGATATAAAATCAAATTTAAAATTTTCTCAATTAAATATAGAATAGGGAAAAAAAACGTAATGTATAATATTTCTTCAAACACATATCATGAAGATTAAAATTGTGCAATAGACAATAGCTGAAGTAGTAAAACTAGTGACGCATAATGAATGATTTTTGTAACTTTTGCTCGCTGTCGGAAAACGTCCGTCATGTGTCAAATAGCGCGAGGCATTTCTGCCGATCATAAATCGACGAAAACGAATGTGAGTTTACGATCGTCCTTGAGAAATGCATTTGCAGAATATTCCGGCATGCGAAAGTCGATCGTGTGGCGAAACGACACATCAAGTCGTATGTTAATAAAATTTATTACTTAGATCACTAGAGAGTTTGTAGGTGCATTTCGCGAAATATCGACGGAATAGAAGGGACGTGCGATGAGAGATATCAAGAAAGATATCACGAAGAGATCGTGACGTGGGCGGGTAAAAACGGAGTTGGAAGGCGTAGAAAAATATAAAATCGCATAGATTGGTAAGAGAATAGCGCGCGCAAAGTGGCTCGATTTACGCCTGTAATTCAACTTTATCTTTCATTAATATTAATTACGTCCTCACGTTCGATTGGGAATTGACTTTTTTTACCTTCATCATTTCGCGGCGAGCCGTAAGAAATTGGGATCAATCGAATAGAACTCGTGACAATCGGAATATTGATCAATGATGTGATTTTCATAAAAGTGGAGACCACTCGTTTTTAATAGATCAACGGGATTCGTGAAAAATAATAATCGTCAATTGTGCATGTACATCGTGGAACATTCCGCTGTCACGCGATTATTTTGATTGATTCCGCAATAATTATATGTATGCATTCCGTCTCTCGGGCGTGCAAATCTACGGAAACCACAGAGGGAAATCTTATTAAGGAGGGTACGGAGGAGAGAGTCGACGGTTTGAATCGGTGCTCGTTCTAACTCCCGCAATCTCTGCGCCTGAACAATTCGTAATAGCGCGAAAACGCTATTAAATGTTGCGCGAAACGGAAATTGAGTTCCGGATACGCGTGCGTGGGTGCATATTTATGTGCGTATACGTTTCTATCGCGTATGTACGGAGGGTGACGATTTTGTACGGAGATTTTTTTTTCCATACGTCGCCTAAAAAGGTAAAAGCGACCAACCAAGACGACGGCTCCTCTAATAATGTATAATGCACTTTAGGTCCGTTCTCTCTTAAGCTTTATAAAAATTTCCCGTCTATTATATAATACGCGTACGTCGACTCTTTCGTAAAAGGGAGAACTCTTATTATGTCGATTGTCAATGCTGCACTTTCTATTCGAGAGAGAAGAGGATTTCTTTCTTTTTTTTTTTTTTTTTTTTTTTTTTTAATACGAACCGAGTCTTGATTTAGCAATTAGCGATTAGGACGCGAGTGTGTACCTTTGTATAAGTCAATGACGATGCGATTGCGTCTTATCTTAGGTCCTGCGCATTGGGGATGATTTCGCGCAACGAGAAGTGCATCCTCGAATTATTATTATTTTTTATGAACAAATCTAACGATATTATAGATTGTCGTTTTATTTTATAAATTTTCCATCAATGTGACATCAATTCGTCCCTAAGAGTATTTTGGACATATCAATATTTTAACAATCTCTTAATTCGTATGACATTAGAGAAATTTTATGAAAGGAATCTTATGTCAAGATTTTATTTCGTTTATGAAATCTTCAACGTCATCTCCAGATAAAAATAACATTTGCAATTTTGGGAAATTCATATATATATATATATATATATATATATATATATATATATATATATATATAAAATGAATGATGTGTCGAGAAATAATTATTTACAAAGGTCTTTGTTGAAAAATTATAACGCGCAATCGATTCCATCTCATCGCCAGTGGACACAAGACCGCATTTATAAACTGGTAAACAGATTCGCTACACACATAGAATTTATATTAATATTATTAACATGTTTTTTATATATATATATATATATATCGTATTATTATGAATATCTTTTTCTTCTTCTTTTAAAATTGACTTAATCAGTGTTATGATAGTTGCGATTGAAGCACGTAGAGAGTAAAAGTTCGCGAAGCGGAAAAAGGACCTTCGCCTCTTACGCGTCATGGAAGGAGCCGAGAGAGATGATATGTACCTAATCTAATATAAATATATATGTATATATGCGAGAGCGCGTGTTTTTTGTCTCGACGACGTGGACAGCGTTCTCCGATCTGCATTGATCCGCGAATCGAGCGTCCTGTTATTGAATTTTCCGCTCTTCTTCCACAAAGCACCGCCGACAAAATTACTCGCGACTCGATTTCCGTAAGGAGAGTTCGTCCTTATTCTACAAAGATATATATATATATAATATATTATATAATATATATCTGTAATTTCTGTATCTACATAATTTATCTAGAAAGGGAAATCGATCGATGATCGGTGGATTTGATATTTCGACGAGAAGTATCGCGGGCGGAGAAGCAAAAAGACGAGAGAACGCGATCGCGCGGATCAGAGAAAGAGAGAAAGCGTTTTTTTTTCCTAATAAAAACACACAATTGGTCGAACGCTATATCACTATTAATAGACGCTAGTCTCTGTAGAGATGAATATACGCGATTCGAGCGATAGTAGGCGCGTACACCCTTGTCTTACGATCAGTATAGTCCGTTTTAGACGCGACACACGAAAATGCGATGCTGCTATTATATCTGTTTTACACGAGAGAGACCTTATCTATGTATCTCGCCGGCGGAGAATAAGCAAAGGATGAGATTCGCGTGCTTTCGCGAAAAAATCTTTGCGTTGGAGCGACATATTAGTAACACATTGTGGTCCGCTTATCGTTGTTCTTTGACTAATATGAAAGAGAGATGGGGGATTCTACTTCTTTTTAGCGCGTACTCTTTCCCTTAATGTAAAACCAATTTTAATGTCAATTAAGTTCGAGACTATCAATTAATTTTGATAGAAACGGTTCGTTTTATTTATTTTACGATTAGTTAAAATTAGTATTATTAATCAAGATTTGGTACTAAGTTTTCATTATAATATTGATACTATCGATCCATCGACTAGTTTTAATAGGAGCAATTAATTTTGGTAACATTAATTTTAATACTACTACTAATCTGAGATTAGCATCGTCCATTAAGTTTGATCTTAATTAGGTCAATACTATCCATTAATCATGATATCAACAGACAATTTTCGCCCGATGATGTCAAACAATATCATTTTTTTACTCCACTAACTGACCGTTGTTCTTTTATTTCACAGTTTCCCCACTAGATTGCATTTATATATAAACTAATTACTGAATAACTACACAATGAACAATAGATCGCAATGGTAGCGTACAGTAATTTAAGAATTTCTAGATCATTGCACGCTCTTGACTAGTCCAAAGTTGCTTGGATCCTTTTAATTCGGCATTTAGAACGAACATTCATATTTTTTTTTTTTTACAATTAAGATAATATCTAATACTCTAGATACGAAATATTGTTTTGTAGAAGTCGTACAGGGAACGCAAAATGTTTTTGGGCAACGCCACATTTTTAAGTGCGAAAATCATAAAGTTAATCATCTATCATCACAATTCGCGAAATAAGCTTTTTTTAAACTGTGATTAATCTTAATGCATTTTTGTGTAATATCTCTCTACAAACCTTTCAAGACTTTAAATATATCTCGATCTTTTAAGAGATTTCGGTAAAACGTCTAAATATCTGTGTGTTGCTATCATTTTCATAAAATTATTTATTATAATTCTATGTAAATTATTTAAGTTCCTGCATACACACATACACGCACATACCCCATTTCTTTACGAAACTCGTGCAATACGCAGACTTCACGGATGCATTTTATTCATTAAAGCACTCTGCAGTAGAGTCCACTTCAATTAACAAATTTTTTCCGAATCAACGTCAACAAATATTCCATAGCTTATGACGCATCGTGATGCAAAATTTTTAAATTAAAAAAATTGCATTCGTCCATTTTGTTGATCCAGAAAGAGAGATTAATTTATAATTTTTTTTATAAGTAATCGCGGGCGAATGGCACTGGTGGATAAATTGAAGTTTTAATTAAATCTTCATATATACTACATCTGCTCACTCTCATTTGCAACGACTAATTTTAATATTTCCGACCGATAGAAAAAAATCGACAATTTCAACGTGTTTTATAATTTTATTTACGCCGCGAAGAACTTTTTTATCCAATATTCACTAGACCAAACATATATCGATGTTCACCATTAATTATTCACAATTAATTTAAAATTATTACCACAATAATTGCCCATTAATTTGATTTATCTTATGAGACGACATATAAATAGAGAGAATGTTCTAATATTAATGCATACAGAAGATAAAATGTATCTCGAATGTTAATTTCACATTAATAAATATCTCGTAAATATGTTCCAATTTTGTAAACAAGTTATAAATTATTATATCGAAATAATTTATATATTCTAATATGCATGAATTGTAGAACTAAAAATATGAAATTATTTATTCGATAAAATTATTTAAAAACGTGAATAATAAAAATTACTTATCAGATAATTAATTTATAGATATCTTAACAATATAATACTTTATAGTTACATAATGCAGTTTATAGGGTAGTTTACAAAAAAAGCTGAATTGCACACATATTTTGATATTTTATAAGTAATCTTTTTCTCTGGCGTTTCTTAATCGTTCAGATTTCTGAATTATACTCGAAAATTCTTTATAATTGTAGTCTATATTCAATGATAAGAACACACGGAAGTAGAGTCGAAAAATGAATATTTACTCTAATTATCCAGCCAATTTTTGTAATTCAACCGTTAGTAGATTCACTTAACACAAAGCTTCTGAATCAATATGTGACGGATTTTTTTTCTATCCACTAGAAATCCGCGCGGATCACAATGTGTTCCAAGCACGACTTAAGCTGCTTAGTACGTGAGAATTTATTGTGCAACGTGCGACGCTACATGGCAAAAAGAGTACTCGTAGTTGCCCGGCAGCGCGCCATGACTAGCGACAGCAAAAATTTTCATTGGCATTTTGCGCCCTCAAATCAAGTTTGTCCCTTATATCGCACACAGCTGTTTGATCGAGTCTGTTTAGAGCCCACGGCACATCGCTCGCACGTGTCAATTGCTGGTTTCCTTGTTCGATAGAAGCTTGTAAAACTTATTTTCTGACGTGGTTTAGAAAATACGTCTTGCTAAACTTATATAAAATTGCAAACTATCTGTTACTTCAATTTATTTATGTAATTTTTGTCTTCGCGAATTTTTCTTGAAAAAAAAAAATATAAAAAAATAGATTTGTAATGTATTTTACTTGTAAAAGATAGGCGCTACAGATTTCAACAAAAATTGGAAAATGTCTATTTGTTCTTAAAAAGAAACTGTGCACACGAAAAAATTGATCATTTTATTATGAGTAATAGCGAAAAGAAAGATTTTCTGATACCACTGAGGGTTGTGCAAACCACAAGACATATCTCGAAACTATCGGAAACAGGTAACGAAGCAATTACAAGTGCAATTTGCAACGTGCGTTCCAACATGTAGTGGAACATTTACAGCGGTATACACGATAGTTTGAGAGGATAAATTGACGACGAAACGTTATATATATATATACATATAGGCATACCGCGGGCTTAACTATCGTCCTCTTGCTCAGAACCACAATCATGCCTAAGTATGCATACGTGTCGTAATTCTGTGCATTACGAAGAAAGAAGCTTCAGAAATTTTCAGAAAATAAAGAAGAGAAAAACATTCTGGCAGAGAGAACTTTTCTGACAGTTGAATTCTGGGAAAAAAATTTTTGTCTATATTTTACGTAAATAATATTCGAATAAACGTATTAATCCGAATATAAATTCCGTTCAATTTGAAAATATTCTTTTGATAAAAACTTACCTCACCTTGATGCAAGACAGGATTCCCGACAGCCAAATAACCATCTGTCCATTTTCATATGACGGTTCATATAACGGTGATATCGTCATACAATAAACGTCATGTTACGGTTGCGCTACATATCCGAAACACACATCTGCCTTAAAATATGTACACGCGAACCACATTAACCCCGTTGCACATTGTGTTTCTCGCGGGCACTATTATTTCATATATACTACATAAAGATATACATATATATGTATGCATGTACGAGAAAGGAAAAAAGAAATCGAAGCCTTCGATTCGGTGGAAGGTGTCGGTACGTTTGTGAGCGTCGACGAGCACGCTGTCGATTGGATAAAACAACTGTTGTACAGTTATCAAAGTAATCCTCTTTATATCGATTAGCACGATAACAAGTAGACTTAATGTTCCTTCTATTTCCGCGTCGTAATTGCGATATAATGCATAGATTACACAACATCCCCTATCTAATAATGATCGAAATATTATTTTCGTACAGTATATGGTCATTTTTATTATATACTACACACAAATAAAATATATCAATCATTATTACTTGAGAATTAAGGTTCATATGTTGGCCGTAATTAAAAGAATCGATTCTTCTCTATCGATTTCAGCTTAAATGTCAGTTAACTTTGACCGCGGTCTAATTCGGTTCTTAAATATCTAAAAAAAAAGAAAAAAAAAAGAAAAGAATAATTAATCAAAATAAGATTAGCCGTATTTGTATCTAGATTTATATTTAGACGATTATGCCTTGTTCTTATTTTTATAATGCCAAATTACACGCGCTCTATTACGACTTTCTCACGGTGATTAAGATACTACATGTCGGAGGATCTAGTTACACGTGTACAAGCATCCCCGGTGAATTTCGCGACGACTAAAATGTGCGAGAAGAGATCCGCGGAGTTTGTAAGTGTAACGAGAATTTCGGAAATTGACTCCCGCGCTTTTATCGCCTTATATAACAACTTTCTCCATTTCCCTCCCATCAAGTCCTCGCGGCGTTCGTTCACTTAATCCCGCGCCGCGTGTTCAGCGGAAATCCAGCGGATTTCGCGGTAAATGCGGTGTACACATGAACCGTATACTACTACGGGAGTACTATTCCCCACATCCGTTGCACGTAACAGCTACCGTACATCCGGGTACGTATATATCGATTTCAGGGAAGGATGACGCGCGTGCTGGTCGACGACGCAACAACCACCAAAGTAGGTTCTCTCTCTCTCTGGTGGATCGATGCACCGGATATAAAATTAATGTATCTTCTCTTAAGCGATATTGCTCCCCTTTCCTCTTCCCACTATCTAACATCGACATTTTACCTCGTAATTCGCGCAATTCGTTGTCTTACCACCTCGACGCGGCGAACGGTGGACGACGATGGTGTGTGTGTGTGTGTGTATGTACCAACAACACGTCGATTTTTACGACCAAGGATCGATCCGTGCGGAGGCCTGAAATAAGTGGGACGTGCACGCGATTCGCGACGCACTCCTTCGTCGATTCTGCGACGACGGACTTCCGGAGTTTTCATCACTTCCTCTCGGATTCGCGCAAAATTCCGTTCCGCAATACGATAAGATCGCAATGGACGATTTCTCAGCCCGGTTTGCACCGACTTCAATTCAGAACTTAATCCCGGTTCATCCTCCGATGCGCTATTCATTCTTCGTCTTATTTAGTAGTTCCGCGTAATCGAATCGCGTTACGGCGAAATCTTGATGCGACTATCGCAGCGTGAGCTGATAAACGGGACTTTGTGAAGCAGTGGCATTATGTGGAATGAAATAGAAACGCAACGGAATGAAGATTAACTATAGCCGTTTGAAACAAATAACTTACGCGAGATTCAAATCACAGTGTGGCTTTGAGCTATTCTCAAATACATGTATGTATGTACAAACGGGATTAGAAAAACAAGTGTCGGGTACAATGATTCAAATGAAAGGGATTTGCGAGGCTCAAATCAGATTAAATCGTTGATGGGTTGATTTTAAGATTATTTAAATACATCTCCATCTATACCTTTTTTATGTTCGCGCATAAAACTTGCTCCATTTTAAATATAATATAAATATAAAAGATACTATAGAAATGAAGTGCTTGTGTAAATATCTGCAAACATCTGTAACAATCGAGTAATTTGGAGCGGTAATTTGAAGCGAATTAATTTATGATGCGCTCGAATTATTACACCAATTCTCTATTATAACGAGACAAAAGCGCTCGCGAAAACAATAGGCGTCTAGTAAGATTTACCGCGAGATCTGATTAATTTCTAGGCGCTATACATAAATCCGGAGTAAAATTAGAATCGCGATATTAATACCTCCCAAGCTTATGCGAAGTTATATGGAACTATGATATACAAGTCCTTGTGTCACCTGGAGAGCGCATCAGAGGATTAATTTATACTCTCCGTCTGCATTATTAGACAGAAGCATAATTCGCCGGAGAAAGAGACAGCGAAACCCGTAAGTCCAGGATCGGTTAAGTCAAATTGTCAGTGCAAGCGCGAGCTTCGAAAGCCACCGGCGCGGCGGTTCTCCGTGACGACCAACATTGTCACTTTGCTCCTTCTCTCTCTCTCTCTCAGGAGAGAGAGAGAACTGAAGGTTTCACACCCTCCTGTTAATTCCACCAGCGGCGTCCGAGGAAATTGCTGAATCCGCACGACGAATCAGCGTGCGAGTCCGGGATTCGCCGTATATATAGTTGTCGACGATGTGAGTTCGCAAAATGAACACGAGGACTTTCACGAGATGCTAATTAGATCCCCCGTCGTCGGGATCCAGCGACGTCGTTCTCTGGTTCTTCGTGTATCCGCGCTACCTTTCCCCAGGACCGATTACACCACCATTGTATTACTGTCGTCCGAACGAAGGTTCTGCGCCATTTGCACTGCGCCAAATTTCCCATTCTCTTCCGAAAAGATCTCCTTCGCGATTATTATCCTCGATCATTTTTTTTTTCTCCCCCAGCATTATTTATTTTATCACGGCTCGTGTCCTTCCATCGGACACGAGCGACGGGACTCGTATTATCGAACCGCCATAATAATTAGCGTACGTCATAGTTAATAGGAAATGATATCGTTCGGTACGTGTTCAATACGTGTTTGACGTGGGTGACGATGGCGTGTGTGTATATATATGCGAGTGTCGATTTCTCGGTGGTGGTCGTTCTTGTTGACGTTCGTCGAGTTTTTTTTTTTTCGGGAAAATCGTGAGGGCGTGGTGTGGTGTCTCCGTTTTTACGATCGCGCGTCGGCGGCCGCGGAAAGACGGTGGCGTCGGGATTAAGGGGCGAGCATCTTCGACAGCTCCTCGTCCTGGAGGCAGCCCTTCAGGAACTCGTCTTGCGTCAGCTGTCCGTCGTTGTTCTCGTCCATCTTTGCGAATATGTTCTTCGCTCTCTCCTCCGCGCTGTCAGCCGGTCGATTGCTCGAACACGCGCCGAGCATGTCGTATATCGCCTGGGAACAGAAGGAGAATACTTTGTTTCTCTCTACGTGATACTCCCGAGGCTCACGTAGAATCAAACGTGCCTCTCTTCTAGTTCGCATTTCCCGGAAAACCCCAGTCCACATGTTTCAACGTATTTATCAAATACAATAGAAATCTTATATAGCAATATTCTGGCTCATTGCTGCCTTCAATTTATTTAGAATGATATTTTTATTCCGAGCTAAGTATGATACGTTTTTTAATCGTAAAAATTCCGTCCGTAATCAAATGTTACTTTAATGTAATAAAATAAATCGTGCGATTCATTTACGTTCTCATATAGTGTAGTGTAAATTATACGAATGACTTAGATGTAATTAGGCAGGCGTTTTATATAGATTTTAATTCTATTAAAATGCAGAATGTGGATAAAATTTTATAATACAAATTCATTTAAATGTAATAATAATATCTAAAGTCATATTGAAATAAAGAAAGTGATATACATATTTATACGTTAACAATTTAATTAATTTTTTGTTATTGGGAAAATGCAGGAAGAGACTTTAATTAAGGTTGTGCATTATGCGTTATATATAAGCATCAATAAAGTCATAAATCATGGAAGTCACTCCTGTCGCGCTTTTTCTAATGGAAGTCTATCTTAAATCCATCACGGAAAGATCGAAGGTTGCGCAACCCGAACTACGTCCTCATAAAAAAAGAACAGCATCTGATTAATGAACATTAAATGGACCGTCGAAGCGAGCATAGTTTACTTCGTTATAAATATCCCGCCAAACTGTCAAAGTTATGCATTGAATGCGTAACTATATTTATTACTCTGATCATTTTTTAAATTATATAACATATTATTTCTGTTGATAAAAATTTAGGGAGTCTACTCAAGTCTAGTTACAATCAGTAGTAGATTAATTATTCAGACAGTATAACAATTATTTCGAAATAATGTATAGTGTATTTTTATGTTACTGACTTTAAGTAAAAATTCGAGCATTAAAATTATTTGAAAATCCTAATTATTCATAACAAAAATCGATATTATTATCTCATCTATATTAGAATTTTTCGAAATAATGAGAAAATTGTTTCGAGGAAGTTTAAAGCGTTTTAATTATCGACAAAAGCAAAAAAAATCAACTAATGAAACTAATTTAAATAAACTTCATTAAAAGAGAATTAACGATCGTAAAGTGTAAAAAGATTCTACTTACCCAATTTTCGTAAATTTATTATTACAAAATAGATAATGAATTACATACAGCTGATTCGAAAATAAGTAAATTCAAAATTAAATTATATTCGGTATACATATTTTATTTTTCTTATGTTATTATTTTTCTTATTCACGGTTGTGAGCAGAACTTGACTAACAATAAGTGATAAATTTTATACCGTTCAAAAAATAAAATTTATCACATAATCGATACTTCGAATCACTAAAGCATGCTAGTGATTCTTTATAATCTCTTTTCGTACATTTCCGATTAATCTACTGCAAATCGTTCGGACAGAGATAAATGCGTAGAATTTATTATTTTCTCACCCAACGACGTGAAATAAAGTAAATTAATTTTATCACGAACATAGTAGACCGGCTGGAAACGATCATTTAAATAGAGTTAAACCTCTTTCTTGCCTGTCCACACAGTGTATGTTTGTCTAAAGGATTAAATTGATTTTCAAACTCTATGTAGAATTAATTTGTAAGAAAACATAACAGGAAATTCAAACAAGTTGCTGTAATATAAATTTTAAATATAAATGACAATGTTTAATACAAATGACAATATTGAATACAATCAAGCTATTCCGTTATAAGCTGTTATATTGTTTTCATTTCAAAAATTATTATTTCTCTCAGAGATTATATAAACTATCTTTTTATAAATAATTGTATTTATTTCATTTTTAATCCTGTAATCCGTATGAATAGATATGTCAAAGTGCAATTGTTTATTCATAAATACCCGTTCCACAATTTAAAAAGAGTCTGAAGCAACAGTTTTAAAACAATGAATTTGCTTGTAGAGATATCAATAACAGCTACTGTTATTCCCAGAGCTTTCAACAATAGAGTGTAGAGTCAATTGAGTTACAGGAACGCGCGTTTCACGACGTAGATGTTCACGGGTTTAAGTGTTAAATACACGAAGGCATTGAGTTTCACCGAACATCCCGTCGTTAATTTTCATTCCGCGCGGAAAAGCTTCGTTTACCGGAATTCTCGTGGCAGCTGCGTCGCGGAACTTCCAAACTTCTAATAGCACGGAGATGAGTATCTGAATGAAAGTGAGTAAACGACTCGGGCGAATAGCTTTTTAACGTTTTAGCGATAACGTATTTCAAAGCATTGAAGGAAAAGAAAAGGATCTCCCTATTATCATCTCGAACAAACTTTTTGTCGATAATTAAACCGCTTTAACTCTCCCAAAACAATTTTCTCATTATTTCGAAAACGTTTCTTAGAAAGAATCCTTATATATAGATAAGATATAGATAATGATGTTTCTGTTGTAAATAAAAATACGGGTGTGTATAGAATTCTACAGAAAAAAAGAATATATTAAAAATAAAAATAATATTTATGTTTGTCGAACATTTAAAACTTGATAACATATCATTTTAAAATTGTACAAGTAAGAATTTTTGTTTTAACATATTGATAAAAAAATTTTAGTCTTACCATTATTTTTATTATGTAATTTTTATTAAATGTTTTATTTTATTTTGTCAATTATAGTTATATTATTGCACAATAAGAATACAATTTTAACAAATAAACGAGTTTGCATAGAAAAAATAGACTTAAAACAGTCTATTAAAATGTAGAGTCAAGTGCAGTCACAATAATATTCTTTTAATTAAGATATGTTATCTCGTCCCTGCATTTTATCATGATTTTCCATACTCTATTAGCCATACTCTATAAACCTCTTGTCTCTCTATTTATCCAGATTCACGCCTACGATAATTAATCTCTCTGATTTAATCTTTTTTATGACCTAATTTTCGGAATTTTTGTATAATAATTCCAAGTATTCTCATATAAATTTCTCATATGAAATATACCGGCAATAAAGTCGACATATTACTAGATTATCCTGCATATTTAAAACAAACTTATACTTTTGTCCATCGACTCTTTCATTTTTGCCACGATTAAAATTCTACTATAAAATATTTTTCTTTCTTTTGATAATTACGTAATATAATCGCAATGAGATTAAGAGCGATTATACGAGTTGAGCTTTAAGAATAGCATTGATTTACGAGATTGACTTAATTTGTTTTGCGTTCCTCAATTTTCCGATATTCATATTTTTTGCATGATATTTATTATATCGCTGCTTAGGCAGCGTCGTGAATATTAGCATCACAAAAGTTCACGTTGCGTTGTTTACATTATATATAAAAAAATCGATTTTCCACGCGCGGAAAGTGCGGATCGCAATATCTTACCTCGAAAATTCATTATGCAAGAGTTGCAAAAAAAAAAAGGGGGGTAGAAAAAAGTCTGCGCGCTATGTGTCACCGCGATTACACACAAACTTTAATTCCTTCTTTAAAAAATGACGCGCAACAGCTGTATTTAACGAAGCTTCGCTTCTGACATTTCTGAGAAATGCACGACATGTCAAGTGGAACAGCCGCGCGACTACGCCGACATCTGTTCTCGCTAGGAGGGTCATGAAATATTAGCGCGCCAGTATTCGCTGTATACGCCACTCAATGCGCGTAGTAAGAACTCTGCAGGGATGCACCGAATATGGACGAGGGAGAGAGCCAGTCTTGATTTATAATCCTTCCAGACGCGCGTTAATTAATCGTACGAATCGACTTGTTCGACCGAATTCAGAATTTAGAGTTCCTTGAGAATACTTGTGCCTGTCGCGTTTTACATCGGCGAATAATTAGAGAAATTTAATTCCACCAAGAGATTCGTAACACGAATTCGTATCGCGTAACATTTCTTTTTAACACATATACATTGCAAATTTTTTATTAACCAGAGAGAAATGTAACAAAATTATACGCATCGTGCAGTGAAACACGAACTTGTAGACACGACACGAAAAGAAAAAAAGGAATCGTGTCGCATATATGAATAAATTATACATGAATATTATATCGAATGGCTCACTCTCTTCTCATTGATTAATCGTGCTGGCAGTACTGACGTCAAGTGATAAAAAAATTCTGTATTCCATCGAAAGAGTCGCGGTCGAGTGCAACCAAGTGGAGATAAATCGAAGCGCATGCATTATACATGAAGCACAATACCTGGACGATCTTCGTCATTTCTTGCATATCGATAACGCCGTTCCCGTCAACGTCGTACATACGGAACGCCCATTTCAGCTTTTCTTCCGGTGTGCCGCTGGACGTTACGTCGATCGCCAATAGGAATTCCTGCAACAAATGCCGACGATATCCCATATCAGTAACAATATCGCAATATCGAAACTTTTATTTTCCCCGCTACAAAGGGGCATCCCTCTCTCCTTTGTGCGAAATGAAAATCTATATTTCCCAAGATGTATTTATAGCCAGCGTTGAAAAGAGGGCCAGGTCAGTCATAATTCAAGAACCCCAGCCGAAATCCCCGAGAAAAATAATATCTCGTTTGAAATACAATAAACTTTTTCAGCACACAACAAAATCGGCTAAAATATCAAATAATCTTAACAAAAAAGCCGAGAATCATTAAACGTTAAAATTAAAATCACGTATTTCGAACAAATAATAAAATAAATTTCCTATAAGAGGAGAAGAAAAAGAGCGCGCGATGAACACATCTCTTTGTTACATTCGATAATTCCGTATATTGAATGGAATTTAATTTCGCCGCATCGGCGTTTAAAAAGAGCTTTTGATATTACATTGAAGAATCTTTCCATAATAAAATCTTAAGCAGTAATAAAATCTATCTCGTCAACAAGCTGTCTCGTTATCTTCCAAAGATACGCTATTAATCATCTTATTTCGCCGTCATCGACGGACACATCGTGTAGAAGTTATACGGCTCGTTTTACGAGCTCTTCAGCTTCTCCGGGTTGCGCATTCACGAACGAAATCGCGTAAGCGTAAAAGCTCGCGTTCGTGATTCGGCACAATGGCGGTAGTGATCGCGCGTCAAGCGAATTTGTCGGGTATCCTCGCCTCGGGCAGATATACCTTTCGAGCAGCGCCCAGTCGTTAGAGAGCAGTACGTTCCAGGCAGAACTGGGTCACCTGCCGCCCGAGGTAGACAAACGAGACGAGGGCTTCACACAGAATGGAGAATACAGCTGACGATGGAGGGCGAGAGCTGGGCTCGTTGCTCCTCCTGACCTCTCAAGTGTCACGCCACTTCTCGTATTGACTTCAGCGTGTGAAGGAAAAAAAAGGAAGAGAGAGAGAGAGAGAGAGAGAGAGAGAGAGAGAGAGAGAGAGAGAGAGAGAGAGAGAGAGAGAGAGAGAGAGAGAAAAAGAAGGCGTATACATAGAGAGCTTTCTCTCCTCTAACTAGCCTTCGGCTCGCACGTATTTTAGATGCAGCTTACCTGCAAAGCTCGCGCAAAGGAGTTCAAGAAGAACTCTGGCATTACGAGAGAAACGGCGACTCGTGCCGAGGAAAGAAAACATCTTTGTGATGCCATTAACCGACCTTACGGACACTATGCTTGTGAAAATGTTACGTGAATGTGTGAGAGTAGAGAGTGGGTTTTCTAAGAGTGAGATTTTTCCGAATGGACGGTCATGTTGATTGCATCAAACGATTATGCCAGATTATCGTTATTCGATAAAATATAATAACATTATTTTATACTTGAATAAATATAATCTTTAAAGATCTTGAATTTAACCTTGCATATTTGACGATAAAAAGAATTATTCTCTAGATTCATCAATGTATGATTTAAAAATATTTAAATATGTATATTCGATAATATGATATTTTAGATAATTTATCGCTAAATATATTTCGTATAAATGATTTATGTTTGCAATCAGAATATCACAAAGCGCTCTTTCTATGAACGGTCAACTAAACAATTTAAATCTTTGAAAAATTGATAACAACAATTTCCGCATCTATAGTCAGACAATAGCAATTTCCGCATTTATAGAACCACATTTAATTATAGTGTATACGATATACTTAATTCAGTTTCAGACAGACCGCGCAATATAGAGATGGGAAAAGACATATGGAACTGGTCGCGAGTCTCTACGTCGTTTATGTTAATAAATGGTTGACTGTTATATGTATGTATAGAAGAAGTCGAGAGAAAGGAAAAGAGACATAGAACTTGTGCAATTTTCTCAATCGTTAAATTAGATCATGTTACACATTTCAATTTACATATTAATTTTATCGTCGCTCAAAGTTTGTAACAAGTTTAATGATTTAATATTTTAATTTTATTCTATTTTATTATTATTATATAAAAATATTAAACTCATACAAATGTTTATTATTCTCTCTTTCTCTTCTGGAATAAGAATTGAGTTCTAAATATCTTTGCTTGTTCAATATCTCTTTTGATTCGTTAAAGAGAAAAAAAAATAATTATGTTATATAAAATATCTCACATTAGCATCGCATAAACTTGTAATCATATATTCTATAACAAATATGAATTTTTTTTGTGAAATGAGACAGAATTAAGCAAAACATCAATATAGTTTTCAAATAAAAAAAATTATGAATGTAAATTAAACAAATAAGTGAAAATTGTAAATGTAGCAAAATATTATAGATAAATATTTTCAGTAGATTTTCCTTTAGATTTGCAATTTCAGATTTAATGCTAAGTCGCTTAATATTAAAAAATAAAACGCTTTTAAAAAGCTTCCTACTTATGTTTTTACTTATGTATAAAAATTTGTCCAAGTGTAATATGAAAAATTTAAGATATTTTCGCTTGTTTGATTAAAAGCAATCTGGAGCACAAGTATTTGGTGGTTATTTAATTAAGATAAAATGTTTTCTTGGCTTCGAGTGTCTTACTATCTTGAAAACAAGTCACCCAAGAGGGAAGTCCCAAAGTCGATATTATTTTCTAAATGCAACTGTCAGAAGCAAGTAGTGCACATACATATTTACGTCAAACAAAAGCGACAGCACGCAAAATTTGAAAAAATATACAAATTCTCCTGCAGACCTATTATGTAATTTTTTCTATCGTAATTTTAATTTTAAAATCACTGATTTGAGTCATATTTCGATTTATAATGATTGCATCTAAATTGTATTGAACGCATATTCATTAATTGGGTTGCACAACATGTTGATAAAGTCATGGTTAATAATGTATAATCCGTTTAATGGATGATTTATTTCTTTTAGCAACTCTCGTACATCATGTTGTATAATTATATCGTAATTATAATTATACAAAAATTTATATTACACCTAATTATATATAAAGCATTAAAAAAATAATGTAAAAATCTTATACACATAATTTAAAAAACAAATCTACTGCTACATGGCAAGTATGATGTTTAATTTCCAACGCATCTATTATTCTTGTATTGTTATCCTTATAAATTATATAAGTGATGATTCGTACTAATGTATTTTTGACGTTCTCATTAATGTTTCAAAGCCTTGCGTTTTGAAATGTTAAAACACGACTGTTAAAAATTTCAACTCCATTTGTTATACAAAAAAAAAACATTCGGTACAAGTAAGACACACGTTCCAAAGTGAGCTATGCAACTTCAAAAATATTAAGAAACGCGATTCATTCAAACGTTAAAAATGGACTTTCAAAATGGCATTTTGGTGCTGCTTGATGGACATTAATGGAAATGTAACCACTGAAGAAGAGCGATCGGGCGCCTTTTAAGAAAAAGGAAAAGGTCAAGTCTGTTCGTGACTTAAGGTCCGACAGAAAAGTCCAGAAAAGCTTTCTAAAAACGTATACCTTTTTCTTGCATTATTTATATGATGTACATTTTTCTCTACTGTAACGCTTAGTTTTACGTCTAAATCTCATAAAGAAAAAATAGTTAAATAAAAATTGTTTAATATTATTTCAACTAACACAAAAATAAAAAAATATTTTGAATTTTACATTTACGGTATACCTTGTAATTTGATAACTTATATTGATTTCTTCGATTATGCAAGAATAAAAGTAATATTTAAAAAATTACTTTTGAAAAATATAACGCAATTTGAAAATAATATCTAAAAGAATAACACAATAACAATGTAATCATTCTTTACTTGTTTTTGCAATAATCTCCATTTTAATTAATTTTGAAACTTGTGTAAAAGTTATGAAACAATAGAGAGCAAATGGACGTATTGGAAGGATAATTAATTTTAGTCCGACAAAATTACAAAGGTATCAGGATATCGGGATGAAATAAATGCAGAATATTATTTTTATAAAAGGGAAGTAATGTATATCATATAAAAAACCACAGATATTTTCGAGATATCCTTTCCAAATTAACTTCCGTAGTAAGTTTTTAGTGAGAAAAATTCCAACCCCCAAACGATGCGTTCGAGTGCAACAATGCAATTACACGGTACGTTGCACAAAAAGTTTATCTCTGTGAAATTAGAAGCCTCATTTTTAAAATTTTAAACACGCTATTATTAGTGTCAATAAGAGATAATTTACAATATTAGTTTAACATTTTTTTATCTTATAATTATTTATTTTTCTGTATAAATTATTATATTTGAAAGAGATTTAAATTCTATATCTTTTCATTTAAAATATTATATTCGTAAATATAAAAAATTCTTATAATATTAAGAAACGGAAAATACCATCTCTCGAATACATGCTATATGTGAAATACTACGCATATATTTAATATCGTACGAGTAGCTTTCGACGGAAATACAGAGGATACCATTTAAACTCGAATGCATGCTCCAAAGGAAAAGGGAAATATATATATCAATGTCCTGAAACTAAAGAATATTTGTCGTATCTACTAGTAGTACATTTGGATATAGGGTCGACTAAGTGAATGCAAAGCACTTTTTTACGGGACAGGATGCTTTCGATTCCCGAGATTTCAGATACTGTTTGAAGAGGGCGATAAATATATATGGAGCTCAAGTCCTTCGTGAGTAAGGAAAGTAGCAAGAATATCAAGAGATAGCTGACTTTCTCGCCCATCATTTATCATGATATTCTGCCAGAAATGTTCGGAAAATGAAGTTTAATCTATCAGTGCATAGTTCTGTAGTTCTAAACCTCTAATAGCTTTTTAATGTGCTAGCGTTCGAATTAATTCATTGTTCTTTCTACACAAATTGGATAAGTTTAATATATAACTATATATAATTAAATATAAAACTTTTACCATTAAAAATTATATATCTTGATAGGAATTACCAGCAGTACACAAGTACATTCTCCATTCACATTATCTCAAATTTAATAAAAAATATATTGACACGTAATCTACATAAAAATTTTAAACTGCACATATTTCTGATCAAATAATTAAAAAATCTTCCAGAATCATTTAAATAAGAAATTATGTGCTCATTTATTCATAGCTCTTCTATGTATGTGTGTAATTTGGATTTCATTTTAAAACTACAAATTCTAAAATAATAGAGAGTATGTGCTATAAAGCGTGAAAATAAAATACATAAATGAAAAAATATTAATTTTCTATTCGTAAAATAATATTAAAAGAAAGTAACTTTAGGGATTTCAAGTTACTTGAAACAATAAAGGAAGATCAAGTATAATATTTGAGCAAATGGGAAATTAGATTTTGTCTCTAATTCGCCAAGATCAATTGGATAACGTCAACATAGTCGTGCAATATTTTCTCGCCCAGGGGAAGACACGTTTTTCCCATAAATTCCATTGCTTATTATTGCGGCTATTATTATGAACCCGGCGACGTCTTGTGAAAGATGTCATATCCAGGAAAGTTTTCTCCATACAACCGATATCACAAGGGTTAAAGGGTTTGTTCGGATTTTCTCTCCGAAGAAAAACGGGTGACACGTAACTGATATTATTATATCTGAAGCGGAGACGCGATGGGGGATAACGTCTATAAAAGGAAACGCGAGGTTTTTGTGCGGATTATTATAGACTACCGCATTCGTGTTGATTACGACGACGAGAGAATCGAATGAAAATTACTCACTTGTACCTGGCCCGGTAGCTTATCTTATCAGGAAAGCTTACGTAATACATATTTTCAATCATTTCACAAATGTGTCTTGGCGGAAAATATTGATAGCGACACAATAGAATCGCGAGAGAAGTCAAACCATTTACATCGCAAGTTTTATTCATAAACCGCGAGATGAGTGTCGGGATAATAGGCGTTTAAAGGTTACAACAGTGCATTATATATAAAGAGAAAGAGAGAGAGAGAGAGAGAGAGAGAGAGAGAGAGAGAGAGAGAGAGAGAGAGAGAGAGAACTTCGGCACGCCGGGAAAATTACAATGAAGCCCTCGCATCGGTGAGAGCTTTGTTGAAACTTTCCCGTCTCACGGAAGCATGAAATTTCTTAACTATCGCGCAACCGTGTAAGATACAGCTCGCGAAGTAGATTGTGTCTGCATTTGGCTCGCATCTATTTAATGTCGGTCATTGATGAGATTAACTTGAATATATTAGTACCGTCCTCGATATTGTCCTCGATATCTTAAATCTGTTTGAAACAATTGTTGTAATTTTTTTTTCATCGCGTATTTTATTCGGACAAAACATTTTTAATGAAAGAATTTATAAAGCCGACTTTTCTTCTTTATTTAAAATGTTTGCTAAACAAGCAAGACAATTTAATACCATAAATTGTATGATTTTCGTAAGCGTGAGGAATATGTAAATAGATAAAAACTTTGCAAACAATAACATGTTATATATTTTCATAGACAACACACTTAATTATCCGGATTAAAATTTCAAGTAAATTTCACTTTTTGTGCAAAATTATAAATTGAGATTACATTAAATTTAAATATCACAATATTTACACGGAGAAGTAAAATAACGATTCTTCATAAAATTTTCGTTAATAAAATATTAAAAGGCGCAAAAATTATTAATCGCATTATTCAAGTGTAAAATTGTAAAATTGATTGTTATGTTAAATATTTATATTTTGTAGAATTCACTTTTTTGCTAATAATTCTTAAATTAATCAAATGAAGTCCTCTATACACTCATATATTTACGAATTGAACACAAATTATTTCTAAGAAATGTAAAAAATTATGATGGGGCATTCGTTCCCCGGCAGCTCTTTCATAATTAATTATATAAGGACTGCATCGAAAACGATTATATCGAGATGAAAGATTTCACAGCAAAGGGGATGAACTTTGACTTCAAGAAGACAAGGTCGCGATAATCCTTAACACGACGACGGTGGCTGCAAAGTCGTGCATTGGGCGCGTCGAAGGATGCCTCTCTGAGGCGAATCGTATACATCTCCGTCTAAGATCAGTGATGCGACGCAAAATCACCTCGCAAAGCGCGACGTTAGACAAAGCACCGAGTTTTACTCGGCAATATTCGAGTCGGATGTCAAATAGCTGGTCGCCGTCTGTCAGCGAACACGACGCGTTGTAATCTTTGGCGAACCATATTAAATTACCACCGAATATATATCCGAGGAACCGACCGAGAATATCCGCTGGCTACGCTTACAAACAGAAATCGAAGCGACATTCTGAGAAGTCTCTCCCTTTCGGAGAATTTCGAGAGTTTCGTGTAGAATCTTGCGATTCTATGTGAATGAGGCGGGACTACTAATCTAAGGAAGATGATGCTAATTGCACTTAATATACCCAACTAACGACTCGAACTCGGATAATCAAGAATATAAATTTCCAATTACGGGCAAACCGAGCGTAGAAAAGAATGTACGATCTAAGAGTCTCGAAAAGATTTACGTCATCGCATTTATCGAGCGAATATAATCGGATGTAATGCCGTTCGTTCTTTCGCACTTCCGTGCCAAGATGATAATCCCGTATTTCACCGCATTACACGTTCTTCTTTTATATATATATATATACTGTTCGGCAATTCTGTTTTCTCTCACGACATATACTACACTTTCGATAAATTTTTCCAATATTCTTTCGCATTTTCTCCCTGATAGATATATCTAAATTCTATACCAAGTGATATTTCCACATTGTAGAAGCACAATCTTAACGAAAAGTATTGTAGCGTCTAATGCGTTCCTTCGAACCAATCAACCGCGTCAATTTTCTCGCCGACGATCGTGTTTAATCACGTGGAATGATCGACACGTGACGAGTAAGGTCGCGCGACGTATCTTTGGAAAATCTGTCGAAAGCGCTAGGAGATAGAGTCATTACACGGCTCATTTTACAGCAATCTGCGCAATTTCGGGGAAGCTGTAAGAAACTCTCAGAGAACTCACCTTAAAATCGATGTAGCCATTCTTATCCATGTCGAATGTGCGGAAAACATGATCGCAGAATTCCTCCGCGTTGCCGGACGGGAAGAACATTTTGTACATGTCGACGAATTTCGCCGGCGTTAACCTGCCGTTAGGACAGTCTTGCTGTAACATTAAAAAAAACGCAAGATTGTAAATTCTCGAGTTATGTTTTAAAAAATAAGCGCAAATATTTATACACACAAAAAGATTTCGCCCAAAATAACAAATAGAAAATATTAGAATTAAGAATATAGCGTTCTACAGAAAATTAATGTAAATTTCATTATATATAAAAAATATAATTTCGTCTCTCGAAGTAAAAATAACGTCAGATCTAACTAAAATTGCGTCAGATCTAAATTTTACACTTTGATTAAAATGTAACTTTCACTCCTCCCGATCGATTTTCCGGGAGAGGATTTAGATATAAGTGATATAATTTTAGTTATATATGCGTATTTTTACTTCGAGAAACGAAGATTTAATACATATTCTTTTACATTTAACAATCTTACATTAAATTTATATTATATTATAAAATGATATTCTTATCTACCTTGTTGACTAAGAGGGAGATTTTGAAAAAAAATGACGTCGTTTCGTTTCAATTTCTTTTAGTAGCAGATTATTTATTAGTCCTAACGTAGTGTCGTTTGTCTCGACATTTTAAAAACGAGCGGACAGTGTCTGTTCCTGCGATATTTCTCAATCCTCCGCAATCGCGTTTCTGAGATCGATAGACGTTGGCGGCAATCGGGCTCCATTTATTTCAATCCGAGTTGAGTTACAAAGTCGATTCATCGCGTATTGCACGAAACGGCGAAACTGGAAACGCGACCGGGTTGCGAAGCGTCCGCTAACGACTCCGTAGTTTAATTAGACAGTTTCGGACGCCACGCTTCACGGATTGCAGCTTCACGCCCGTTTAAATTGCCTGAGAAAGTACGTGCACAACTTTTCCGCGGCATTAGCAGCTTCCGCGAGAACGTCACGTTCTATTCATCCGCGCTGCATCTCGCGCGAATCAGTTTCTGCTCGTGAGCTTTGTAATCGAGATTGATTTATCTCGTAGAGAAGCTCGTCTAAAATCCTATTCGCGAGACTTCCTAACGTGTTTTCGACATAAAAGCACTTAACCGATGTTTGAAAATTTCTTGAAACACATGTTATATCACATAATGTATGCATGAGATAATATATATGTTAAAGAGATAATACTCTAATTAAATCTAATGTCATCAAATTTATTATGTATACAATATATCTCCATTTAATGAAAATATATGAATATTTAGAGCAGATTATATAGATGTATAATATTCATTGCGAAAATTTAACTGAACAAGTTACGTTTGAATAGAACGTGTCAAATATTTGATAAATAAATTAATAATTGCAGTACAAAATACATTAAGTACTGTATGAAGTTAGCTTTCAAAATTATTTCACACGGTTGATTCTCGACGCACATTATGTCACAATATACTAGTGATATAACATCAATTATTTTCACGCGAATCTTTAATTATTATTAATAACAGAAAGAAGCTTGTGAGATATTAACTAAATAAATTAAATGCGAAATACCATATAAAAGAGTTACATAAATTTTAAATTTCTATAAAAGTTAATAATATTTCATGTAAAGCTCAAATTTATTACGACTCTTACTGAGCTTCACAAAGGAAGTCTTATAACGCAATCTATCATGAAACGTGTTAACGATTGTTAAGAATACCTCTGAAAATACTGTTGTATTTAAACTGAACTTTAAGGTTTTGTGACTGACGAAATGAGCTACGAACGGATAAATTTACCGGTCGTAATTTAACCGCGCGAATTCTGATTTATGAAGTTCCATAACCGTTTCATATAAGTTCGTATTACCACTTTCAGCTTCTTTATGAGAGAAAATCTCGGAGAGGATCGCGTTTTCGCGTCTGACTGCACATGCTCATGAAATATCGCAGCCTGTTTAATGTGGCATAATTACGAGTACGAGTGGGGCTGCTTTATTTACTCCGACTATCACGTATTACGGATGCAATATTTATTAACGCTCTCACTGTAGATTTTATTTATCTCTATCTTTATAAATCCTTTAATTTTGTAAATTTCCATTTATTATGATCTTAATAAATACGCTCGATACTTATAATATTTAATAAATACGAATATAACTCGCTGTTCATTAATAATAGTTATCATCTTTTAATAAAAAATTGTGATTTAACGTAGGATATTCTTATTTATATATTTAGAGAATCTATATAAATATAAATATTACTTTCCCTTCCAGTGAGATTTATAAATATAAATTAATACTAATTTTTTATACACACATATATGTAATATCTTGTTTTATATAATATGCGCCCTTTTTTAATAAAATTTTTGATAAAGCTTTATAATTCAATTAAAACAATTTTTGTAATAAATTAATTATAAAACAAATTTACTTCTATTTCCAATATTTTATTTCAATGACCATTATCTCATCTTAACGTAATGAATGTTTAAAGTTAAGTTACTAATCTTTATAATACGAAGATGTAGACTAGAACAAGAAAGAGAAAACAGAAAAATTGACATAAACACATAACTAGAAATTATTTAAAAAATGTGTA
This sequence comes from Nylanderia fulva, assembly GCF_048542155.1. Taxonomy (NCBI): domain Eukaryota; kingdom Metazoa; phylum Arthropoda; class Insecta; order Hymenoptera; family Formicidae; genus Nylanderia; species Nylanderia fulva. The sequence goes on along the minus strand of NW_028190369.1, from coordinate 2,586,779 downwards.
CATTAATAGTGAAGTATTAAAAATTGTGCTATGTCATCAATATACAATAAATTATTCATTCGTCATATTGAAAAATATTACTCTGCATCGACAAGAAATTATAATTATGTTCAATAAACATCATTTATTATATTTCTAGCAACACACTCGCATTGTTTATCCCGTGTTCATATCTCATTAATATTATTATCCACAGACAAACAAGGAAAAAAACACTGTGTAATGACATATAAGCATTCTAACAATAAGTCAAAGTAAATATGAATAAAAATAAGTTGAATGTTTTTAGCAGGAGATAAAAGTGAAAAAAATTGTTTGTATGTTATAATTATAAAGCATAAAAATAGTTTCTCATAAACAAAACACTAACTTGAATATCTTTTATCATCACTTTCATTATTATGTGTAGTTATATAACGTAAAATATATACAGCAATTATAATAAAATCAATATTGAATTCGTTATGAAAACATATAAAATCAAAATAACACACCGATAGTATTTTTAATAAAGTGTTTAATATAATTGATCAATACACATATTTCATAACGATTAATACTCACTTTGAAACCTTTGTACCATTCCTTTATAGTGGCTTCATCGTATCGCGTGTGCGACTTGAGGAAGTCCATATCTTCCTTGCTCAACTTGTCTTTGCTCCCAAAACAACCCATTTTGATACCTGCACAATCAATAAAACATTTCATAAGAACAAACGTTCAATAGTAGTGTAAATAAAATAAAATATTTTAGAGACGCGCAAAAAATAATTATTATCAATTTACTCAATTAATCTAATTTCTGAAAATATCAAGTTTTTTTTCTTGTGGCACTTTATTTCCATATTTGGAGAAGTAATTAGGATTCTAGATCTTACATCCTGAGATGTACAAAGTTTCATTCTCAAACTTTTGTACACGTTAGAACAGTGATTTCATCTATTAACGCGATTTTCGCAAGCGTAAGTAAACTTTCGCGATGAGTCTGAATCAATCAGTTAGTCATCGCGTGCAACGCATATTAATATCAGAGAATTTATGCGAGTAGCATATTGAATATACAAGTCAAATCGGAAAATAAATTAGATTTTTAGTTGAAGGCCTTCCAACTTCCCTAATCTCTTATCTCACTCTAGCCTGTTCTATATTTTATCAGAAAAAAAAAAACATTTGCATATCTCATCTCACAATCAGTAGCATACTAGCATATTAAGTATCGATCTTTTCGCAAAACTTTATAAAGACACGCATTGTTATTCATATGAAATATAATAAGTTTATGCAAAGAATATATTTTTAGTATTATTAATAGTTAATATCATAATTTAAGTTAATAGAAGACATTCAAAAAATAAATATAAATGTATATAAAAATATATTAAGTTTTAATTTTATATGTTATTAATTTAATATATTTAATCTATTTAATCGCGTATAAAATCAGTATATACATAAAAATTTATTAAAAAAAATTTTTGTTTTAATATGACATTAATAAATAATAAAAAGTCAATATGTTAAATTATTTAATAGTTAATGCATTAGAAATATGGCAATAGAATAAAAATCATCGTAAGAAAATAATTAAAATTCTAAAGTTGTATTCCTTTTGTTAATTCCGTATGTAACGAGTTTTATGTCTCTGAAGAGAATTAATGAGAAAACGTCTTGTTTAACTTTGAAAAAATATTACTTGCGTTAATTACGTCACTAGCGTTTCGCTTGCACGTGAAATGGAATTTTAATGTGCTAATTTTTCCCAGGGGAAAGACAGAATTTTTCAGGCATTTGTAAAAGATTTCTAATTTTTTTTTTTTTTAAAAAGCAAAACTAGGTATTAAAACTTCATTTTTGTTCACAATACGCTATACTAGAACGATAAATATACGCGAGGCAGATTTCATGCAAGAGATTTCGCGAAAATATATATAATTGATGCTTCGTGCAGCAATTCTGTGTGTAAGGTGACATGAAACCGAGCGATCTCGATAACAGTCACACGGAAGTTCTCGTTATGTGGCAAGAAGCCGTACGCAATTTTCGTGATGTCATATATTGCGGCACGCACGCATGCACGCAATGCACGTAGTGCACGCAACGCACGCCCATCGATTGCATCCAAGCCGAAACTCGACGTCGCTATATAACTAGGAGGATATCGAAACCAAACGCGTGATTGGAATGACAATGACGTACGCTATACGCATATGTATGCACGTTTCAGAAAGGATAAACGAGTAGAATGTCTTTCAATAACTCTCAAAATTAATCTCTTCTGTGTAATAAAATAAGCCAAAGAATATTTTATCAGAGATTTTATTTACTTTAATAATTTATTTATAAATTATATTTATGTTTATAAATATCTCTCTTTTTCTCCCTCTTTCTTTAAATAATTATTATATTTTTCCAATTTATTAAAAGTATGTATTCTGTACAAAAATTTTACACTTACTTTTTCTATTAGTTTTATAATTATAATATAATTTCATGTTTTTCTTCTCCAGATTTTAGTCAAAGAAAATTTGACTTTAATGTCAAAGGAAGGAAAATGTATCGTCCCTTATAGAGATGGATTCAATATCATAATGTAGAAGTTACCCTTTGCGGGTGGTCTTCGGCCCCATCTCCGACAAAGAGATTTATAATTAAACGCAACTAAAATTACGCAAATGAGCAAATAATTTTAGCCGCATATCTAATTATAAATCCATAGCTAGGTGAAAAATAACTCCAAACGCGATCAAAAACGTATCTGATATCATAACTCGTGTAAAAATTATACCACGTTATTTTCTCTTTACCATCACTTGAAGTAGCTATCGAATTTTCGATAGAAGCTGCACAAATAAAAATTACAAAGAATCGATAGCGCTTTTCTGTGTTCTAAAAGTGCATTAGTAAAATGTTCAACTCCTCGATCGTGTGCCAAGATTTATAAAGGTACAATATCTACATGTACATATTTTATCACTGTCGGATATAATTCGGCGCGAATGCAAATACTGAAAAGGAATGAAGAACGCTAACCGCTTTAATGTCAAAGGTTCAATCTACAGCGAATAGTTATTTAACATGGATGGTTTAAGGAGTTCTCCTCTCTCTTGATAAATGAAGACCGAAACCGTACAAGTAGATAAGAAAACATTCGGCAATTTCGATTCCTCTTCGAAACGCCCGCACAAATACCACCGTGGAATTAATTGCGTTGACACTGACACGTCGCGAATAGTGTCGTAATGGACGACGGTCGATTTGCGGCTGGAATTTTGAGAGACCCACCGGCATTTCCAAGTGTAATAGGCGCGTTTAGGATCGGAGGAAGGAAAGCACGCTCGTGACCGGTTTGGGAACGACACTCATTCGTGATCCATCGAACGGTTTAATGGTTCCCCGGTATAACGTCGCGTTTTGTTCCGAATCGCGAGGCATACTTCCAGGTAGGTATAGCGTCGCTCCGGGAACGTCGTAACGCAAAACACGTAAACGTAATTAACGTCTCCTTTCCATCACGTCTCCGCTGCGGCGCCGTCCGAACGTCGATGAAGTCGCGCTCGCCCGGGCTATTTACGAGATTGAGCGCGCGCAGATGAAGATTAACTGAGGGTTCCGGCGTCACGAGAAACCGTGGCCCGTCGTGTCCGTCGTGTATTATACGTGTTCGTTGTTTCGGGGGAAGATCGTTGATTATTCCACGTGGCGAACTCTCTACAAGCACTCGAGTTAATGCGCCACAGGCTACGTATTTTGCCAGGGGAACTTTAAAGTTCTCGCTCGCGAGAAGAAATTATATGCCCGAAGCCCGCCACCGATGTTCCTCGAGCGAACGCTTGAAACACTCGCTGTTGCTAAGAGAAATTACACGTACATCCGCTGTATATTAATTCCCCGTCGTAGGAAGTTTTCGTTCCTCGAAAGTTTTAACGGCGAGGTGAAACCAACCAGATCCCGCCAGAAAGAATTTATCGGTCGCGTACTAGATGAGGTAGAGAGATTATAGTTGCTAATGCATCTTTTTCTTCTTCTCATTGCTTGATCTTTACAAGAGGGAGCGAGAACTTTGGTAAATGAGTTGAGAAACTTTTGCGTTGGAAAAAAAATTACGCTGCTAATGTCTTCAAGATTCGTAGTTTTCGTCATTTAAATAAAACTATTACCGAAGAATGAAACAAAGACATTTTTACTGTACATTAATTTTGTCGTAATATTGCTTTTCAACAGAAATAAAATAATGATGCTGGAAAGAAGTTAACGCTGGATTTCGAAGATTGGCAGAGAGAAAGAGAGAGAGAGAGAGAGAGAGAGGAAAATTATAATTGCTAATGAACTTGCTTCTTACTTTTATGCTACACTTGCTGCTCGAGAGAATTCCAGCAATTAAATAAAACTCTGTTATTATAGAATTAACATATTTTGTCTCCACAGTTCTATTGCTCTTAGAGGTATCGTTAAGAGCGCGTTTCAACAATTATATTCATCATTTAAGAAAAAATAAGGCTCTAAGGTCAAACGCAATAGTTCTGTTCTCTTTCGTAATGATAATCATTCATTATTACTAGGAAGTCATTCATTAAAATAATAATTCCATTAACTTCTCTATTATGAAGGGGAGTTGATGAAGAGAAAATAGCTCAAGAGTCATTTCTCCAAAGCATTTTAATCTCAAATAAATTTTCATTAAAATTTCATTGAAATGTCTCATAATGCACAAGAGAAAGCAACAATAAAAAAGGTAAAAAATCTGATTTGAAATGAAAAAATTACATCCAAATGTAACTTTATGATTAAAAAAAAATTAATTTCATGCATGACTTTATTTCTCATGATACTACATGTATGTGCATATATGTATATCCATGTTCCGTTTTTAAAATTGTGCACAGAGAGCGACGATATATGTACAACCACAAACGACAATTATTCATAAGGATAGTATTACGAACAATTTCGTCATGCATGAAATTAATTGTTTATACGAGCAGTCGTAAACGAAGTTATTACATTTGGATGTTATTTATTTATCCTAGATTTTTCATCTTAAATTAAATTATTTATTATTATTGTTTCTCTCTCGTGCGTTATAACGCTTCACAAAATTTTAATGAAAATTTATATACACACATATATTCGATATTAATTTCATCGCGAATGTTACCGCGAAACTCGCGAGAGCAACTTGCAATCGTCGGCTGCTCTTCATGAAGCACGTTGCAGTGATCTCTTTTGTGAGTAAAGAGACGTTGCATGAAGCAACCATTACCGCTGTCATCCATAATATATGTGTACACGTGAAAAATGTTTACAGCGTCGCTGACGTAACTATCGCGCGTCTCTTAGCATCGACGGCCATAAAGAATTAACACCGGAACGTCCGGCTGATGCGCATATCGGCAATTGCATTGACATCACATGCATCATATGCGCGTGTTATTGTCGCCATCGGGAAGATACACACGCGACATAAATTCGCGTAAGTGTGTAGAAATGCGCGGAGAAATATGAAAACGCGCGGTAGCCGTCGTGTTTATTATATGAATGCGACTCCCTTTGTTTTTCCCTCGTTGTTCCTCGTGGCTTTATTGTACTCGCATTATCTCCGCTGTCCGCTTTAAACGAAACGTTCCACTCCAATATGCGAGTAAATTAAGCCTATCTCGTATATACACGCTTCTAGCTCCTCTTTTCGTGCACATAAGCGAGCGTGTAAAAACGAATCAATGCGAACGAGGTGAATCCGAATTGTTTGAATTGAATAAACAAATCGATTTCGAGAGATGCGCAATTTAGAATTATATATGAAATGATCGGCTTGGGTTTTTATTCTTCGACTGTATAACTGAATATATCTCGTTCGTTTTTATTCCCAGGCTACTGCCGTTAACCACCGAGAGAAGAAAGAAGAAATGGAAAATTCAATAAAGTAATATTGCGAAGAAAGGAAATTTCTCTCGGAAATATAATAATGTAAACAGAGTGTTTAAACACTGTATACTTTTATTTCTAGAAATTTATAGACTTTTCTTAATACACGTGTTGATCTTTAACGCCATTTTTTCCCCTTGATTAATTTGTCTCTATATAATATCGCGGAATCGAGTGATATGTTACTCAACTGTGCAAACACGTAACTGGATATCGTCGGGAAGAGGAGAGCAATACCTAAAATTAGATATTTGACCGTATGTACGTAATTATCGATCGTTCATAAGACCGTAAATGTTTGCCGTAACAAATCGAAAAGGAACTTTGTAGCTTGTTTAATTGTGCAATTTTCTTTCATTGTTAATCTATTTGTCATAAAATGGGCAAACAGAGGGAGAGAAAAAAGAGAGAAGAATGCGATACTTTTTCTTACATGTATACGGGAACCGTTTTATAGCCAAGTACACCCTATTAATAAAATGATGATACCTATTATTAACAGCTTGACTGATATATTTGGCTATAAAACTACTTTTGTGGTAAGTGAGAGAGAATCATGTGTAAACATATCGACGTGTATTTTATCGACTGCGAGGTTTTTATGAAATATCACGATGATATTTTACTCTAGATGGAAAGTACAATCAAGTGAATACAGTTATTGCAATCATATATATCATATATATCGTTTCAATAAAATCGCAATGTGAAATCTATGGTTGACACGTTTCATGCAATTCAATATTATAGAAATCAGTATAATAAAAAAGATATAGATATACAATAAAAAAGAAAGAGAGCGAAATATGTATGAAATATATAAAAAAAAATATAAAAATTCATTTATACTTTGCGTGTTTCATATTTTTCTTATCAATTATAAAAACAACTTTATATAAAAATATACCTTTATTTTGTGCTATACATTTTTAAATAAAATGTATCTGTGTCGTGTGATGTTTGGCCATTTATTTATAAATACTTGAAAAACGCGATTGAATTTCACTCGATCAGAATTTTATTCGCGTTTTATATTATTTCTAGACTTTTACAGCATCTCGGTAACTGTATAATGTCTTATATATAACCAGATCAAAAAAGTAAAAAATAATATATAGTAGTGACTCTCTATATTTTTGCAAAAAAATGTTTATTCGCCAGTCAGACTGCCATCGCGACGACGATGCCTGTGGTTTAAATTTTTAAAGGCCACCAAACATCGGCCAAGTATTCGTTTTTATTTACCGAACTTTGCCGCGAAACCGTGCGGCGTTGAAAAATTTCTTAGGAGTTGCCTCGCCCTCAAAAACTTTCTGAAGACCATCATTATACAGCCCGACTCGAGCCTTTGACCTGGTAAAAGTACCGTGGGGCAGTTTCATTAAAATTTCTAGGCAATACCGGGAAAATGTTACCCGGGGAATATGCTGAGCCGAGTTTCGACGATGTGTCCTCCTTAAAGAGGCTTTGCGGATTTTGTCGTATTAACGCCGATGGTGAAACTTAATCCTCGGCTAATCCTAAGATTCCGACAAATAAACTAATCTATTCGACTTTATGCACCATTAGAACGGATGCAATTGCTTTCGCTTTCTCAACGGAAGGCCAATTATCGACGTGCTTCGTTTTATCAAGTAATTGTGTACATTTTTTTAATAATTAGTTTTAATTATGTTTTTATTACTTAATGTGTATTATTATAATCATTGAAATGGAACAACTAAAATAAACTAAAAACTGACATCCTGTATTCCTATGAATATTGTTACAAATTCATTTACTAATTCAGCATTTCTATTTGATTATATAATTTATTTGTAATATATGATGTGCTTTAGATTATTTGCATCCTTTCCATTTCGTGTTGGTGCACATAACTATGTTGATACGACAGCAAACATCGTGAATGCTTTTAACAAATCGTTTGAATTTTTGTTTTTCACAATAATCACATTGATTTCAACTTCACTTAAAAAATTTAAATACATATAATTTTAAAATTTTCCATCATTTTTTAAACCTATTTCTATAGTAGCGTTAGTATCAAAAAGTTTTATTTTTTATCTATAAACACTCAATGTGTATTCTACTATTTTACAATTTGCACTTTTTTTGATAATAAGTGCATACTAAAATATTGAAAAATGATATATAAAAAAAGGTAGCATTAAAATTTTTAAAAACAATGACGGCAAATTATTATATAGAAAAAATATGTATGTACGTCAGGCGATATTGTGATACGAAATCGAGCGTGTGGGAAGGTTCGCTAACACTGATCAAAGTTAAATAGCATAATAGTGCAGTATAAGCAATGTTGAAACTATGTAAGGGGCATAATAAGAGGTTACATAAACGGAATAATAAGCAGTGAATTATGCACTTATCGTTGTGATGACCTTTTGTGAACCGACCAAATGAAGACAATGAAAGCAACGAAATAATGCCAAGACCGCGGCGCTGTTATGGTGTTCGCTCATGTTAACGCAAGTTACGATGGACAATGGTGCACGAAGTGGAGAGAATGCAAAAAATCCAGCCGGTGGTCCGTGGATGTTGCAGCATCCGATAGTTTTGAATATTAAAGCGACAATAACGAGCTGCACGATGCATACGAAACTGCGAATTTACCCGTAAAAATTACGTCAATAGGACAATATGAAAACGTACATTTACCTTTATAGAAATAAAATTCACACATATATTCTGCATTTTTGATTAGTATTGTATAAGAAATAATTTTATTTCACTGTGCATTATTTTCCGCCGAACGTTTAAAATTAAGCGCACTTCACATTCAATCTTGAAATAAAACAGAATGCAGGAAATTCATTCTGATCTACGTACTTTACTTTCCCGACTCTATTATGTATCTTGGAAAGTAAAGGGAGAGAGGGCAAACTTTGTTTCTTCCCTACTTTTTATATAATCCCGTATAAATTGAAAAGTCCCATAAAACTGCGAATGGTAAAATTTGCAAAGTATTACGTGCTGATGATGTTACAGGATATCAACATTCGTTGTTACGCTATTTCCATCCATCATATTTGCATGGCGCGCCACACCGCGATGATTAATCGAAGAAACTTAACATTTTACGAAATAACCCATCCGCGCCGAGGAATTAAATAATAAAACACGATTCAATTTTCTTTCGCTCGAGGCATTTATTCAAAATTACTTCGTACCTAATTAGTTTCAACGCGATCGCGCACACGTCCGCGTAACACACAAGCAATTTTAATAATCCCTCGAGTCTGAGGAAGATGAATCGAGTCGCGACCAGTGATAAACGCGATCTGACCACGCACGCAAACCGCGTTGACCTAAAAAACTAAGTGCACCTGAGCGCAGGCGACTCAGCGATTCAAGACGAGAATGTTAATTAATCCTGCAAAGTCTGTAGAGAGAATATAATGCGAAATATATACCGTGCGACGTGAGACTTTATTACTTCTGACTGGTTGACTTCTCTTTCACGAGAGGAAAAAAATTGGTGACGGTCTCTGAACGTTAGAAGTTATTACATTTCTATATTTTTTTAATGTTCAATATTTTATTGAAATATTCAGTATATAAGTATTTAATTAAAAACATGTAATATTAACGTTCAAAAAATAAAATTCATTAAGCTTTGAAGTAAGACTTTAAAAAAGCATAAGTTTCAAGTATGTGATAAAGTAACTAAATTTTGCGAAAAACTTCATCTTTTGTCACTTGTAATAAAAAATTATTCGTAATATCGCATGCGAGAGTATCTTAGCTTAACAAATTACAATGAAAGGAAACGACTGTTTGAAAACAATCTGTGTATATCGTGAAATGAAGTGAAATGAAAATGGGAATTTAACGCGAGTCCAGAACATTGTTTTTCGCAGTTAGTTATTACATTTCTATATTTTTTTTCATGTTCAATATTTTATTGAAATATTCAGTATATAAGTATTTAATTAACATGTAATATTAACGTTTAAAAAATAAAATTCATTAAGCTTTGAAGTAAGACTTTAAAAAAGCATAAGTTTCAAGTATGTGATAAAGTAACTAAATTTTGCGAAAAACTTCATCTTTTGTCACTTGTAATAAAAAATTATTAGTATTATCGCATGCGAGAGTATCTTAGCTTAACAAATTACAATGAAAGGAAACGACTGTTTGAGAACAATCTGTGTATATCGTGAAATGAAGTGAAATGAAAATGGGAATTTAACGCGAGTCCAGAACATTGTTTTTCGCAGTTAGTTATTACATTTCTATATTTTTTTTCATGTTCAATATTTTATTGAAATATTCAGTATATAAGTATTTAATTAAAAACATGTAATATTAACGTTCAAAAAATAAAATTCATTAAGCTTTGAAGTAAGACTTTAAAAAAACATAAGTTTCAAGTATGTGATAAAGTAACTAAATTTTGCGAAAAACTTCATCTTTTGTCACTTGTAATAAAAAATTATTAGTATTATCGCATGCGAGAGTATCTTAGCTTAACAAATTACAATGAAAGGAAACGACTGTTTGAGAACAATCTGTGAAATGAAGTGAAATGAAAATGGGAATTTAACGCGAATCCAGAACATTGTTCTTCGCAGCTGTAAATAATAATAATGTTATCGATATCGCAGCTGTTCATTTCGAAGGCACTAATCAGCGAGGTACATATGCCCCGCAAATTTACACTTCGCACACATTAGCGGATCGCGCAGATGGATTAGAACGCAAAATGGGTGCACGCGCAAACTTCCGAGAAACAAGTCAAAGTGCTTTGAAATAAACGACAAGTCTGTCGCAAGCTGCCGAGTGCTTTCGCACCAATATACAGGGGACTGTGTTCAAGCAAAACGAAACAATTTTCCGCTTTGAATGTCGTAAACGAAGTTTCCAGTTTATAGCGAGTGCGCGGGCGGATACACAAGTTTGCGCTCCGCTGGCAAACAATCTTTATGTCTTATAGCATAGAAGACAAACAATATTTCTGACCTAATTTTTACATTTACGAATAATTAATATTCTATCCATCCCACATCCATTCCCGATTAAGCTCTCAATGTAATTTCTTCCTGCAATCAATTTTTTAATTTTTTATTTTTATTCTAAATTAATTTTTAAGAATTGTGTGTATGATAAATTATATGCATCGCGTGTACACAAGTAAGAAGAGGAAAATATAATATCAAAAAAAATACTATATAGTTAATGATATTTAATAATCAACTTTTACAAATACAAAAATAAAATATATTGAATAATTACGTTTATTGTTGAGACAAAGATACTCAAGATAATGTGTGTGTGTGTATGTGTGTTAGAATATATTTGTTTTATATTTGATCTATTTTGGCTCTGTTAGAGATAAAATCAGTTTTATATTATCGTTAGAGAGCAAAGTAACATTAATGGTGAATTTCAATCGTTGGCAGAGTACTATCTCATGTATGCTTTTTCCTCGAAAGTCGTATTTTCTATAAGAATATAAAAGAATCTATACGATATTTTATTCAGTAGTTAAGAGTTTTCTCTTACTGTCTCTTTCTTTCTTCCGATCTTTCGCTTTCTTCCTCTGCGAAAGATCTACCAAGTTTTAATTAAAAGTACTCCTACTATTATTAAATACTTTTTAGTCAGTTTTAATTAAAACTATCATAAATCCCACAAAAATTAATCCGTGGCATAATAAGTAAATCATTATAGCGCACTTGTTACGTTGCATATTTAATAATTTTGATTGAAATTTCTTGAAAATGCCGTGATATCTCACCAACTTTTATCCTCCATAAACTATTTTTACGAAGCATAATGAACAATAGCCGCTTAACGGCTTAAGCTCAACAGAAGCTTCTTTTCTTCTTGAAAAGAACTACGCAAGATCACATTATTGTGAAAAAGCTATTAAGATATTTTTATTATATTGCATGCGCAATGTATTGTTTAGTAAAAGCCGCCATTTTATAATTCCACATTATATTTACAACTTTATATCCCGTATTTGATAATGTATCTACATCCTGATGATATATTACGCCATATAAAATTATAAACAGAATTCTGTCTCAAATTTTACCGTGAATTATAGCTCGGTCTGAAATAAACTTAATTAAATATGTAAGTACATGAGAAAACAAAAATAACGATACGTAAATTCATAATCACAATTTGATATGCCATAGTCTTGATATTATATGCAGAAGCACAATGATCACATTATCATTGCTTATAAATTATGAGTTATCGATGGGATTCGCGGATCAATAGTCAATTCGAAATTCGCTGATTTAAAAAATTAATATTACTGAATTACAAATTGCAACTCACATTCTAATGTACTCGTAATGAAAACGCATGACGAATAACTGATGAGGTATTAATTGATTTACACCAAATCTCCAACAAGTTTTATAATTTTTAAATTTCGTCCATAAAATAATTCTAAGTTAAATTAATATATATCATTCAATTATAATTCTAAGTTATATATTAATATTCTAAGTTAAAATAATTATAAGTTAAATTAATATATATCAATCAATTAATATTCTTCACGCAATAATTTATACGAGTCTCTCAAAGATATTTAGAAGAAATTTCGAGAGGATGACGTTGAAGTCATCAAATACATTTATACGACAGGTCATAGCGGGGCACAAATTGCAGGTTGATATCACGCGTCGGTGGTGGCTGCGCGTATTTTCAGCCACAACCGCAATTTGCAATTCTTCCGTTCCAACTATAAATTACTGAGAGGCCGCGCCTCTCGACGGACATTGACGCGAATCACCAACGACAGCCTCGCGCACGCGATTCTCCCGTACGAGCAAAATTGCAATTCTAATCGTCGGTCGTACGTCATGTGGCGGCATTAATCTTGCGATGTTTTTGCGACGCGAAAACCATAGATTGTTTCCGAACAATATGTAGAGTCGAAATTATAACAAGATATAAAACGAAAAGTGGTAAAAAAATAAATAATATCAGGCATTTTCAACGCGCAATATGTAACGATAAGTTCAATCTTATACAAATTTATTCTGCGAAATTTTTATATTTTTTAAGTATATTTTTTTCCGTAACAAACTATTAATTATTATATTAAAAATGATTTTTAGTTCAAATAAGATATGAAATTGATACTTCTCGATGTTCTCCGATAAGCTTAGAATCATTTGTCTATTTCATTTGATCGTGCATTTATTTTTTATAAATTCCCTCTTATAATTATTATCTTATTGTATAATGTTATAAAAATAACTGATTTAAAATATTAACAATTCAAAATAATAAACGGGTTATATGGACGAAAATTGAATGTCAATATTTCTTCAGGAGACTATCTTTTAAAAAAATATAATATAATAACGCGCTCTTATTTTCACTTGTTATCTCTTATATACGTTGTTTCAATATTTCGTTTGTCTCCGGCTATAAATTTTCAAACGAAAGTTTCCGACAGTTCACGTTTCTACTTGTAATATGATTGTAACATCTTTAGAAAGATGGATCGTATCCAAGAAGAACCAACAATGCGCGATCTGCATGACAATCATTGTGCAGAATTCTTTGTTTCTTCTAAAGTTTTGTCTCAAAATTACATTAAATCTCTCGTAAAAAATATCATGTCATACCTTGACAAGAAATAATGATATTTAAAGCACGTTATAATACCTGCAATATTTTATGTATCATATTTTCAATTCTCATTCTTTTTTTCAGAATAATGATAATTTTCAAATATAACATTTCTTATCTGACAAATTACACTCTAAAACGTGTACGTTTCAAATAAATTGAAAAAAAGAAAAAGTTTACAATAAAAAAATATATTGCTGCGTAATTTGAATCACAAAATGCTGCAAATTTTTATTCTAATAGCACTATGTATAGATGTACATAATCGGCTACTGGGATTTGCGTGAGGTGTCTCTAGGGGATTCGCGCAACATGAATGGCCCATTAATATTTCAAATGATAATTTGAGAGAACAATGTACTCTGCCGGACATATATCTCTATCACAGTCAGATAATTGCATAGGTGGTTGTACTCATCGTGTATAATAATACGACACTATTCGGTCCGAACACTTCATTCTAGTAGATTTAAATTGAAATTACAAAATTACGCGTCTTCAGTGAAATATTTTTTTTCAGATGTAATCGCGATGCAACGATATCCAGTGTCGATATAGCGTCGCGGATAAAATGATGAATCATTTAAATCGATACTATATATAAAAAAAAACTCACTAATATGCAATCTGCAATGTATAGTGTGGAAGATTAATCGATTTCAAACCGTGATTGCGCTGCGAAGAGAGAAACTATTTCTATACATGTTATATTACGCGTTAACCTTAATTAGCAACCAGGTTTTGTACACAGCATAAAAAATAATCAATACGAAAGATACAATACATATAGACAAAGACATTTTCGCGAAAAGATAATTGGATTAAAAAATTCAATAAAGTATTTCTATATTTATTTTTGTTTTGAAAAAGAGATTTGACCAGTTGAAAATTTCGAAATGTGATATAAAATTTGTATCGCAAACACGCTTTTATATTTTTGCACTCTTGTAGTTTGAAAAGCTAGCGATTGTCAATAACACGAATCCTATTCAACTGTGACAGATACGTCAAGTTGTTCGTCGTTGCAAAAACGCCCCAAACTTTTCGGCAATTTATTACGCATGTGTTACGCGCATTTATTTACGCAAGCACAAAGCGATAATTTAATCTTTAAAGGACGGGCGTATTTTTTCGTAAACTTTTGTAATTTGAAGTAAGAATTTTTATATCTTTATTATAGTGTTGTACTATGAAAAATAAGCGACTCTTATAGAGCCAATATATTGGCTTCCCCGTCCGGTACGGTAACAAAAATAGAAACATTTCACAGAACCATTATAAAATTATAATTATCAAAGAGTTCATCTTTTATCTTAGTTTTGCGAATGAGAAAAATAGCCATTTAAAAAAAATTACGTTATGAAAATATATTTCGAGAATTTCATAGAATTAAAATAATAATCAATACATAAAAAGAAATGTTTTTATCTGTAATACATATACTTTTTTAAGTTGACCAACAATATTACAGAATTACACAAAATAATGCAGTTGAAAAACGAAATATGATAGATATTTGTTTTAACAAAACTTTTTTCACTAAAATATATATGAGTATATCATCAACTGATGTAATCCGTAAAAACTTAAGTTTTTAAATGAAATTTTAATTCAAATTACTAAAAACATCCTTATATAAAATATTTAAAGTGAAAATAATTCAAAGCCAAAAATATTGGCTTCCTGTCCTCTAAAGATTAAATGTGATCACGTTAATTTTATATATTTTTTCTAATATATAAAATGCTAATTGTAAGTTGAACACTTGATTATGTAGTGCATTATAAACTTGTGTGCGCGGATAGCTATTGAGTAAAAAGGTATTTTCCTAACGCATAACGCAATTATTGAGAATCTATTTTCAGCGAAAATCTATTATTCAGTAAAGTGTGCAAAACAACGTTCAGTTAATTAAATTCATGATAATTTAATTTTATTTAGCCTAAGCATGGTGTTTGCTGAACTAATCATCGATTAGTTGGCAAGGTATGAAAATTCGATTAAAACAGTCTAATCAATAATTTGTCTAATAAACAAAACATAGTTTGTGCAAATTGTAGAATTGTAGAATTGCAAATTATGATCGCAAATCGAAATCTTCTCTATATTTATATTTCTTTATTAAAAAGCATATAATCTTTTTTTATATATTTACACTTAAATTATTTTTTAATGTTTTCTCAGTTAAAATCAACGTCAAGCAACATCAATTTTAAATAATCGATAAATATTTGCGACGTTCATAGAAATTTTCGCTGTTTAACCGATATAATAATCAAATTGACTTTCAACGTTGAACAATCTATTGACAGATCCTGTCTGTTGAAAAGTTAGCTGCGAATTGTTACGCTTCGCAGACGTCACCGCGAATCAAAGTTTATCTAATTTCACACGACGACAATACTGAGCTGCCTATAGTACGTTGCACAAAATGAAAATCACAAAACTTCAGTGAATTTAAAATTGAAATTAGTTTCAGGAAATAGTACCACAAAATCTTAAAAAAAATTGCATTTGTTGGACGCGTACAATTTCATATTTTTACATAGTTAAAAATATATTCGTTTCCCGAAAAATAACAAAAACAACACACTCTACCTACGTGGACAACTTCGAAATTTTGAATTTTTTTGCGATAAAAAAAGCTCTGAAGTGCACTCTAAAGTGATGGCGCACAAAACTTTTCAGTGACGCGGCATTCGTTGTAAAGTTGATGTTCATGGATGCGACTCGAGACTGCTTTTCAAACCGCGTCAGAAATACCTCTAGGTATTTCTCCTCCTGACGGCACAGCAATAGTCGCGCGCGACCAGATCGATAGCACGCCGGAGAATCGAGACATGTGTATAAAACACGTTTCAACTGTCACGCGGTAAATACGCCAAGTCGTAAACATAAAGAATATATGTATACAAGAGTTGTGTGTTAGGCCGCACGCATGGAAAGCATTTCGTGTCAACGCAACGAGGCGGCCGCGCGTCTGACTATAGACGAGATTTTCTACTGCGGCAAGCCTATATTTGTAACGTGAGAGATAAAGCCGATGGAAGTCTGATAGAAGTATAGTTGTAACGATATACAAAATTGATGTTTATACATCGGACTTATTCTACTAACGATTAGATCAATTTTTTATACGATACTGTATATCTTCGAAAAAAGCGTAACTGAAGCTACTTAAATGGCGATCACAAATTACTGTCGACAGTGCAAAGTATTTCAGAGAATGTAAATAAACTCATTACTTGGTATTGCAAAATAGATTTCTGTTTGTTCAATAATAATCAATGTGTCTATAAAAATTTGCGTACTGAGCATAAATGTTACAGATAGTATTATTATTTACGATGTTGGCGTATCTTGTGATGTTATTAATTTTTCATTGATAAACGGTATTTATTTCTCCTCGTGATATCGCGTGCTACTTTATTTTATGCTAAACATCGATCATTGCAAAACATCTAAATTATTAAGCCTTGTTTATACCTCAATTATTTTATTAAAAGTATTGATCTAAATGACTGAGGTGGAGAGAATATTTGAAAATAAAATATGAGTATATACGGCACATGTTTTAAATGAAATATAACACATGTAAATGTGGCTTTATTTTACTTTTAGAAACACTATTAAACTTTAATACAGACCTATAATACATACTATACCTTGTTAGTTATTGCGCCAACTGCTTTCATAATTAATTATTGTAATGTCTAGTTTGCGTGAAATAAAGAGAAATTTAAAAGGAGCGGCTCTGTGCTTGAAAAGTACGTTTCATTATTATTCCTATAACAATTATACATTACTTTATTAACTTTCAGTGTCCGTGTAATATTATATTCCTACAAAGTATACGGACACAATTTTCACTCATGTTGTATGCATATATATTCAAAATTAAGTAATTTTAATTATGATTAATACACTCGATAGTGTTCTTAATCTTAATATATATATATGTAATCACAATGTGATTAATTAATCAATGAAATGCATTAAAATATATGATATTTGAAAACTCAAAATGAAACACTTTCATAAAAAATTGCACTTTGCATTCATAAATTTGCTATCGCAAAATGTACAATATGGTAGTGTTAAATTATGTAGACGAAAGATCAAAGACGTGCCTAATAATTATTGTATATAAGAAAGAGAGAATATAATATACGACGTACTACACAAACAATCTATTATGCAACCTACATAACGAATTCATTTTACTTCGACATCAGAACAAAGTTGCATCTCCAAGGGATCTTAAAATAAGTCTGCCTGTTAAAAGTGTTACCTACTTGCCAAGTAGGAACAACCACCATTTCATGATTCACTTTATGTCTTTATAGTATAAAGAAGATAATAGAAAAACTAAGGAAAGCAATTATTAATATGATAACTCTTCAGTAAGATATACATTGTGCAGTTCTTCGCTATATTCCGTCTTACTTTCCAATTTAATATAAAGCCATGCTGCAGGAAAAAATTGCATTGTTTGTTCTCGTGTGTTAGGAAAAAAAGTGTATTGCAACAGAACCAGTTAACGTTCAAGTCACATAACACTAACCGTAAAATTAATCAAACTTTCAAGTTTACGCAAGATATGTTTTTTGTTTCAAAACATACACGGACACATCGTAAGTGGATATTATTCCTATTCATATCTACGAAGTAGGAAGTTTGGTTAAACTTTTTTTAATGCGAGACTGGTACACGTGTAACACAACATGTCTAACTCACAACCTGTACACAATCTGCGTCAAAACTTATTTCGAAACGTACATACATGCATACAACGCTATGGGTTAATCTGCATAACTAATTTCTCGCTTAGAAACGTAAGCAAAACGACGTTTTCGTCATACATAAATAAGCTTTCGACGTGACGTTCATTTTAATGTTGGCTTAAGTTGCGTATATACGTGCGAAATCGCCACTACGGAATTCCGACGAATAAAATTGAATTTTTTAAAAATTTATATGTTATTCTACGTGACTAATTCAATACCGTTCAGTTTGGTGGACCGATGCAAAACTTTTATACAGTCAATGAGAAATACAAATATACGATAGAAAATGGATCTGGAAATTTTTTAACGTACGTGTTATAACAAATTATTTTACCGTAAAATATCAATAAAAACATTGTTATAAATCAAAATTTGCCGAAAATGTTTTACAAAAATAAGTTATAAATTATTAAATATTTAATTTAAAATTTATATTAAAAAAATTAAAGCAATTGTGTTACAAAGAATTAAACAAATATTAATATAAATTTAACGTATAAGACGGGCAACAAGAGCCAAATCGCGGATGACAATGCGTTGTTCTAACGAAACTAAATAATTTTTCGTTAGAATTAAATACCGGTGCACAAGGCACCAAATTTTAACTTGGACACGGCCAAGATTTTAAATATGAAATAATCTCATATTTTGAGATTTAATTTCAATACCCCTTTAACCCCCCTACGGAAAATAAATAAATGAATGCAAGAGAAAAATATAGATCCGAAAATCGCTGAATCGGGAAGCGATTCCCGATTCAGCGATTTTCGGATCTATATTTTTCTCTTGCATTCATTTATTTATTTTCCGTAGGGGGGTTAAAGGGGTATTGAAATTAAATCTCAAAATATGAGATTATTTCATATTTAAAATCTTGGCCGTGTCCAAGTTAAAATTTGGTGCCTTGTGCACCGGTATTTAATTCTAACGAAAAATTATTTAGTTTCGTTAGAACAACGCATTGTCATCCGCGATTTGGCTCTTGTTGCCCGTCTTATACGTTAAATTTATATTTATATTACAGAGCCTTGTTAAAACTCTTATAAACAAATATTGTTGAAAAAATATTACAGTAAAAAAATAGAAACATTTTATCTCGTGTATATTTTAAATATATGTATATATAAATTATATATAAATAATATATTTAATTATAAATTAATACAATTGTCGCTCGTATATTGAAAACAAAGTGATAAATATAAGGCCAACTTATCGAGCTGAATATTCGAGATGTTCAGTCAACTACCATTTATTACATGTATAAATTATAAAACTACAGTCATTATATTAAAACTAACGCAAATTACAATCATTCTATAAACGTTTCGACCGCACGCGGTCTTCTTCAGTATAATTATTGAAATATAAATTCTTACAATTCACATAATATCGAAATTTAATTATAGTTATTCAGAATCAAGAGTTTTTGAGCAATTAACGCGTGTTTCAATCCGTCCTGTCCAACAATGTTCGCCTCGATATGATCCCTGATTTTGTTCAGATCTCGGATAGTTTCATCGTTAATATGCGAGAAATTAACCCGTTCCGTAGGCGCTGCGATTAATAAAAAATTACCGATCAACGTATGTCCAAATTATAATATGTATCCCCTACAATTGGTAGTATGCTTACCTATCATCGTTCTTCTTGACAATTTTGCTACTTATTAACAGTTATTAAGGATGACACATAACAAACCAACAATACAGAAAGACAGCTCATTTTAAACTCTACTTGATCGGAGAGCGTGCGTGTTTATATATGATCTAATATCTATGTTTTACTCGTTAATGTCCTATTTGTCCTATTATTATTTCTTGTTCGCTAATATATCCAAAATATCAAAATACGACTCGCTAAGTAACTCAGTATCTTTGTTTAAATTTAGTCCATTTTTTTGTTCCTTGATATGTAGCATCTCAGAAATGAGTCTTTTATAATAATTATTTTCGTTGTCCATGATCTTAACATTGTCCCAATTAAAAGTATGATGTTCATTTATTATGTGTTCAGAAATTACTGAATGTTTCGTTGAGTCCAATCTAATATTATTTTTATGTTCTTTCATTCGCGTCTGCAATTGCCTCTTTGTTTGGCCTACATAAGATGCATTACAATTATTGCAACTGATCTTATAAACCACATTCGAATTGCATGGATGTTTAGTTTTATCTTTCTGCGCTTTAATAATATTATCCAGTTTGTTGAGACATCTATACCCTACCATACAATTTTTATTTTTTACCGAGGAAACAATCATTTCTGAGATCCCATCTATATACGGAATGACAAAGAATTTTTTATTGACCGAGTCATTTCCTATACTTTTTGTTCTTTCTATGTTGGCCTGTCTCTCTATAATGCTCCCCTTAGATATGATGTGTTCTATCCGATGATTAATTTTGTTAAAAATCATCGGATAGAACACATCATATCTAAGGGGAGCATTATAGAGAGACAGGCCAACATAGAAAGAACAAAAAGTATAGGAAATGACTCGGTCAATAAAAAATTCTTTGTCATTCCGTATATAGATGGGATCTCAGAAATGATTGTTTCCTCGGTAAAAAATAAAAATTGTATGGTAGGGTATAGATGTCTCAACAAACTGGATAATATTATTAAAGCGCAGAAAGATAAAACTAAACATCCATGCAATTCGAATGTGGTTTATAAGATCAGTTGCAATAATTGTAATGCATCTTATGTAGGCCAAACAAAGAGGCAATTGCAGACGCGAATGAAAGAACATAAAAATAATATTAGATTGGACTCAACGAAACATTCAGTAATTTCTGAACACATAATAAATGAACATCATACTTTTAATTGGGACAATGTTAAGATCATGGACAACGAAAATAATTATTATAAAAGACTCATTTCTGAGATGCTACATATCAAGGAACAAAAAAATGGACTAAATTTAAACAAAGATACTGAGTTACTTAGCGAGTCGTATTTTGATATTTTGGATATATTAGCGAACAAGAAATAATAATAGGACAAATAGGACATTAACGAGTAAAACATAGATATTAGATCATATATAAACACGCACGCTCTCCGATCAAGTAGAGTTTAAAATGAGCTGTCTTTCTGTATTGTTGGTTTGTTATGTGTCATCCTTAATAACTGTTAATAAGTAGCAAAATTGTCAAGAAGAACGATGATAGGTAAGCATACTACCAATTGTAGGGGATACATATTATAATTTGGACATACGTTGATCGGTAATTTTTTATTAATCGCAGCGCCTACGGAACGGGTTAATTTCTCGCATATTAACGATGAAACTATCCGAGATCTGAACAAAATCAGGGATCATATCGAGGCGAACATTGTTGGACAGGACGGATTGAAACACGCGTTAATTGCTCAAAAACTCTTGATTCTGAATAACTATAATTAAATTTCGATATTATGTGAATTGTAAGAATTTATATTTCAATAATTATACTGAAGAAGACCGCGTGCGGTCGAAACGTTTATAGAATGATTGTAATTTGCGTTAGTTTTAATATAATGACTGTAGTTTTATAATTTATACATGTAATAAATGGTAGTTGACTGAACATCTCGAATATTCAGCTCGATAAGTTGGCCTTATATTTATCACTATATTTAATTATACTGCTAGAATTTTTTTGCAATTTTGGTAATTTTTGCGACACCTATATGGGCGATGTGTATCGCAGTTACGATCTTTCTAACTGCCATGCACATCACAGTCGGTAAATTCACAAAAAATTCATGTATAAAGCTAGAGATGTGAGTTTTCCACATTGCGGTGAATTTTTTCTTTTCATCATCTAGAACAGCTATTTCGCCCGCAGTGCGGCATCGTCGTTATCGTATATTTTCATCGCGGTTTAGAATCCGTACATAAACTGACCTTTGAAGTTTCCGGTGATTTTTGTCCAAGGAATTATAGCAAATGATCAGAACGCCATGTCAAAGAATACGAGATACGAATTTCTTGTCGGCGGAAGTTTTTCAGTTTTTTCAACAACTGCTTACGATGGAGAAACTTTTAGCTTCTCATGACATTTGTCTCATCGTATTTGAAATGATATAACGATAAAGGATAACTCGGGGGATAACTTTATATAACATTGAATAAAGAAATAAAAAATACATTTAAATTATGTGTAAAAATACAAGCTTCATAGTTGTATTTCGGCTTAATGACTATATTTTATTACGTCGAGATGTTGAAAATTTTTTTCAAATACACGTATTTGCAAAATAAGTGCAACAATTATATATATCCATTGCAAAAATAATATGAATGCGATATCCGTATAAAATATCCATGCCTAAAAGAAATACTATTTATCATTACTGTTTTCCGAAGATACAATTTCTCACAACGCAAAAATAAAACAGATAAAACATTCAACAGTTTTAGTCGGAAATATAAAATAATGCGTGCACACACATCAATGAAGATGCAATGATAAAAATCATCTGAAAAAATAACTCTGAATATTTGTTCTCGTTCTAGTTTTGATAAATCGTTCGAAGCATTAAACTTTGGACGAAATTTGAATCGGCATAAGAGGATTTGCGGGCAGCCGAAAATCGAGCACTAAGTATCTCCGTTTCACCCGAATCATGGAATCCTTTTAACAGTACGTTGGAATCGCCTCGACTTCGACTGTCCGATGAACGTGTCAACACGACCACGATACCAAGTTTCTCGGTGTTTGCGTACATCCCCCACACTTTCGATTCACCGCGTCGCGTCACCCATCCTCCATCCTACGGTCGGGAGATTCGACGTTTGCATACGATAAAACCCGGTAACCCGGTAAGGTACTCCGATACTCCGCTGCTGTGCGATTCACTCGGCGCATTGTTCGCGCGAAAATACATAAAACATTTTGCCTACAGTTCAGTAGGTACAACGGTGGGTTACAAAACAAATACGAAAAAGAAATACAAATGCTCAATGGAACCGAAACAGATTTGTTTTAATTTTTATGTTAAATATATATTTTGTATGTATCATTTTTTGTTTAAAAAAAATATATATATATATTTATTTATTTGTGAAAAATTTTTATTAAATTATTATTCTATAGAAAATATATATAGTGATTTCTAATCAGAAATAAGAATTCCATGAATGAGCATATGATAAGCATATCAATTGTATTCCGTCGCAGCATTCATGAACGTTGAACATTCATTACTGCGTATATGAGCTGTATACAGTATCTCGAATCGATCGAATTATTCGTGTGCGAATATATTGATCATGTGCTTCACCTGTTTAGAGACACGCGATATGCGAATCAAATAATGAAATGGACAGAGTCCGCACGATATAATTAACTGATTTCGACGAGAGGCTTGATTATTCGTGCGAGACTCGAGGGACGAATTTGCACAGGTAATGAAGTACATCATTGGTGGAGCCGATGAGAGAACGAAGAATTATCGATTCTCAAAGTGAAAGACTCTTTTCCCTTGTGAGTTCGCGATATCCAGAATTGAAATAAATCTACACGTGGCAAAGTAATCGGCTTTCTAACTGTTGAAAAGCTGTGAGGTCGAGGCATTTTCGGATTGAAAACCGCAATGTCAGGGATCAAGTTTGATTTTCTATGAAGTCATGCATTGCATGATATTCGAATATTATTTATTGATTTTACTCTCTGTTCGAGATTAAATTTAAGAAAATAAAGTAATAAGGACATCTTTTGTTTCTTAACATAAATTATATAAAAATAATATTACAAATAATAATAAATAAATAATAATATAATGTTTATATATATGTATATAATAGATTATATATTATTTAAAAAATGTTTTATTATTTTATTAATATTTTTATTATTTCATTAAAAACAATAAATAATCTTCATGCAATTATAAGAAAACTATTAAAGAATTTCTGCAATGTATATGTATATAAAGTACACAGAAAGCCACATATTTATTTCAATTTCGAATTGTTGCCAACTCGTTTTTTACATTTCCGGGAGAACCGTTCAGTTTCTGCGTCGTTAAGGCTTTTTCAGCGCATTTTACGACGTTGGCATTGTAGTTCGATCAAGTTTGCGAACCGTTTTTCAGACTAGAGAGAACGATTCTCAAAGACGAAAAGAATCAGTCGAAACTAGGTCTCGGAGAAAATTCACCGAATTTTTATCTTTTGCACACGCTACATAATCCTATATAGGCGTATTTCCAAGTCGATATCAATCACGAAGATTAGTTTACGCGCATTTCAAAGATATTTCGGCGTACAGAGTAAATTGCATGCACTGCATAATACAAAGTAAATTGCATACTGATACGTTCGTGTGTATGACGTATTCATAGCGGCTGTATGCATCACGGTAAAGAATGTAAAGGAACAGAATGCGAATACATTCTGGCTTAGATTTATTCATGTAAAATATATTGGAAAGTCTGCGATAAAAATTTATATAGAGAATTTTTTTTAATATTAAAAACATAATATGCTGCATAAATATGTTATAGTAACGGGTATACATATAAATTTCACGAAAGATGTGCGTTAAATTTCAATATGCCATGTATCTCCATTATCGTATATTATTTCGTTTTTTCATTCCATTATAAATTTATGAGATACATATTTTTGATATATAATTTAAAATTCCGTACACAAAAAATCATATAGTAAGGACTTTTAAACATAAATTTTAAAATTTAAAATGCAATCATTTATAACGAGTTGTTCGGACACGTATTACACGTATAATAATCGAACAGAGACACGTCAGTTTATACCATCTAAAATTTTTAAATGACATTAAAGAGCTTTCTAGAGTGGGCTCGATCGTATCATTAGGAATTCATAGCGCAGCTACTCGTGCAGTTTGTTCATAGTTCTCGTTTATGGATGAGAAAGATCGCTCGGGTTTTTCCATCGCATATTTCCCTCAATATATTCCTCAATGTAAGCGTACCTATGACCATCCCCAGCCCTCCATTGATCATTGAACGTACGAGTTAATCCCTCCTACATCCCTTTCTTTCCTCTCGGCTCCGTTTTAGCGTCCTCGAGAGTGTGCTTATAGAATGCCGACTCCTCGCGAATTTCACGACTCTTTAAAATTTCATCCGCCTCTGCCTCGGTCGCGGATAAATAGAACACGAATTCACGAGCGCGCTCAAAATCATAATGCATTGCCAGAGATAAGAGTCGAACGGTATCGCCTCCAATTACATTCCGCATTGTTGTTGCTCGCACATAACGAGCGTTCCTTTATCGATATATGCGAGAGAACACTACTCTAGCTGATTGCACGCTGTATATCAGCCTGATCGATAATAATCGGAGTGTGATCGAAGAGAAGAATCGCAACGCGACGTCGTCGTGAATATTCGCGCATCGTAAATTTTGCATGTCCATTCTCTTAAAAGCACGATCCACGCGAGCGGAGATTTTTAGAGACGTATGCAGCTTTGTCGCGCGTATTTTTTCGCGCAGCGATCCCGAAAAAGATAGAAAATTCTAGCCCGAGCGCCGCCGTATAGTGAAATTAAAAGATTTAAATTAAAGGATTTGCATAAATTGTACGTGATTTAAACGCGCCGTCGTTTTAAAGTCCTTCGTGAAAAATTTGTCGGATGTAAAGCGAACATGGCATGTGATAAAATGCCGTACATATGAGATCTGCTACCGCGAATCCACAATCCGACAATAATTTCACAATTCACAGTGATATAACAAATGTACACCGATACAAAAATCCATGTACTTTTACATGAAAATTACTAGTTCAGAACTGGAAAAGTTACTTGCTTATCGCAGTAATTTTTTGATTCCATTTGTTTTAAAGGGTAAATACATATTGATGTAAAAATACATGTAAAATATAGATAAAATTACTACTTTTATGCAAAAATCATATGTAATTTTAAATTTACTATTTTTACTTTATTAGAACTTTACTAACATTTCCTATGTGTAATTACATGTTCAGTGAAATATTCTTAATTTTGAAAATATTTAAAAACATATTTCATATGAAATTACATATAATCTGTAATCTTCCATATAAGTATCAATATTGCATGATTATACTAGATCGGAAAAAAACCTAGCTTAATCATGTAATTTTATACATAAATATTTTTTTCAGTGTAGAAAGTGAGATGGTCTTACGATAATTTCTTTGATTTAATAACCATGAAACATGCCTACATACACATATATACATGTACTATAAAAAGATTTTATTGGGACGTACTTGGTGCGGGAATGAACTTTGGGAGAGCAATAAACATGTGTATTCAAATGTAGACTATTACTGGGTGAGAAATTGATTTTCTTCCTCCAGAGAAGTATAATGTTTTATGATGCCGAGAAATAAGCCATCATCATCAAATGTCAAGAGAAAAGACGGTAGACGTCAAGGACTTATTGTTAGACCGACATCGCCGGTAAAATTTGTTCGTACGAATCGCTGCACTCTATATCCATTTATAGCTACGTTTATTTTCACCATACTGCAGTTTGAATGACTCCAACCGCGGTTAATTTTAGCGGGCACATTATTCTATCGGATTATGAAAAGATTTTCCAGATACGTGCGTGCTTTCCGAGAATGAAAATATACATGCCACGGTCATTATTGCTCCGAGACGCAAACACAAGCATTGGATCTAAGCCACATTACCGGAAATACAATCTTTTCGAAAAATTTTTCTCTCGAAGAATTTCAAAGAAAAATAAATACGACAAATATTAATTAATTGCCAAACTTATTCAAGCTTATCGAAACTTCTTCAGATTATAATCAGTTGAGATTGACCAAGTAAATCTGTTCAATTAATTTGAATAAGTCTCTTCCAATTAGTTGATAAAAATATTTATTATTAACCATAATATAATATGATTAATAATTTGAAAATGTTTTAAAATAAATGTAACTAATACATGCTGTACTCGAAAGATAAAATGTAAAAATATTCCATTTAATAATTACGGTAACAAGACTAGATTATAGTGTAATACAAATTTATAAATATAAATTTTAAATAGAAACAGAAAAAATGTGCAAATTTTTCAAATTTTCAGCATATATACATACATATACATTCAAGTTTCACTATCTTCAAATAGCTTGATATAAAGAAGCATGTGGTTGCAATCTCGACTAATTGCCAGCCCAATGTACGGTGTCCGTAATTTTCGAGACACATATGTATACCAATTGTTCATCTTATTAAGCTCGACCGTCCGTGACTGCACTTTACTTGAAATAAATTTACAGTGAATTGCGTGCGCAATCAATCAAGGAGTCGGACGAGTGTTGCAATTGAAGTCACCGCACGCGTCCGCCGATTCCAGTAACATTGCATAAGAGATACACCGTGCGGCAGATATATTTAGTATGCAATTCGCGTTGTTAACATCAATACGTGCCCCGACATCGAAACATCGAAGATGGCGATCTGGAGCGCAATAAGAGAAAAGAGAAAACCGCAGCGCCGCGATATGACATTTGTAGAACGGATTCGCGCGATTGCGAGAAAAACGAGATAAAACCGATAATTATAACGAGCCGGCCTAATCGCGAGAGCGAGGACGGATGATAGTCTATTCGCGACCGGAATGGAAACGTGATGAAAAGTGTTCGTCGCGATTGCGATTACAAGCCTGATCCCTATACGCCACCATTGTCCTTCCTCGATGAAGACATTCGTCCAACTCATTTTCGATTCTTCCGACTCGGCGAATAATTTCAACTCGATCGGGGAAGGTATTAAATAGTTCTCGCTCCCTCGCTCTAAATGCATTTCTCTTCCCGCGCGATTTATCTGACCTTTTTCAAACCTAACAACCTCCGAAGAGGATCATCAAGTTCGCGACGAGAGAGAGAGACAATTCATCTCGCTGAAGAAATTTCCTACGTTTATTATTTACGATCGAGCATTATGGTCGCCACCGACTATCAGGTTTTATACAATCTCGTCTTACACGTCGCGCCATCATAGACGGATTCTTGAGAGATCGCGTAGTGGGATTTACTGCCTCCGGGGAGAGACACCCTGGACAGATATTTTATTTGCGGTGTCTGATCCCTTGCGGCTATTAATCATTTTCTCTCTCATGAATTTCTCGCGGAAGTTTTATTCGGTTTTTCGTATTTTCAACACCATGCAGGTTATATCGTAAACAATTGCCCGTGTCTTGGTGTGTGTGATAAATTGTTCGTTTCCTCTCTTCTCTTGATACGATATCGTTAGATGATAGTTTTTATTCTCGCGTTGTTGCACTCAACCTTTTTCATTAGAGAATACTACAAATCATAAATGGTTTATGACAATTTATATCCACGTATATTGTTTGTCCTATTGTAAGATCAGCGAAATAGCTGTAATGTTAATAATAAATAACGTTCAGAAATCAAATTCATCCACTACGATCTTTCATATTATTTCTTTAGCTAATTAATATTTAGACGAATAGAAGATTTACAGTAGAATATCAAAATTATTGAAATTCAGAAGATCGATTATGTAGATAATTGATCTCCATTAAAGATACACGATGCACATGAGAGTGTATATCATTTACACTAAACTCGTGATGAGTATCGCTCGAAATGAGCGTTATTATGATTAATCGATCGTTATTATCCGATCATGATGCAAAGATTATATCATAGCGCGTTGATATCACCTATGCAGTGAATACACGATTAAGTAAATTCAATATACGGTCGACCAAACGCACGTGTGGCGTCAAAGTAAATCGAAAGGAAAGATCCACGTACAATGGGGTTAGTAGGATCAATAGCTCAAGGCTGCATTAAATCCTGCTGTCGTGCTACATATTCTGATATCGATTCTTCGAAACGGCTCGCCTCGAAAAATGAGGATAAAAATTGTTTCTTTTTACGCCGCTATCGATTGGATCCAAACTCTACTCGTAAATCGTTTGATAACAAGGAGTAACCGGCCCTTTTAAAGCCTTTTAAAGGCTTCCACATCTCATTACAGATCTTTCGTAATTTCTCTTTTGTTGTAAAATTACGCATCTGTCAAACAAATGTATTAAATTATAAATTGAAATTTAATTATACAAGCTTCTTCAATGTGTGTTTTCATTTACCTGCATTAATAATTGTATCATAATATTAATGTTAATGTTTAATATTATTAAATTTTATAAATATTCGTTTGATTCAAAAATATTATTATCTGTAATGTACAGTTGTGCGGATTTCTCGAGTTGTAATATATTTTACAAAAAAGGTAAAGTACAAACAAGTGAAATATTGTACTGAATATTGCGTTCTGCGTATATGCATCGTATTCTCTAATATGAAATTATACCATTCGAAATTACGTGTCGCGTTTGCATAATCGACACCACGCGCTATGTAAACGTTTATTCCTCTCACATTCGATACAATGAATTATTCAGAATCATTGACTTATGATACATCCAATAGAATCCAATGATGACGATCCAGTTAGAAACGACTTAGAATGTCAAGGGTGACTGCTATAGAGTTCAATACAAGCCAAGATCCATCTAGATACGATAGAAGTCGAATTGGTGAGTCAAGGTTGCGCTAGATTATACCTTCATTCTGTTACTAGACCAACGATGCGGTCATCGAGTATCCTGACTCGCAATTTTTGTATTACGCCGATTGCACCAAACACACAAACGACGAAGCAAGAAAACGGAAATCTTCAATTTGTGCGTTACGACAAAAATATCCGGTCTATGTCACGCAAGTTTTAAATAGCAAAATCTTATTTTTACAGCGTGAGTATAAAATCGTGCATATTTTATACTTTTATACGATTTTAGTATACTAATTGTAAGTTATGTCGAGATTTTTGCGGAAAATTTAATATACGTTCAAAAGTGCACCGTCCAAACAAAAATGTTACGTTATTTAACATTCTTTGTTGTGTACGTAATGCATAAGAGTAATCACAGTGAAAAAATTGTATTGCAGGATAAGAATCAAATAATAAAATTGCGCATATAAATGCCTTAATATTATCCTAGTTTAAGTGTCAGAAATATCGCGCGACAAAGCCTCGCAATGAAAATCGTTTAAGCGAGTGCAAAAGAAAATTTCGTATCGATTCGAGTACTTAGGGCGTAACGACCATCAGAAAGATTTACACAGTTATCAAAAGTCTTTTTAAGAAGTTACCGGGGCACGAAGAGAATTATTCAAATTGCCTTCGATCCAATGCCGTGTCGATTGAATGAGAATAAGGCGTTCGTTCTTGGTGTGTAGTTATTTCATATGACGATTTCGCATGTATCGTACATATTTCATATATGTATGTACATATATCATACGTGTTTCTGTATGTTACAGCAATGCATCTACATTCGAATTACAAATATGTGAACCATACATCCGAGTTTGTCACTAATTCGATAATTTACGAAGTGCATTTCACGAACACATGATTTACAACAAAGAAATGTCAACCAATCATTTTGCATCTATTTTTAAATTCGCTCAGCAATCTCGACATTTAAAAAAAGCGCAAATCTCCAAGCGTAAACGATTAAAAATATAAAGCTCGTTTATATTTTCGAATTATATATTTAATTAAATTCAAATATTAAATATGTTTTGAGTAAAATCATTAAAATAATTTATGTGCATATAAAATCAAATGTATCTATTATTAAATATAATCGAATGTCAGATAATTGGAAATAATTTAACTTTGATTTGGAAACGACAGTTGTGTTCAAATGTTTTGTAAAAATTTATAAAATTTATAATATGTATTTAATTTGATCAATTCAATTTAACACGTATCAATCTAAAATATTAAAATAAAATAGTATTCGTGTTATAATACATGTTTAAGAGAGAAATAAAAAGATGCAAAAACCGTAAAATTTTTTTCTTTCTTATGAAAGTATTATGTATTGTATAAGTCTAAGAAATTGCATGTATTTTTAATTAACAAATGAAAATAATATTTTTTATAAATGCTTCTACATTCACGCTTTTCAACTATTATATGTATAACAAATATATTTAAAATAATATAAAAATATATTCAAAATCTTTGACAATTCCTTGACCTATATAATGTTTAATGAAATTTCATTTAAAAAATTAACATAAAGCTCACGTATTATTTAATATTAAATCAAATATCATAATATTAAACACATTGTCAGAATGAGTAATAATTTAGATAAAAGATAAACTACACTTGGAATTATCGTTGCATGACCTTGTGCTACTTTCAGCGTACACGTCTGGACTTTAACGCAGCTTCTCCTATTTAAAAAGTCTGAAAAATCAATAAATGCGCATTTACCCCTTTATTTAGCCTTGTATCATCACGAAAATGAAATAACTTTAGTGGCTACTGAGATTAAATTTGCGGTCTACTATAATAAAATTTTAAGATAAAAAAAATTCTGGCACACGTAAATAAATGCATATAAAGAATCCTAAATATGCTTTCCAGTTCATATAAAACAAATTTGTTAAAAATATATTTCATCATCTTTCTTATTAGACATATTTTTATATCATATACACACATCTTTTAACATATATATTTTAAGTATAAAATCTATCTGCAAAATATTTTAAAAAATACTAAAAATTGCAGCAAGTTACAAACAGAATAAAAATACTAAGAATTTTATACTCTCAGAAATAATTGAAAATAATGTTCTTTAAAAAATTTAAAAAACCGTGGCATAAAAAAATTGTTTTCTTCGAAAAAAAATTCTTATTTCAAAATAAATTACTTATTTCGTTTTCTAATATTATCATATTTGTGACCATTAAAACATTTAAATTCATTCCTTGTTAATTTGTCATAATATATATATGAAGAAAACATTCGCACACGCACATGCCAAGATCAATATTGTGTGTGTGTGTACGTGTGTGGGCAGAATTTATATAAAATCGATTTTTTTGATTTCTCATACACTGAAAAAAAAAGGAAACTGACTGCTTTCGACGATGTTATCTCGAGCACGCTTTACATCGCAAGTGTGCTGTGATGAGCATGAAAACGGCCGACGAGCCGAAGATGATGGACGAGAGAGGTTACCGCTTATGAGATCGACCATGAATTATGTAGACACTTGAAAAGCCAGGCAAAAGCATGGCTTCGCCGCGGTTGGATAGGGCGATGGTAGATTGAACGATGGAAAACGTTGTTAATGCACAACAAGATGAGTGTTAAATCATTTAGATGTCAAGTCCTGAAACGCGTTATTGTACATAAAAATGGCTTTAGAAGAATGTCCGTTGCGTCATTTAAGCCGAGAACTAATAGAAAACCTCTACGAGCTTGTTATTTATTATCGAACACTCTTACAAGTGTATCTATCATTAAAGGATATATTTAGTATGAAAATATAAAAAAAAAATACTGTACTAGTTATTATAACTTTGCAACAAATATAATATAATAATAAAATTACAATATTAAAAGAATATATTTATTATTTAATAGAATTTATGTAATCAATATTACATAATAACGTATAACAATATATCGTCATAAATGACTTTAATTTGTTTTTAGATAGAATGCCATTTCGCAAAGTTTTTCAGTCTCAATGTATTTCTATAGTTTCTTGGCATTTTATTTTGCATAATTTATTCGAATCATGTTAAATTACGCTCGCGTAAAAAAATCGAGAATATTCATGTGCAAGTATAAACGCGTGACAATTTTATTATTTTATATTTATCTCAAGAAATTAATAATAATAAGTCATCTGTGTAATAGCGTAATATATTGCATACATAATTAGCTCTTTATTTTCAAAAATTTATTATACTTGAATGAAAAATTTGTCTGAAGAGAATAGCATTTCAGATGAAAGTTTTCACCTAAAAAACGATTATTACATCCACGTTGATTATTGTAAAACAACGACCACGGATTAACGGCGTGAAGTTTTAATCTGTCGAACGTTTAATTTGTCGAGAGAAGCAGCTGTAGTAAAGCTCTTAATTCTAATTGAACGTATATACATATATATGTACAGGATGTCTCATTATGAAACGGTACAGAAGCGGTACAAGACGCGAGCAATGACTCGACTTTTCGTGACGCAAATACTCAGGGTAATTGAACGTATTCCCTAATTTACTCTTCCAGGAGATTATATTTAATCCAAGCACGCGAATCCGTGTATTTCAAATTTAGTGCAGTGTTCTCGAAGTCACGTCAGTCATTTTATGTACATTTCACACTTATATATAATTTAGATTAATTTATTTCCTTTTGACCCACCTTTCTAATTGTTCCACGAATATTATCATTAATCGTTCTTTGTTTAATAATCACATTTATGAATTTGCGAACACGTTAAAATTCCTTACTAAAAGTACTATTACAGAATTTGAATGGTGAATAAAATATCAGTAGTACAAATGATCGTGTGATATTAAAGATTCTTTTAAAGAGAGATCTAAACGCATTGTTGACCTCTTGATGATTTGAAAATTACTTCTTCGATATCAACGCACACAAAAATTTTTACTGTCGTAATAACGATAAGTTCTTAAATAACCAATCAAATTTTAGTACTATTTGCGATTTATGTTGAAAGAAGGAAAGGAAAGTAAACTGTCAACTTGGCCCTAGAAAGGGTTTTTGCAAAACCAAAAAGTCTAAGCACACTTTAGACGAGTTCAGTTTTCGATGTGTTATAACCCTGGAAAAGTCTACTTTACATTCGATTGTCGCATCGCAGTCTCATCACAAATAAACAATATTACATAAATATAGCTCTCTCAATTTTTCCTCAAAATTCGTAATAGCTGTCTCTCTCCGATCGAACGTAACATATATATCAGCGAAGTGGGGTGGCGCAGAGAAGAAAAATGAAGAGAATATCGAAGGTACTTCTCGGCGATATTTCTCCTCCGCGAAATCTCAGGATTACAAGGCGTTAATAAACCCGCGCGAAAGAAGCTTACCGGTTCAGTAGAAGTGTTATTCCAGGACGCCAGGCCAATGTCTGTCGCGCAATATTCTCTTGGTATATCCCTCGAGATAAACGATAACGTTCACTATCCCTCTTTCTCTCTATCTCTCTCTACCTCTCTCTCTTTCGTATAGAAGGCGATTAGCGAATTCGCGTTTGCACACTTTTCCTCCAAGCTCGATCTCTTGAAACGGGAGAAGCTGGCCGAGCCGAGCCGGATCGCTCACGAGAAGCCGTCGTTCCTTCGCGACACGACATGGAACGTGGAAACGTCGAAAGTCCGCTGCGCGTCCGCAAGTCTCGCAAGCTCGCAAGTCACTGCCGGCACGACGGTACCCTCCTGGTTCGCGCACCCTCGCGCGCAATTCGCGAGCGCATTATATTATATCTCACCTCCTGCGGATCACACATATCGCAAATGAACGTTATACGTCGTGTCACCTCGCCGTGAGCGAGGCAGTATGTTATACTTCGACCAGCACACGGCGTGGCTTTTTGCGTATATTCGCGCGCTATCGATCGTATCGTCCCGGTATGTATGACGGCCGATAAAGGGCCGCAGCTGCACCCAGGTGGAGAAAGAGAGAAACGAGGGAGAGGGCAGGTACTCGGCCGCGTTTAACCCATTAGCCGTCCGATTGCATTACCTTCCCCGATTCCGGAGCGTGCTTGAAGTTTAAGCGTGCGGCTTAAAGCCGTGTTGGATGGATACATTTGCGCGCAGCCGTGTACGCGTATATATAATATATATATATATATATATATATATATATATATATATATATATATAAAGGAAGAATATATATATATATACAATATATATACGGGTCGAATTTAATCTAGAACGCGTATTAAAAATTTCAAGCTCTCCCGACGACGGAGCAACAAGCCCGTCGGAATCGACTACCGAGTTCGAATGTTGGTTTTTTAGCGTTTAACTTAACAAACGTGGGGAATTGCGACGGAATTGTTTATTTACATAGCGGGAAAACGCGGGATAGATCAGAGAAGTGGAACGTATCGATTTCGAGAATGTATCGTGTATGGGGTTTTTTCCTCCTCTGAATTTATACGTCACACTCAACGTCGTCGTATATCTACATATACATAAAAATAGAAAAGTACAAATTGCTTATTGATGTAATCTTTCGCATATTACCACGATATATAAATAGATACGTCGCGATAAATCAATGTCCCGAGAGTCTCGTTCCGAGTTTCTCAGAAATTCCGTAGAGACCGTAGAATCTTAATATACGAGCAATTTTCATTGAGTTCTCTTTTTGCGCGCGTAAAGCTAATCTCAAGTTTAATTACTCTAGTATTTAATATTACAGAAACTAATGACGGACTTACTTTGATTACTCTTATTACGATTGAATACAATTTTACATAAATACAATCTAACTAAAAGTTATATTGAAACTTTCCGTACTAATTCTTTTTTTCATTGTCAAATTAATCGTTAAAGATAATTTGACAAAAAATTACTACCGACAAAAATTTATCAAAGAAATTTAAACAAGAGCTTGAAATCTAAATTTAATAAAGAAGACGAATAAGCAAAAAATTGTAGCGGGACACGAATAAGTTTCTTTATTTTCATTAATCGCGTTTCGCATTAATCATATTCATTTTCAAGAGCTTCCGAGCTTAATAC
The DNA here is from genome assembly GCF_048542155.1 of Nylanderia fulva. NCBI lineage: Eukaryota > Metazoa > Arthropoda > Insecta > Hymenoptera > Formicidae > Nylanderia > Nylanderia fulva. The sequence continues at coordinate 2,550,823 of NW_028190369.1, read as the reverse complement.
ATCGTCCTTGTGTCACTTCAATCAAATCTGGATTAATTTTAACAAATAAATTAATACAAATTGTCGCTCGTACTGGATTAATTTTAACAAAATTCTTCTCGAGTGACCCGCGAAATGACTAATCTTCGAGAGAATTAACGGTCTGAGACGTGATCGGAAAGCGAGATCTTATCGAATGACCCTAATTCCTCTTTCCACCTATTTATTTCTCCTTCGTCTTGCGTGTGCAAAAGTCTACCTAGACTTTGGGAAAAATTCAACGGTCGGAAAAGGTTCGTACATTATAGAAACGTATTATTATCCCCCGCTTTGTCTAATTCAAAGAGACGTCAGCTCGAAAACGCTTAGACAGCGAGAACCTGCTGTCAGAGGTATATATACCCGACGTTCGCGAGAGCTCGGAAACTCGGAGCTACTCGGGAATTCCGTGAACAAAGGATGTGGAAAAATCGAGGGATTTTCGCCTTTTTCGCGGCCCTCTCTCCACTCAGTTTGCCCCGGGGACCTACACGACGCGCACAATCTCTCCTCCCTTATCTTTGGCTCTTCAAGCCAATGCTGCCGGTGACTACCCGTTCTCCCATTTCCTTTCCGAGAGACTAATTAGTCGCGCACTCGCGCCCTCGCGAGGAAAAGGGTCGACACTCTTCTAAACCACCGTTCAACGTTGCGATTTAAACGCGATTCTTATCTAATTGCCCTTTTTTTCTTCGCCCTCTCTCTCTCTTTCCTCCTATTTTTGCCGCGCTTCTCTACAACACCGAGATTATCACTTCGAGAGCCGATAGCAACGTGACATGATCCTTACACGCGGTATATACTCGCTTCGCGTGCTCGATCAAAGAGGACAGAACGAGGACGCACGCGATTCTCTTCTCCCTCGTGCTTCGCCGGCCCTTTGTTGACCGTCCTGGGCAACGACAACCAACCTCTACGCGGTCACCAGAACGCGCGGGATCGAAGAGGAAGATGGGGACCGACCTTCCTCGCTCGAAAAGGGTCCCCGTCTTTTCACGGCGTGCGTTTACTCTCGCGGCTGGAAAAGAAGCCCGCGATGTGTGGCGCGGCGCGTTTTCTAGCGCGTACGAGTGCGGCGGAGCTACTAGCTAGAGCGAGGCGAAAGCGCCGCTACGAGGTCTCTCCCCGAGACTGATCCTGCGTGCTGAACGAGCCGCCACCCGCCGCCCACACTGGCGTAAGATTCCTCATGGCCTCCACTACTGCCCCTACTCCTTTTCCCACCCTGGTCCCTCCTCTGGTTTTTCTCTCAGCCCGCGAAAGCTTCCACCTCTTTTACTTTTCTCTTTTCTTCTTTCCCGGTCTATATACGGCTCCGCTACTTCCGTTTCTATCCGTTCGCGCCCGTAAAGTGTGTTACGTATCTTCCGCCACCTTCTATATACCCGGTTATCCCCGGTGTTCCTCTTCCGGTAACGTCGATGGTATGACGACGCATAGAAAAAAAGGAATCCTTGATTCAAGTATATTTTTATTCATAGTTATTTCGTTTTATACTGTTATGTTATTATATGATGTCGTGTTCTAAGATCGAATTTTTGGTTTTTTGAAAAAAGTTGTGATTTAATTTGATTTAAGAACATAGCACTTGATAAGGCCGCCGAATCGTTGTGAAAATTCAATAAATTTAATTATTTGCCAGAATTGATCGATTGAATTATTATACCATTTTTTAATTATCATCTGGTGACTTCATAGTTTTATATCATTTATATTTTTTTTTATTCTTCAACGCTATTTGATTGATTTAAGCATAGAATGCTCTTTGTGATCACAAATTTTTATTTGCCTTAATAATAAATAAGTTTGTGTGAAATATATTTTATCCTTAAGATATATTCTTGTTTGAAAAATCGCGTATGGTAAAAACAAACTTAGTCACATTTGAACTAAAAATTATTATATATATTTGAAAGTACCACTTATATGTATCTGATGCTCACTTGTCACTTGTCCTTGCAATATTTATAAGTAAATTTCAGCTTCAAGAATATTTGCACTTTGTTTTAAGGATAAATTATCCTTTATCCAAAATTATTTATATTTGGCGCTATTATAAGGATCAAATATACTTGAATCAAGGCTTGCATTCTTTCGAGGATACTGTTTCTTCTGTGCGGTATTCGCTGTTAACGTTCATCGTTTTGTGTACACGCATATACGGTCGGACGATTGCACAGAACTAGATATCGTTGCTGCATCGGTTACGAGAGCGCGAGAGATATCGTTTGAGGATTACGTCTCGGGGTGAGAATCGTCGCGGATTACGAAGGGTAAGTGTCAGAGCGATGGCAAACTCGATGAAACGCGATGCACTTCTTATTGCCGTCCCATTAAAAAAAAGGAGCGCATCTTCCAAGTTCTTGTGTCATCGAAACACGCTTTTATATTTATATATACATATATATATTTTATTTTATTATATATATGACTGCAGTCAATAACTTATCAAGCGATAAATATGTCCCACATTTTTACACTTTATTAGAAATCAGAGATAAAATGTATATATTATTATATACATGCATATTATTATATTATAGACATTTTATATATATAATATATATTTTAATATAATATAATAATTATATATACAGAGTGTCCGGTAACTAACGGACCAACGATTACAAATGGATTCTTTGGTCAATTTGGGAACGATTTTTCCTCAGCAAAAATGTTGAAAAAGGTCATCATTTTTTACAACTTTCCAATATTTGTCATTATGTATCTTTATAACTAAGCCTCAAATTAAAATTTTATTATAATAAACTCTACCTGAAATTAACTGAAGAATGTAATTATGTTAGACTTTTAACTCCAAAACGTTTAGTTTTCAAAAAACCTATTTTTTTCAATCGCTTATAACTCGAAAATTATTGACTTCTCAACATTTTTGCTAAGGAAAAATCGTCTTCAAATTGGCTAGAGAATCCGCCCTTAATCATTGGTCCGTTAGTTATCGAACACCATGTATATATATATATAAAATATGTTACTATATATATTTTTGCTACTATATTAGCACATATAATAATTTGCATTTTTAACTCTGCTTTCTGTAGTGGCAAAAATGTGGGACAGATTCGCCGCTTGATAAATTATTGACTGAAATCGTATACATAAACACTGTAAATGTAGGTAAATGTATACGTGCCCACATGCATCGTATTACTAAAGCGTTCAACTAGTCTCGTTTCGTGTTTCTGCCAGAGAAGTAAAATTTGTACGAAAAAATAAGAAAAAATTACGTACACATTGTAGGAAAATTAACTTTACTTAATCAACTAGTATAACAACGATGAAAGAGCTAAATGAATATCTACTGCTAGAGAAAAATGATCGAAGAATTCATGTTCCTTGCGCGTGGTCGTGCTGATGCTTACTAGCGAAGAATTTACCGCGATTTTACTCTAACGAAGATAAATGTATATCGTAAATCAGTATTATAATATCGCGGACTTTGCGAACGAGATAACCGACCCAAATTAATATACACATGAATCGATGTAATTGAGTTTTCCGATAAAGCAAACTTTAAGCCGCCTGATTCCATTAACACGAGTCTCACACGATAATCGTACACGTGAAAATTATCTGGTGTATTTGTATTTTGATAAAGCGTGTTTTATCATACTTGAAAATGCCAGTTTTAATTTATAATTTTATATATAAAATTATACACTGAAAAAAAACTATTGAACTCAAATAAATATTTACTTAAATAGTTCCATTTACACATTTGTTTGAAACAAATAAATATTTACCTGTTTTGAAAAAGAATTTCTTATATCAAATAAATATTTTTTCACAGCAAATCAATATTATTAGTTTCAAAAAAATGATGTATAAAATAATACTGAAATAAATATTTATTTGAATAATTAAATCATTTGTTTGCAGTGTATGTATGCAATAATGATCGATTTTATACAAATTTTCAAATATTTATATCACTCTCTGAATAAATAACTCACATTATACGACCTTATTTGGTCTTACTTTACATTACAACGCATATTGAAGTGGCGCGTCACTCAAAATTCAAGTTCCGAATGTTGCACGTCACGTTTCGTTACGTCACATCGAAAGTCGAATTGTCCGGCACAATATCGCAATTCCCATGCAAATATAACTATCTCGCTTTAACAAAAAGCGATCATCGATATCCATTGTACGATCCCATGCGGAAAGCCAAACGGTTGCCCGTTCTACGTCGGCTCAACAGAGCTGAAAATGGATTCGAATGATAGAAACCGAGTGATGTAATTAATATCGATTAACGCTTTGTTGCTGAACCTTGAATACGATGCGTTACAATCCTGCTACAGAGAGAAACCATATGGGACAGATGCGCGTCGTATGGTACCATTTTTTACGATGCCGCAAAAGGGAAAGAGAGCAACGCAAAGGCAGCTTTTCATCCAGTATCGCGAATGCACGAAAATGTAGACGAAAAAACGATACGTGCTCGTCCAAATTCACAGTTTTTGAAAGAAACCAAAAATCAATGAATAATCGTTGCTCTGATTTCGCTACGATAAGTATGTTATACATATATGTTTGCACATGTTGCTATTATATGTCGTCCGTGAATGAATAAAAATTCTTTTGATAAATATGGACGAGTTTCACTTGCACACCTAATCTCATCAGGAACGCACGCAAATTTAATGCCAACGCGGAAAATGTAATGGTATACTGATATATTCTCAATCACATATCTTATATTAAGGAAAAAAATTATTTTACCTAACGGCGAAGAGATGTGAATTATAAATTGAGAAGAAAAGGGATTTAGAGTTTGTCATGAGTATCGCTAAATTGAAGCTGATCCTGAGTGAAAAATTTATACAGAAAAAGGAAGAAGAGAAATAAAATATAAAAGAGAAAAAGAAAACTGGGATAGGACAGTTATATCCAAAAATTGATTTTCTTCTAATGTTATAATATTAAGAAGCATGATTTCCAGACTAAAATTGCAAAAAAAAAAACGAATTTCTTTTTCATAATTATTATTTAGAAGAGCAAACTGATACATGTATATCATAATTGCGTCTTGTGACATATAAATATAATTTATCAGCTCAATATAAATATTAGCTAGATTATTTGACTTTTTCTATCATTTTTAAGCTGGTTTTTACGTATATATTATATTTTCACGATTATATACATAATAATATGTAGTAAATCAATCATGACTGTTAAATAAACGTCACGAAAGTTGCAAAATACCAAGAATTATACACATTTCGATAATTACTCTGTACCACATTAGATGAATAACGTTTTAATCGCGCGTAATTATATTTACCCGTTAAATATAAACTACGTAAACAAATTGCTTGTCAATTAATTTGATCAAAATTGGATACATTAATCGCGGATTTATTTCATGAAAAGCATTATTTTTCTTATTGAAATAGATGAAAGTAACGAATTCATATAATAAATAATATAATTATTATATATTGTATGTGCGTAATTTATAATTAATAAAAGTATATCTAGACAAATAATTAATTTGCAATAAAACAAGAAATATAAATTGATTGAATGTCACGCAACGATAAAATGGTAATTTTTATTACTTTCAATTAAAAATCGTCGCACAGCAGCTTTAAATTGATTCTATGTCAATATAGTGCAACCTTGCATCCATTGCACTCGTTCCATTTAGCTAAATAATTCGTTTGCTCAAAAAAGTGGAACGTGTTCTTCTCGTACGACCTTTCAATTTTCTGCACCAACGATCGCCGATGTGCATGAGAGGAATAAAAGCAGAAAGTTTGTGCGTAAATTCGTCTCGCGAAATGACAAGACATATCATTTTCTGTGCATGCACATACATTTATGTACGTTCTTTGATATGTTTCATACATCAATTTGCTCGACCATGAAAAAAAATAATTTTTAGCAATCATCAGACAGATACGATCCGAGATAAAAAAAACATGTGCATACATAGTAAACAAAATGCATAAACAACGTCAATATATCTGCAATTTTGTAATATTGTCGCGTCAGCAACAAGCGATATCGATCGCATCGGAATTCTTTAGTGGGACAAATCACTCATAATGGCCGCGTCTATGTAAAAGGTCGCTTTAATTGAAATTGTTGAAGTTATTAACAAATTATTAAATTGTTATTCAAATATGAGATTGACGAGAGATGCAATCTCTCTCTACTCATTAACTCGTTATTAAAGAAATTGTTCCCTTATTTGTTCACATTTGTATAACGGAATTTACATATAGAACAGTATTTTGATTAATAAAGAAAATCTATATTTATACCAACCTTTTTTTATCTTTATGTATAATTATTGCTGCGTACGTCTCGTATTTATTTCCCTATGTTGCACCTAAAAATGCTACACGAAAAGAATTTTTTCTTAAAATTTACCCTGAAAATCATGGTAATTGTGTGGCAATATGGTATTGAAAGAATCTTATAAGAGTTTCTCTCTGATTAATATTTACCACACAAAAATATTAATATATGTACATAGTAAAATTAATCGAACATATTTTATATCTTATTGTAGTAGATATTAATATTTTTTATTGTGGTAAATATTAATCAAAGAAACTTATATAAAATTCTTTCAATACCATATTATTGATTTTTTTTCAGGGTAAATTCTAAGAATTTTCTCTTAAAATTATGATAATCTTGGGACAATATGGTATTGGAAGAATGTTATAAGAGATTTCTCTGATTAATATTTTGATCGCAATAAAAAATATTAATAAGATTTTTTATTGTGGTAAATAATATCAAAAATTAATATCAAAGAAACTCTTATCCGTATTGTATATAGTATTTTTATTGTGATAAATATTAATCAGAGAAACTCTTATAAGATTCTTCCAGTATTATATTGTCGCACGATTACCATGATTTTCAGGGTAAATTCTAAGAGAAAATTCTCTCTGTGTAACAAATCTCCTTAAATGTCAGTGTCTCGAATTTTACATAGATAAATTTTTCTTTTAAATAGAAAACACATACACATTTATTAAGAAATATATTTCAGAAATAAAAAGGAAAACAGTTCGCTGTAGCTCTTTTACACTCTCTCTCTTTTTCTTTCTAGTTTGTTTTCCCTCACTTCATTACCACAGTTGACAAGCATAGGCACGCGGGTATATATTCGTAAGAAATTGTTTTACAAAAACGTCTGTAAAATATGAGCATCGTCGAGAAATAAGGAGAATAAAACATCGAGCGCGATATCTTCGTCGTTATGTCGCGGAGACGGAATTTCTCCACAGATCTTTCTCCATATCCTTATAAGACAGAATCGGTAAAAAGCGCATACAGAGGAAAGCTCTGTTCGTCCCTGCGAGATTCGCTTCCCGTGTGTACTTTTCGTAGCAGAAACAGTTACGGGAGCAAGAAATGCACGCTACGTGCCGAAGAAGGTTACTCGAAAGTGCACGATACGATTTAAAAGAAACTACACGGTTTCGTGGCGAATACCCGCCACAACGTTGAATTTAAAGCAACTCGGGTGAGATATATCTACCCCGGGTGAGAAAAATGGGACTGTGGAAGCCGATTATTTTGAAAGCACTAGTTAAGTTTCGAGCTAACAAAAGCTTAGCTCCTAAATAACAAACAAAATAAATCAGATGAGAAAATAAAATAATTAATATAAAAAAATTCAAGTATTTAACATAAAATAGAGTTAAATATATGATGTTATTATCGAATTAAAATAAATGTGAATGTTGTCAACTTTTTTAGCTATCAAGGATATTCCATTTTTAACGTTTATTTTTTTTTTTTAGAGAAATCTCTGACAATGAGGTAAATTACAAAACAAAAGTTTTTCTAATAAAACGTCAAAACCATAATGACTTTTAAGTTGAATCGTTTAAAGTTAGTGAATTACTGAAAGCGCTGAAAGTTTAAATGAATGGCAATTCTTGATATCTTTACTGAAGATCAAAGATACTTTAAAAAGTCGGAGATTCAATATAAACGGGCGCACATATAATATTTTACATAAAGTAAAATATTTTACAAAGATTTAAAAAGAAATAGTCATCCAAAACCCGAACAATTTTTTCAAAAATTCATCCATAATTTAAAACAAGAATAAGATATAAAATAAAAATACGAGCTTAAGATGTTTCTGTAACACAAAATTTTAAAATGCATTCTGCAAATCTGTTTTAAACAAATGGTAAAAAGAAATTTATTTGATTGAATACATATTTTAATAACGAGTACGATAAATTAGAATACATTTTCTCCATTTCTGAAATGAAAATTACACATCTGTGTGCAATAGACAATGCATCCTGAGAAGTGCATTATGTTTATTACATTTAGTTCAACCTTCCGTATCATATACTTGCTTACTATAATGTAACTTCTAAAGTAAACTGCCTTTATAAACTTCCTGTTTTGAACCGATGACTGTTAGTTAGTGCTACGTATACTAATATTAGATAGCAAAAGTAAAACTTTGTTCGGTTCAAACAGATTCATTTTGATATCTCAGACTAATTTATAATTAAATTAAAAATTATTGTCTATACTGTGTTTTTTGTGTATATTGTGTATATTTTGTATATCCATATTTGTGTGATATGTATTTTTTTTTTTAAATTATTTAAAAAAAATTGCCACAATAATAAATCGGCAAACATCAAAGCAATTAAATCTCGTATTGAGGCGTCGTTATTGGAAAAAATAAAAATTAACAAACGCTTTTACGATCACTTTAATCCGAGAAAAAACAAAATATACATGGAATGTTATTAATACCATCATGTTGCAATCGTTTGTATGTATGTATATAAGCTTTACCTCAAAATATCAATAAACAAATCGATAAAATAAACACAAATAAATCAATTAAATTAAATACAATTTTGTACATTATCTTAACACATCTACTGTTGAAATTATTTAATTAAAAAGGATTAATATATATATATATATATATCACACAGAGGATTAAGCATGATAGAATTTAAAGAAAAAAATCGAATTTAAAAGGAAAAAGAGGGGACATTTGTTTTCACACTGGATTTAAAACAAATTTCTGTTTCCGCGCACGAGAATAATTGGATGTAGCTTTAAATCGACTATTTTAAAAAAGAAAACATCAATATATTTCAGTGAAATAGGTCACTCTATAAAACGATAGGCTCTTTTTTCCATAGAACATAGAAGCAAAAAATCAGATAAATCATCGTTTGCACGTATTGTCGCGATTGACATAGAAAATGGAGAATTGTAGAAAGTCGAATGTGCCGTAAAAAAAAAAACTTCTGCCGTGCAAAAATACCATTTTTGTTACTGGTGCTGTACCTCAAAATGCACAATTTATTCAAATATGCAGTTCGAATCGATAAAACAATTACAAACATTCACACATGCTAACATTATTGTAAATTATTTGTAGATATTTCGCGTATATTTATCAATAATTTACAATAATAAAATTAAATCAGAAATCGGATATCGCGTGTAGATTATATAATAAAAATTACTGCCAAATTATTCTACAAAGCTAAATTTTTGTATAATATAAATTTTTTCTTAGAAAAATTGTATCTTCAAAAAGATATCTACGCGAATAAGTTATGAGAGACATAACATTCCTTTAAAGATACAGGAATACCTATTTCTAGAAAGAATCGTCTGGTATCGCGAGAACCGAATTTATTCACTTGTCCGTATATTCCAGCCAACAAAAAAGAGCATGCAATCTCGTACGAAGTTGTAGCACTTGCTCCGCCTGCATATAACATATGTGTGGATGTGTGTGTTCACAAAGAATTTCTATAAAATGCACATTTACCTCGAGGAATATCTTAAACATCGTACTTCTACGCTTTAGGAAAGCATTGATCGTTCGATTTGCTTGTGGGAGCAAAACCAAATCGCTCGCAATTATTAATCTACATGTTACGCAGCTACGCTTTTTACAGTAATGACAGATTAATCGATTTTGTACGGTATTAAGAGAAGATGTTATAAGTTAATAAGTACACAAAATAAACTTTTATAAAAAAATATATATATTTTTGATAAATATTCCTCGCCGAAAAATTTTATTTTAAAAGATTTTTCCGAGAAAAAAAATAAATAGTGTAAACATTCGTAATTACTTTTTTATTTTGTCGAGAAATATTTACATTGTCAAATCTAACACAATTCCATGCGGAGCAAATTATTTCTTTAATATAAAAATTTTCACCATTATATCGGATTTGAAAATCAATGATGTATTTTTTGTCAAAAAAATTCTACGCTTGCGCGTCCGTAAAAACTGAAGCGTATTGCAAATGCACAAATAAAAGCAAAAAGTAAATCATAATAATTGACCTGACACGTGGAACATTTGAATAATGTACTATATCGTGTGTTTTCACAAGCAATAAAAAAAGTCTGGTTAAAAACAAGCGTCCTTCGAGCAACCAAATATAATGTTCCTGTATTTTTCATATCTAAAATATGAAAACCTCGTTACATATAAATGCATGTACCATACAACTCATCACTGTTCAAGCTTTCTTGTAATGTATCTAATATTAACCATCAAATTTTTTAATATAATGTACAGTCAAAAATTTTGTGAATCTACGATAACGTGCAGGTATATCTTTGTACCTTTTTAAAATTAAATTTTCGTAATTATATTTCGAAATAAAATAATCGCAGAATGCTCTTTCAAATTCTGTCTCTCTTAGCATTAATATATTTTAAATTATGTAAAGATATCATATTGAAAAAATTACTCTATCAAATGAGATAATGTTCGAATCTGAATGAGCATAATATGCGAATTATTCGTTACGGATGAATTTATCGACGGAAGAATTTGATTCCAACTTGACATTATTTGCATTATATAATTTAGTTACACGAATCTCTTTTCTCACTCCAGTTAAAGGTTTTAATATACCCGCCAAAATGGCGTGCGATACGTACGATGCATACTTGATTCGTTATCGCGATCGTTATTGCACGCCGTGCACGTTGCGGATACTTTAATGATAACGTTGAGAAATATTATAATGTATGACCTTTACGTTTTTTCTTCTTGGATAGTATAATAAGCAATCTAGAATTTCTGAATCTTAATTGCATTTGCAATAACGCCACGTTTCGACAAAGAAGAATAATGTGTTAAATGCCGTTTCGTCTTATCGCGAAATTTCCTTTGATTTTTATTCTAATTATTCTTATCAAATCAGAAACTTTTGATTAAAATAATTTACGGATGTTTAACAAAAAAATTGTATATAGATATATCATTTAATTTTCTATATTAGAATCATGTCGGCGCATTTTAATTTGCTGCGTTACTAAAATTCTAGATTTCTCTTTTATGTTTTGCATGGTTGAATGCCACTGGAAACGCATGTGAATAAATTCGATACGCATCTTAATTATTGCTACAAAGCTATGTGCTGCAACGAAAACATCGTGCACACTACGACCTTTTACATTTTTCAATCTCAAAATAAAATCCGGAGATTTATCTCTACTGTGCAAGCGTTAGACACGTATTCGAGTTACAATTTCGTTCAAGAACGATAGTCAATGTGGAATAATATAAGATGTAAGAGGAAACTTTAATTAAATAAATAGAAATTATGTTACATCTCTGTACGTGCATACGTCATATCTCTATTTTAAAAAAAGCAGTTTGCAATTTCTCGGTTCTAATTTTTTCTCTTTAATTTTCTCAATTTTCGTAAAAAATTAAAATAACAATTAAAAATTAAAATCTTTTCGTAAAAGTAACTTTTCTTTTTAATAACTTAAGTAACTCTGAATTATGTATTTAATACTTTATTATTTTTACTGTAATCAAAGAAAAATTAGCCAATAGTCTATTATTTTTATCACATCATATTAATTGTAAGTAGAGCGCGTTATAATAATAGCGTTCCATTTCAACCTTTCTTATCTAATCGTTTAATTCATTACTTTTTTATGACGTCCATCCAATTTACTGTTAACGATCTTCTGTAAGCATAATGATGTCATAGAAACGAGTAAAGTCTTAAAAAGCAAGATCTGTAAGAACAATGTCTTGGCTGCCGTTTTTAAATATCGTTATACAGATACGCAGACAATCTTAAAAAACGTCCTAATTCTTTTTGATCTCATAAAAGCAAAATTAAACGGATTTAAAAGTTTTAATACAATTTTATAACTCTCATTAAATTAATTCTCATAGGCTCTAATTAATTCCAATTGAATCTGTTATAAAATTTAAATTTAAGATGTATGCACTATACTATAGTTGTAAATTTAAATTTAAGATGTACGACACTATATTATACTCAAATTTAAATGACTAACACATTGTAGCACAAGACAAATTAAAAATTCCGCACAATGGCTTTAAAAAAAGCTAAAATCGTATTAATAATTATATTATAATAATTATACTTATCATACTTTTCGTATTCTAAATTACGTATTTTGTATTACCCCGATCGATGCTATTCTGCATACAATATTTAACAATATGAAATGTACTTCTTCAAAACTTAATTTTAAAGGGCTCTGTTCGCAAACAACGTATCAAATATAATGGCTAATTCTAGTTTGCTAAATTATCCTTTATTGGATTTTAGCTTTATCATTAAATTCCCTTTATACCTTTAGAATAGCCATTCCATGCCACGCTCCTCTTTATGATGCACAGCTGGTACGTAGTTATTGAAATGCATTTATTTCAAAATAATGTTCCTACTAAATTATAAAATTTATAAATATTCACTGTTTAATAAATTGCTAACTTTTTTTCTAAAAATTATAGATGTCACAAAAACAATTCCAAAAAAAGTCATCTCTGATATGTTCCACTGCCTGCTTTATGAATTCAGACTTTTATTTTCGTAACACTAGCAAAAATTATATAAAAAATATTATATATTTTAAATTTTTATACATTTTAAATTTAATACCGTAATAGACATATTTACCGATTGTAATTATATTTTAATTATATAATGGTTAACTTCTCTTTAGAATAAATATTTAAAATTCTAGAACTGCAAGAAAAACGATACTTCACCATTTTTTAATGAAGAAAAGTGCGATTTTTGATACGCTCTGTAAAATCATATACATGTTGTTGTTAACTGTCGTTGTGCTACACTTGACGTTATTAGATTCGCGTGCTACTCGAAACCGCGTCGCATAGTTAACGTTCAGCTCACGTTGTGAGAACCTTGGCGCTTAAGAAGAAATTAAGATCATCGTGGATAATGATCCGTGGGTGTTTTGAAAGCAAAAAAAGATCTGCTCGCGTGTCGCGCGGTCACAAAGTGAAAAGAAAAGAGAGATAGAGAGAGAGAGAGCGTTTATTCTACACGTATATCCTTAGGCTAACTTTTGAAGAGTCCGCGGACAACTTTAGATGTCTTGCGAATGATATATCCGTGACAAGTCCACTCATTTCTTATCTCCAGTGTGATGTATTATATGTGTCTCGTTTGCCTTTATAAACTTTCAGCTTGCTCGCTACTTGCGTCATCATGTGCTGTATATCAAGCAGATGTCGCAAATTATTTTGCTTCATTGTCGTATTTTAACTTACTAATTGTGCATTGCGTTATTAATTTTGTTTTTAATGTTATTATTGCTATTATTTATAATTGTTATTGTCAGCAGCATAATAAATTTTATTAGTGTTGTATTCGAATATCTATGCTGCTTATTTAATATCATTGTAACAAACTTCAATATTACCGTCAAATTAAAAACAATAAAAGCATTAATTAATATTTAGAAATCAAACAAATCGACGATAATTTAAAATATTGTAAAATTATAATTATTTGTCCCCACAAATTTGTTTATTAGTCACAAAAAATTATATATATATACACAATATAATAAAAAATATATATTAAATAAATAATTTTTGTATCGCATAATTGTCCACTCTTTTAAAGGTGTAAACTTAATAAGCGTGAAATAAAAGTTATTGCATTTAATTTTAAATCATATATAATTTCCCAAGAATATATTCGCTCGTATTTCCTTTCTGCATGAATCTTCTATCATCTTCGCCTGCGACATTGTTTTCAGAATGTTCGATATGCAATGAATAACAGCATACAAAGTATGTACTATAGAAACCATGCTCTGTGATTTATAATACAGCTGCAATGTTCAAGTATTCTGTTTGGCGAAACGTACTTGTGAATGTCAAACAATTTCAAGTATGACATGATAATTCAGTTGAAACAATACTCTGTACCTTTGAATGTGATAGAGGAATTAGTCCTTTCACATGCTTTGTATAAGTCGTATCAAGATTTACAGCGATATTAACAATAAGATGGTCTCGATCATATATATATATTAATGTCACATAATGCATCAGAATGATTATACTTGGCGCGATACGATATCAGAGATATATCACAAGCTCCGAGACACAGCTGCTTCTATCAGACATCTACGCACGCCAAATACATCAATTTCCGTAATAGAACATAACACATTACGACCTACTGTAATCCAGATCTAACTGATATTCTCGTTCAAATATAATTTTGTCATATAAAATGCCAATTTAAAATGCAAAATAGATGTTGTAATTTATTTTGCATATTTAATTAAAAATTTATGTGAAGCTTAAGTTATTTACACACTCGACAAAATTATGCTTATAAATTTACACTCGTATACATATTTTGTGATGTACTCAATGCTTTTTAAATTACTATCTTTTTTAAATCACCATTCACATCTACTACAGTGTGTTACTGTGTTGAAACAACAATTACCAGATATTTATTCTTGTCACAACTTGTTCCATATTTTCCATCTGATACTAACAACGTCCCTTGCATTTGCAAATAGCTATGTTTTTTTTTATTTTGTAAAAATACGCGTTAATGAGATTAACGATTCATTTCGTACATTTTGTGCGTTTGAAAGATATTTCCCTTTATGTTTACGCTCAGAGATGCGTTTTTACTGGCCTGCTATCATTATGTTAGTCTATCATAAATTCTGTTCTAAACACATTCTAAATATTAAATAGCGTTTTTTCCATGATCAACGATTGTTGGTGCGCGTATTATGTTGTGCATAAGAATTCTTCGCGCAATGTAGCTTTACATTAATTTCTTCAATCCTATTAGTGCTGCTAAACATGCATGTGAACTAAAATAAATAAATAAATAAATAAATAAACAAATAAATAAATAAATATATATATATATATATATGAAATAAATGCGCGCATCATGTGCATTCTTTGGCTTCTAGTAGCGTTACTTATAGAAACAACCAAAACAAATAACTGCGTCTACAGTAAGAAAGATTCTATATTTAAGCAGAATATTTAATATTAAACGTAGTTTCCTTTCTCTTTGTAGTAAATGTTCTTTACAGTAAACAGAAATGAGAACTAGTATACTAAATTCAATATTAACTTTACATAAAAATAATTTAGTTAAAAAATACGTTTAAATTTATAAACTATTGTTATTAAATAATATAGATAGTATTAAAAAATGTATAAATAATATACTTTGTAAAAACAACTTATTTACTTATACATATGATCAACATAATTAGGAATTTTCGGATTCTATTAAAATTTATATAAAAAAAATAAGCTGTTTTGACCTTAGTTCACATACATTCTATTGGAGTAGTGTTTTAGAAATATTATCTAAAAATAACAAGTTTTTTTCAATATTTTTACTTTAAATCGAAATAATAAAAGGACCAACTTTATTAAAAATAAATATAGAATAATACTTATTTTTTGTACATACACAATTTCGATTTGCTAAAATCCGATTGATTTCCATTTGGTCAATCAATTTTACTAAAAAAAACGTCGAACGGAATTAAAAAATAATACTTTTATAGGAGTGCCATGATTGCCAGATACAGGAAATTGGTGTCGATTTCGTTTCACCAGAGTTTATCAACTATTCTTCTGAATGCTACGAAGCGTAATCACAGCTTCAATATTTTACAAAACGATACCACGTGTCATTAGAGCTCTTAAGCCATCAGAAAATGCTATTAATATATTATCTGTTGTCGCCTTCGTTGCGGGCCAGTTGTGACGTTTCAATCTAAATCATTTCTGTTTACTTTAATGTTGATTTATATATTCTGAACACGCAGCTCGAATTTAGTGCAAAACGTACGCGATCTCATTGAAAGTTTCTGACGTTTCTATAAAGAACGAATCTCACATCTATCTCGTGGGTAACATTTATCTGTTGGATAACTCCTTTGTTACTTGCATGAGAAATAAAAAAGATTGTTGAAATATCATATATTCGAAAAACGTACGAAACAAGGTTATTTATCATTTTGAATCCCATCGAAAATGATTTTTTTCTGGAGAAAACTGAGAATTTATAAACAAATATGTAGAATAAAATTTTCTTTTTAATACGTTATAATTGTTCAGATTTCTGAAAAAAACAAAACTATAATCCAAAAATAAAAAAAACATTTTTTAATTGAACAAATATATATCGCAATGGCTTAAAATTATTAAAAAAAGTATTTTCTTATTTATGTATACGTTGTATGTTCCAGTTTATTTTCTGTTTTAGATTACGTATATGCTCAAGTATGTATATAACAATAATACAGTAACAAAGATAAGATGTTCTAAGCACTGCGGCAGTTTTCGTGAAAAAACAGAAAAAGAAAAGGAGAGAAAGAGAATGAAAATTGTATATAATTCCCCCAATTTTCGTATACGAGCTTCGTAAACATTGTAACTACAAACATTGTTACATATTAATTATTTGTGTGCATAGCGAAGATTTTAATTGGATTGTGAATTAATTAAAGGCCACATACAGGGTTTGTCCGGAAAGTAATGCGTCGCATTTTTTTGTGACGCGACTATACATCGCAGAGCGATGGGACCGGTTGGGGAGGAAGGGGGGTACCCTTAGCTTTCCAACGGTAGGTCGCTCAATTGTTTCCATGCGCTTGGAGGGTTAGGACGGCTTATTCTGTGAACCTCTGCTTAGTGGTCGCGTCGAACTTGTGATGGAGAGAACGATAGAGCAACGCTATGCGATAAAGTTTTGCGTGAAGCTGGACAAGACGCCGCTGGAAACTTTTGAAATGCTCAAGAAAGTTTGGCCCCGGCGGACTTTTTTTTATTTCCTCGGCTGAAAAGGGAGCTCAAAGGACAACAGCTCGAGTCGGTTGACAACGTACAAGCTACTTCGACGGCCTCCCTGAACAGCATCCCAGTCAAGGAGTTCCAGAAATCTTATGACGCATGGAAATCGCGTTGGCAAAAATGTATTGACGCAGAAGGGTCATACTTCGAACAATTTTAAGTTGTTTTACCTATGCGATCAATAAATTCTTTTTAAAAAAAATGCGACGCATTACTTTCCGGACAAACCCT
The DNA here is from genome assembly GCF_048542155.1 of Nylanderia fulva. NCBI lineage: Eukaryota > Metazoa > Arthropoda > Insecta > Hymenoptera > Formicidae > Nylanderia > Nylanderia fulva. Next base: position 2,533,398 of record NW_028190369.1, on the reverse strand, counting down.
GTAGATTTAATCACATAGTGCATGTACATACATTATAATATAAGCACATTGAGTACGTTTAGCGACGGCAAGAGATATAGCAGCACTTTCTCTGCACGATTTTCTAATCAACATTAAATGTACAAGTTAAATCTTTTATTGCCATTTTGCAGATGCTTTAAGAAATAAGTACTCATTTTGTAAAAATTTCCATTATAATAAAAGTACATTATTCTCCGTCAATTTAAAACTAATTAAATAAAGATGAGATAGCGCGCGTCTTTTCTCTATTGGAGTTAATAATTGGAGTTAATAAAGCGCTTAATTCGACTAAGAAAAATTCGGTTAGAAAAATATAATAAAAATTAAAGCGAAAAATTTATTATTTTATTGATAACTTTTTAAATAATTTTTAATGTATTTTTTGGGTATTCTTTAAATCACGGATTAATTATCAATTCTACTCATGATCTATCATGTAATTTAGCGCGCGGGTTTCGGGAATTAAGCAAAAAGACTATAGTGCTCCGAAAAAAAGGAAAATGTGAAGAGTTTAGCGAAAAACTATCTTTATTCGCATGCGTAGTTTTCGATTTATTCGATATATTCAAAAATAAATGGAAATAAAACACAAAACTTTCGAAGCAGCACGCCGTGATATAAAAGACATTTCCAAGTTCCAAAAATAACGTCTTAGAAGAAAATAGAAATTAAGTTTTTTATTAAGTATATCTTCGTTGCGAACTATATCCGGCATTACGTCAAAACGAAGTTTAAAGTTTGAAACTGTTTGGACGGATATGATTCAAGAAATGTGTTAGTGTTTATCGTGATAACTGTGCCACTTTGTTAATCATTGAATTTAAAATAAATAAATAAATGTGTAATCTATCTTTGCTAAATAAATATATATGTAATTTGTGCATGAAGCCAAAATATGTTTGCAAATATCATGAAAATGTTGAAATATCATAAAATAAATATTAATAATCAGTATCGCAGTGAATTACGCAAAATGAGTTTAACTAATTATTAAACTTATCAGTTAAAATGTTTTTTTTTTCGTTCTACACATTATGTTATCAAAATATTAAATAAACATTTCTTTTTATTTTTCAAACTTTTTGTTATTTTCCCATTTTTCTTTATCTTCTTATTTCTATCTGATAAATTAATTATTTAAAAATGTAATTAAATATAATTTGATTTAATAATATATACATATATATAAAAATTTATAATAAATTATACATATAAAAAATCTTAAGCAATGTTTCATCTTTTACTTCTAAATAATTATATATTGTAATACAAATTTGACAGTTTTATTTGAGAAATTAACTCACAGCCATACGACAGATTTTGCATTAGTAATTTGAATTGCAATATCTAGTAAAAAAATAGAATTTACTATGATACGGAGTAACGAGTACGCCGCACGCGACAACGTCGCTCGAAACCCGGGATTATCGATTTTTGCAGCTACTAGTATTATATGTAGAAGCATTGCTGAAATCGCTTCAATATATATTCTTATATAATCTTATATACTCTTTAGCTTACATTTTAAATATTGAACTTAACATATATATCAAAAAAAAATTTAAAGCATTTCTAAACTCATCACACGAGTGTATTAGTAAAAAAAAGCTTTGAAACTACCGTTGAAATAAAAACCTCGATTTCAATGCTTATGAAGACATAATTCTATTGTGAATTATAAAAATATAAATTTTTTAAAATAATTTTTTATTAAATTTTCAAATTTTTGCAATATTTGTGCATAATAAATGCATCATGTAATCATAGAATATCGAAAGCTATTGCTAAATAAAATTTTAATGAAGCGTGGGAATATAATGATTTTTGATCGATCTATTAATATCAAAAATTATATAATAAAGAAAAAAAATCACAATTTAGTAAATAAAAAAATATTTGGTAAAAAAGGGAAAATATCAAATAGGCGAATTTCAGTAAAAAGAATCCGCAATTTTTAAGATGGGATGGCTTAATTTTCTAAACTAATACTGTGATATGTTAATTAGAGTGTTTATGCGAGAAACAATACGATCACAGAATTTAGTCTCTGACTCGTACAACAAGGCAAAACTTTGCACCGTACTTCAAATATGAAGAGATTTGAAAGTAAAATGAGTGTTTGCGTAATCGTCTATCGTCGTACAAACTGGTCACGTAAATTTGTTCAAGATATTTCGCGATTCCGCGAGGAAATATTTATTCTCATTTTGAGCATACACGCGCAATTTTTCCTAAATTACATATTTACTGAATCGAATGTAAAGGCATCCATATTCTCGGATGCTCATTAATTTGGCGTGTGGAATGCACATTGCACACTATATAATTCCATAACATTTGCGAAGCGACTCATACAGTTAAAACGCCACGATGGCCGCATAATTTGATTTATGAGATGGACATACATTTTCCGACTATAACTATAATTCTCTCTGACAAGGTTTACGTCTTTCGCGCGCCTATTGATAATCTTGCATTAAGCTCTCTCTTTCTCTATTATTCTCTCTCTTGAAAAAAAGAAAAAAAATTCATTTATGCGTAAATGTGGGTAATAAGATTTAAAAGAAACTAAATTATGATTTTGATTTTAAAAGAAAAAATATGCCTGCACATTGCTTGGAATTATTACAGATCCGTGACATTCTCATATAAAATGTACAGATCAACAATCGACAGGAATAAACCGACCTTAAAAAGTTCGAGGTTGATTCGAGGCAAAATGTGACGTGAGCTTCACAAACGATTGGAAGCACAGCGATGCCAAGTAGAGCGGTATAATAAGAACATAACAAGAAGGGAACGAAGTGGTTCCTCCTGCCATCTTGGGAAATGCCAAGCATTTGAAGACAGACGGAATTAATCCGCGGGTCTTCGCGTTTAAGGAGCTGTTGTTCGCGTCTATTGTACATTGCACCCCGACAATTTTGAAAGCACAGCGAACATCCAATTACTAATGAAATATGGAACTATGAAAGGCGAATACAAGACATAGAAAAATCTGACAACGAAAAGAAGAAAAAAAGTGCGAAGAAGGTAAAGCGAGTTTTGCTTAAATGCGCGAATTTTTCATTGGTATCATTTGTTCTACTATACGTGTGCATATTTCTGTAGTAATGAGTTATATCGTGCAATCATTTATTATTGTACAATGTTTTTATTCCAGGCAAACAGAATTTTTGTGTTTCGTCTCTGTGAACAAATAAGTTACGTTTCGAGTAAAGCCAATCTTGCTTCGACAAAAAAGACCTTGTTCGCAATTTCATTCTAATAAAGCACTCGTTGATGAACGAAGGAAGCTTGAAGATATGTACGAACTGCAATTGCAAACGGAAACGACACGGTGCGCGAAAGACACATTAATTACAAGACATATGTGTGCGTCGCGGAAATTAGTAATAGCTTCAGTCTATCCGGCTCATACCCAAGTAATCCCAGATCAGCGAGTGCTCCTTACAGCTGATTGCATCTCCGCGGAATATATATATGCGAACAAAATCCTTTTTCCCGTCCCTAGCACTCGTGGTGTATCCTCTTAAAGGATCTTCCTAGGTGTCGCGATCTCATGAAAATCTCACACTTGAAGTGGCATTAATTATCCCGCTAATTCGCAGCGTCTCGAGATCATTGAAACGCTGTATATAGTAATTCTAAGGTATGGCAACTGGCAACCATTATATATATCATTGTCTTGATCAAATCGATTATATTTTGACAGATTCTGGGTATAATACGATTTTGAGATATTCGTAGAAATGAGGAAATATCGTAACGATCGTATGAGTTAAATAATAACGGAAACGATAACGAGGACGGATTGCGCAAACAGCTCGCGAGTATAATTATGGATGAAGAACTAAAGTGTGCTGCAGCAAATAGCGTTGGCCTGAACTGTATATGGAGTAAGAGGCACTTCATATATTTCGCTTCGAATTACGTTTCAACTGTATCGTACGAAAATGCCGATATACGTGCACAAGAGTGATCCGTTCGCGATTGGTGTATCGCGTATGAATAAACTCACAACTGTGTTAGGAAACTTTTCTTCGCTTGCAAAGAAGATTCCGATTAGCATTTATTTAAAATAATTGCATTTGCACGAATTTATATATATTTGAGGTGATAGTCTTGTGAGCATATTTAACAAGGTTTGTTACTGTGTACAACAGTTCCATTGTTCGCATTTAAAATGAATAGAATCAAGTGTCCTTGCGGCGCAACAATATTGTGAATAACATCTACAAAGATACTCTGATATTGAGTTACTAATAGGATAATAAGCGTCATGGTATCTGAACTGCGAGAAAACAGGAAAAACTAAAAATATTGGAAACAATCTTCTATATTAAAAAAGACACATAAACTTCATAACTGTAACAAAGTTTCAGAAAGCTATTTTTAATATTTATTTTCTTCGTAATATATGTGATAAAGTATTTGACATATGATATACAGGTATGTATATGATATAAATGATGTGCAAAGTATTCAAGAGATCAGACTAAAGAAAAAAATCAATATTTCAGAACTATAATACCGGAAACTTTAAAAAAGGCAGTGTTTAAAATACACTAAAAGAAAAAAGAATTGTCAACTTGACTAAACCTTTCAACTAAATTATTATTTTGTTAACTGAGCAAATCATTAGTATTTAAGTCAAATATACCTTTTGTTAGATTTAATATGTTACATTTAATTTATAAATATTTTATATGTTCAGTTAACAAAGTAATATTTAATTGAATGATTTAGTCAAGTTAACAAATTCTTTTTTTCAGTGTACAATAAAAAAGCAATTTTTAAAAAGAAAATAGATACAGCAATTATGACTTTTTCGTGAGCACAAGGGGAATATTAATTCGCAATTCTCATCATTGTGTGATTTCGTTTCTAACATAATTGCATGAGATACTAGACGGCGGTAACGATCCTTTTCCTGTATCATTTGGGTGCTATTGCTATCTGTACGGCATGGCTCTCGCGGCAATTGGATCTTTTGATAAAACGAGAATGATTCGTAAAAATGATGCTTTGATTCAGAGAATTCTGGGCATGAAGCCAAAGGACGTGAAATACATGATTGCCAAAACATTGAGCGTAATGCCAAGCACGTAGTTCGCTTCAACTTGCGCACTAATTATACGACGAAATCTAATTCTTAATCGACACACATTTATACACATATCATGATTTTGATTCGTGTGGATCAAATGAAATTTTAAACATTTGTTGATCGTTTCACCTAATAAACATGAATATTTTCACACGTTATTAATTTCACGTATTTTCGAACAAAATTAATATTTGCGTAAATATTCAACACTTTTTTAAATTGTATAATCTCAAAATACTTACATATATTTTTCGCCTTCATATTTTAAAAATTATTAAAAAGAATAAATATAATTAAAAATAAAAAGTTTTGACTAAATTTTCAAAATTAATCTTCAAAAATACAAGCAGATTTTTCCTAATTTTAAGTTAATGTCGTATAAATTTTATTTTACTTTAATAAAAATAATTTTTTTGTTCAATATCACAAATATTATAAAAAATTCTCTAATTATGTTTCCCTGTCGTCATTAAAAAGAAAACTTAAATAACATAGGACAGTTCCGTACACAACTCTGCGTAATGAATATTTTATAATTTTATAAAAATTGTGACATTACATTATTTTTTATACATACATCTTTTTTAATGTTTGAAATCCGAAAAAAAAAATAAAATGCATTTTTCATAAAAGCTTAAAAGCTCTGTTCGTTTTTTGTTTTCTCTTGATTACAAACTGTATATATAAATCGTTCCAGTGCCATGACATAAATGTATGATTAGGAAAGTTTAATCCTTTGAACAGCATGTGTGCTCAAGTAACAGAGAGACAAAATAATAATTAATTATGAACATTAAATATGTACATTACAAAAGTTATATGCAATTTGCATAATTTTAATATAATATTAGCAACGGCAAATTTCCATGTAGCAAAAATATGTAATTATAGATTTAATAATATATATTACATCTTAATTCTCTTATGTGACAAAAATTTAAATTTATCTCAGACATGCATTTAAAATAATAAATTTCGAAAAGAAATTTCTTTCTAAAAGTTCGTTTACGTGTTCTCATTTACTTTAATATTTTAATCTTATTATGCCAGTTGCTGACTTCTATTTTCATGATATATGCATTCGTTTCCGTTCCGTATCTATTCTTCCAATTGCGTAAACAGACATATTGTCCAAAAACAATAATGGTATTTCAAGCTCGCAATACGCAGGTGCGAACAAGTCGTAATTGAACGTCACCATCGTGCAAGACAATCTTGCTTTGTAACGCGTGTTTTTAATCCGATTCAACGTAACTGGAGCACAAGGACACGCTTCGCTCGTGCTCCGTTTAGCGGAAATACTTCATCGTTCGCGCATCCTCGACGAGAAGCTCTTCTAGTCGCAGAAACAACTCTTAGATATTGCCAAAGTTATGTATGCCATTTAGCGGTGACGAAACACGCATTACTAAGAAAGTCGGAGAATATTTCATGTACAGAAAGTGATTTTAATTGTTTTAATGTGTAACTATTTTGACAAAGATTGAGATTGATTTTCAAAGTAAAAATATAGGACAAACACATGTGTGTATACAATTTATAATTTTTTTTAAATTATATGTCATTAAAAGTGAGAAAGAGAAAATGAATTAAAGAATTAATTTGCAGAAGAGCACAACAAATAAGATATATCATTTAAAAAAGATAGCACCACATCAAATTTCTGATAAAAAAGAATCATCTCTAGAATTAGACACAAAATCTCGCACTCTATTAATAACTAATATTGAATATTTATATAAATAAAAAAATAAAAATCTCTATTTGAAAAAAATATTACATACGCAATGAGACGTGTTTAACAAATATGAATATTTAAGTGCAATATCTCGGTCAATTGTATGTCAAATAATGTTGTTCATCTTATAATATGCGATCTAAAATATTTCCAATAGACGGTATAGAACGTGATGAAGTCTGGTCTCCGGACTACATCTGGCATTTCACATACCGTGTTTAAATCCGAATTCTAGCATAAACACTCATGGCTTAAATTACGATTGCGTCTTTGCAAGCAATACTAAGTACTCGAATTCGCCACCGCAGCAACTTTCAACGCAATTCATGATGCAGTACTATCAACCATGCTCAGTAGGCAAATGACACGCCAGACACATGTGCTTCTCCGAGTGCATACGTAATGTAGACTCGAGCCACATTCATTTTCCCAGATAAACAACGGGGGATACTCGCGAAAGAGACGTAATTTCAAGTGTTGACGAAACAAATCAACCTCTGTTCCGTGTACTGTTATGCGTATATACCAGTAAACGGCAAACGTAAAACAGAGAGAAATCGAAAGATCGGTAACGTCACACTTGTCTTTATTCAATCATAAATCTTTGGTAATTAATATTGATCTAAATGTTAATGTGCGCACGTGGTTAGGTATATTATGAAAAAGTTGCATTGTAAAATTCAGTAAATTTTTTCGTATAACATCTTTTGAAATAATTTGGCATTAAAGGATTATTGGATTTTACGCACATACACACCTCTCTTTGTTAAATAAATTATTTTGAATTGTGTATTCGTATTTGTTGTCGTATTAATATAAATATTTCGAAATGCAATGCACTTTATCCTTGAATTAATAGAAATTAATATCTTTTGCGAAAAGCGTTGCCCCAAACAGAAATTCATTTATTTGTCCGTGACACCATTGATCATCAGACATATAGTATAATTAAAGGTTTTTCTTCGTGGCTTAATATATTCATTAGTTTAAAGACATGATTCAAATTATTTCAATGGAAAACAGAACGCGATCATGAAGATGCCGCACAGGTAGCGGTAGAATTGCCAAAGGATAGAACGTGTAATTGTCGAACAAAGAACTGTAATGCCAGCCTCAATGATGTAAATTGTGTGCGTGTGATATATATGTATATGTATGTTACATAAGAAGCGCTAATTACTTTTTCTGATGTACGCGCGCATACATATGTAAAACCAGATATATACAATGTCAGGGCACTATTATCTGTCAGTTGAGACAGGTAGTTCTTTGGCAAACGCAGACAATTAATTTTTCCCCTTCGCAAAATTATAATAAAAGATCATCTCTTGCGTGTCAAGAGCGTTTTTCATTTTTGTTAAATATCTTAACAATAAAATGTCACAGAAAATTATTGTTGAAACCAAAAATTCAGAAAAAATTAAAACGAAAAACGAGCTTTCGTCATCAATCCACATTCTTGAAAATAATTTAAAATGTTTTAAATTATTGCGATAAACAACTTTCAAAGGAGTATAGAATTGGATAAAAAATAGCCATGATGCATCCGGCATGTTTAATATTTGTTTCAAATATAATAAAATATAACAGTTAAACATAAAATTAAAAATAAATAAAGGTAAATAAAAATATAAATTATGAGAATGTTATTTTTATGCTTTCACAATTATTATATATTTATATTATTGTCTTGTTACATTCTAATAAAATTTTCTATGTAAAATTTATATTAAAAATATATTAATACGTTGAATATTTTATTCCTAGTGATTTAAATTAATTACAAGAAAATAAAATCAAAATGCAAATGCAAATGTTTGGGCACTAAGATTTATAGTTAAAAAAACGTTTGTGTGTCTACGAAAATATTTTACCTCTTAATTTTCAATTTTCAAAAATTGCAAAGAAAACGAATATATATTACATATCAGTATGCTTTATAAATAATAAACATATCTTCCCTTTTTCTCTTAACTTATTAATGTACGAGTCAACCCCTCATATTTGTCCCTCATATGTGTCCCTCATATTTGTTAAAACTAATTAATTTTGCAAGAAATAATCAAAACCTATACTGTGGGCGCTATAACTTCTGAAATGACGTGCGTGAACAGCAGTTAATAATTTAAAGGTTAATAGGAACGAGCGATAATGGCGGGACGTTCAGTATAGATACACACATCGCGGAAACTAGTAGCAGGTTCCCCGGCCTGCTTGGGTAAAGCTGGGTCGCGGTGCTATCGATCTCCACCCACCTGGAGACCTCTATACCCCTGCTCGCAGTCGATGGCTCGCAGGATGAAAGTTGGGCCTCAAGAGAAGGATAGGGTGTTGGAAGAGGGTTGGAAGGATATAAAGAGAAGATGAAGTAGAAAGATTGTGCGTATTATATACATACATATATATATATCTAGAAGTATGTAGAAAGAGGAGAATCGTATATACCCAAAATACGTCCCCGCAGGGGTTACTCTCGAAACGCACCCTCGACAATAATCGTTTTCTCGGATTGTCGAGGAGAACGAGTCGCAGCAGCCTGAAGCTAAGACGCGGACAAATCGACAAGCTCCGCGACGGATTTATTTCAGAGGATTACCGCCAGTCACGAAGTCACGCACCTCGATGAAAATTCGAGTGATGGATCGTAAAAAATGAAGAAACTATTCATTCATGGGGTAAATTAGTTTCCCGTGATTTCGTTTAAATATTATACAATATAATAAAAGAAATTAGTTTCCTATCAAAATAATTGTTCAATCTAACTATGATATTGCATGTATATTCACTATAAAATAAGTAATTTAATTACAAGAATTTTTTTTGATGTTGAAATGAACATGAAAATTATTTCATGTAATAATTTATAAAATAAAAAAAATAATTGTCAAGTATTTTTATATTATGTCATTTTGATATCTTAGTGCATTATTTGTAAATAAAATAAAATTTTTTCAAATACTGTCGTAATTTTGTAATGTTTCAACATCTCGATATTGAAATCATTTACAAACGAATCATTACTCTTTATTGAAATGTTTTACTTTCATTGCGTACGTCCTAGCATCAACACACTCGATTATAGAAGGTCTACTTAAAGCTCGAATTTGAAATTCAACTGACCGACTTTGAGATTTTAAATTTAAATTTTGGTGGGATTTTAAGTCGTCACGACGCAATCGGGTTAAGTGTTACGGTGAAATTTCGATAATGCAAATGGATAGTCGAGTCAAAGTGAGCATTTTCAGAGGAAAAATATTTGGTTTCTATAGTCTCTGTCCGCGGTCGCTGTATTTCTATATTTGGAAGAGCTATCTGCATTTGCGGTACACAATTATTTTATCGCATATCTAATTTTCGTAGTTGATAATTGAAAACATTTTAATATTTCTCGTAAATCAAATTATATGTATATTCAAAATACTCAGAATTCTTTTAACATATTTTTCAAACATGTAACACATAACTAACAATCTTTAAATTGACTGGATAGTCATAATATAACAGTATATAAAACTTCACAACATAAAGAGAAGCGTATAATAAATATTCTATTAATTTCAGAATCTATTAATAGGATAATTCAATTAAAAAAGCAGCTCGATAAAATCTTTCTTGATAAAGAGTAAACTTCCTATCTTAAATTTAAAAAAAGTCAGAAAAGAAATATATAAATATTCTGTATCCCAAATAATAATTTTAAGAAGTTGATAAAAAAATTGAATTTTTTAAATTTATACATATATGTAATTCTATTTTCAGAGACAATCTAAGTATTAACTGTATTCATTTTATTTCAATCGCTTTTTCAAACAGATAATATTGAATTTTATACGTCAAAATATCTGGATAAGCATCGCTTAACCGAATCAAATATTCGATACCGTTTTCTATTCAATGCTGAACGATAGAACAATTTCAATCAATAATGTCTGCATTTGCAAACGTATGAATATAGTGAAGAAAAATGGCATTCTCTTAATAGCATTTAATTAGGGAAAAAATGACGTAGTAGGTCGTATGTGTAGAATTTAATTTTTATACCATAGCTCTAATGACCACTCAACAATTTCCTATTATGTTCATTTCACAAATGTCTTCGAACAATTTAATATTATAATTTGCTTATGATATTATCTTTTCATTGAACTTCTATAATCCTCGATATTTCTTTATATATAAATATATATAAATTATTCGTGAAATCTGTTTTGATATAAAAAATATTCCTAAAATATAACCAATATTCTTTAAGTATAATATACCATATTTTTCAAGTCAGAAATGCTTTCAAAAGATATTGCACGCGCACAATACATATATAATATTAGTATAATAAAAAAAATAGAGAGTATGATAAATAGACCAAGTTAATATAAAAATAGGCATAAAGTTGGATTCTTATGCACAATTCGTATCCACATTCATTTTGCCGAAAATATTAGATTGATCAATTTTGATTCCCTGATTCGCTATTGAGTATCATTCCTTTTCAGTGGAGCTATTTCGCTATTAGCCTCATCAGCCGCATTGCTCGAGGCAGATTGCGAACGGGTCGATGGTGGAATATTTAGATTATGGTTCGCGCTCGTGAAAGATGCGAGCGCGTTGATAAGAGATAATTGAAACGATAGTTTATGCAGATATATATATATAAATATACACACATGTATATATAAAAACATACATGCGCCTCGAATAACATGCAAATCCACGAGAGGTTTATAGAAATATATCAACACGTTGCGCCGGTGCGTAAATTTCCTATATCACTAGTCTGTTGCATATATGTTCCAATGGCGTGGAATACATCGGTGTAAAAAGGGTAAAACGGAGGCGGAACGGCAAATATATTCCATAAGAAGACTCATAGAGAGAAAAAGAGAGTGAGAGAGAGAGAGAGAGAGTTGCGTCACGACGTGTGACCAATGTAATAAAAAAGTTGGAGGTGATCACTTCCGCGGCTGGTTTTATAGTTTTTTTTTTGCGACTTTTCCCTACCTCTCTCATTTCCACGATAAGTCGATTGCGTCCACGTCAAAAGTATATTTTTACGAAATTGCGATGTTATAAAAATATGCATACGCGATAAGCATGCATGTGCAATGCAAGTGTGAGATTGCACTGAAGGAGATTATCCCTCTTTTTATTTACAGCATTTTTTGTAATAAGAATTTAAAATGTAATGTGAAATATTCAGTGCCTGATAATATTCAGTTTATCTATTTTATTTTATATATATTAACAATGTGTATTGTTATTTATGATATTCAGAAAAATACTGTTATTATTGTAATTATTATCATTCTTATATGAGAAATATATTATCAGATATATTATATAAAAACTTTTTGTTATTATTGTATATATTACATTTACATTTTTATTAGTAAAATCAACATATAAAAAAACTACAAAACTGCAAGATATCTTCGTATTTTAAATTTCCATTAATCATATAAATATCATATTATAAATATAAAATTTACATTTTCCGAATTTTTGATCATGCAGTTATCTCAAAGATGCAATCTCTTATAAGCTCTCACAGAAATTGCACAAAATATTTTATTTTATACCAAGTTAAATTATCGTGGCACATATATGTATGCTTTACCATCAGAAATTCCAAACATGGGGAAAGACTGAAAATCTCGGAATTATTACGAACGAAGTAAAAGTATTGTCGATGCGTGTACACATATATGAGATTGTTATTTCTCTTACAATAAGAAAAGAAAGAATTCGAAAAATATTTTCTATATTTATGCTCGTAACAATGTCATTTGATGCTGACGGAAACAGGCCGAAAAAAGTAGAAGAGCGCAGAGACATCGTGACGGAGATACGTTTCGATAGGTGAGATGCTGCGCAACGAAAGTTTATTATCTCGAAAAATGCGCGAAATGATTTCGCGTTATTTATATCCGCGAATAAATCCTCGAGCAACCGCATTAAAACGCGGATTCTCGCTGCCGGAAGGGAAATATGCGCGAAACGTGTTTATATGGCGCTGTTCCGCGCTGTCAAATATTTATATGCTGTGCTTTATCTTCAAAGGATTCGTCCGCTATGTAGCCCGGGAATGCTGATAAACGCGTATCGATCGCGAGACACCAAGAGAGAGAGAAGAGGGAGAGAGAAAGAGGTAGTAGTAGGTCTGATTATTTCTGCTTAGCGAGGAACTCGGTAAACATCGGCTGTGCTGGAGAAAGAGGAGCTCGTCGCGAAATCGCCTGTAGTGCGAAATTCATCGACTCGCCCGAAGTAAACTCTCCCGAATATCGTTTGTCGTGGTTCGATTAAAACCTCAGTAGCTCTGCTACTCAAAGGGAAATAGAAATGCCTGTTGAAGATCCTGGCTATTGCATTCATATCCTACGCTTAGCACTACATAATTTGAGGCTACGTTTCTTTCCGGTGCTTGTATAAAACCATACGAGATGGTGAATTTAACTTTCAACGATCACATGTAACATATAGGTAGCTCATTGTCAGAGAATTTGATATATTAATTAGATCAACGCGAGAGAGAAAATAAGAAATAAGAAATTAAATGATTTGTTAAGAATTACTAAAAACTATTTCGGAAATAATTAATTGCTTTATATGCGTACACACGGGGTAAATTTTTATTTATGAAATATATATTGAACAATTTTATTCAAATTTTTTAAATGGTTTATGTTTTTTTATTTTGTAACTCTGAATAGAATCTTTGAAGCAAATTGTGCGAGTATTATATAAAAAGTAAATTAATTTTCCCTCTGGCGTGTCTTATGAATCATTAAAATCAGAACCTTGAGATAAAATAAAAAAGAAAACTCAAGATACTGATGTTCAAAGAAATCGTTTAGAGCTTTAAATATATAAATTAAGCTTTATGTCTTTTTTGTCTAATAAATTCTTATTAATTTTTTATTTAATACACACACACATATATATATATGTGTGTGTGTGCGGGTGTGTACATATATTGATTTACTCTGCTTAATATTTATTTAGAATATTTGAAATACGTATTTATTTATATATATTATATATTATATAATAAATAAACTTTAAATAGTAAACAGATAAATAATAATGTGTTTTCTTTCTGTAGCACACAGATAGTACTTGATTGCAAGATTAAATTTAATGAATTTCCAACGTTATTATGACCAATATTAATTTCATGTTGTTGCCAAATATGATTGCGGCAAAATATTGATCAAATAAAATCATTATGCAGGTTAAAAAAAGCGACATAAAAAGTAGCTTTGTATCGTGACTATTATACTCCATGAAGCTTAAACCATTGATTTAATATAGTAATGTTGCGTCTGATATTTTTTGATTAAAAAGTAAAGTAAACGTAACATTAAATATTTCAAATTTCAATCTTTGTAGAAGTTTGATTAAATAGCAGTTGAATAATTCAAGGGACGAATAAAGTTTAAATAATGTTATATAGCGTTGAACTTAATGTGTGAATATTCCCAGTTGACATTATCGACATTCGATCATCGGACCTTTGACATTAATCTGACATTCCCATTACGAGAAATCAAATTCAAATATATAGCATAATCAAATATTGTCAATTCGTTATAATAAAAGTCTGAAATTTTTTACTTTTATGTCAATTTGGGAAAAAATTGATATTAAAAATTGAGAATGATGACTCGACATTACGCTGATATTACTTTAAAAAAAAAAACAGCAAATTTAAAAAATAAAATGTCAAATCAATGCTTCCATTTTAATATCAATTCTGCTAATTTAACAGGAGCAATAAGTTCGGAATTTGAATAGCAAATAGTCAATAAATTAGCACTGAAATAATATCATATATCCGAATTTGATTTCTCGTAATGGGAATGCTAGATCAAATCACGAAGCGAAGGCGATCATCGATCCGCGGGAACAATCTACTGATGTACTACAGTATCCGGCCTGAATCGGGAATCGTTTATGATATAATCTCGCGTTTCGGGACACGCGATGAAACATAATCCTAGGATTAAGGCAAAAATAATTGAGGCGGTCATTTGATTGTAAGGGGAACAGACACGCCTCATTCACGAGAGCGCCGAGAGAGAAATCAATATCCGACGTCTCCGCGACAATGTCCGAACGTAGGCAAGTTATGACGCGCGCGCGTTACCAAGACGGCTGTGAATTTAGAAATTGGGACAGCGACTGTGATTAATCGAAAACTTGTAGCGCTTACGCTCAGCCGCTCGCTCTGATTGAAACGCAACGGCCGCGTACACGCAAGTGGAATTACCGATGTTAGGTCAGCCATCAGAGATGCAAGGGGAGAAAATTGTGACAGACGTCGACAGCCAAAGCTGTTCAGACTATTCAATGTTGCTTAAGTCTACTTAAACTCAATTCAATTAAAATAAATCATTGCGTGTTTCTCATATTTGTTATGTGTATATACCTTTTAAGTTCTTAATTTGAGACGTTGAAAATAAATGTAAAATTTATATATATTTCAACAATTCAATATTGCTTAAATCTACTTAAACTCAATTCAATTAAAATAAATCATTACGTGTTTCTCATATTTGTTATGTGTATATACCTTTTAAGTTCTTAATTTGAGACGTTGAAAATAAATGTAAAATTTATATATATTTCAACAATTCAATATTGCTTAAGTCTACTTAAACTCAATTCAATTAAAATAAATCATTGCGTGTTTCTCTATTTGATATGTGTATATACCTTTGTTCTTAATATTTATATCGCTGAATTTAACATTATTCAAACTATTTAAATCTTCCAAATCTAATGTGTTTAAAACGTCAAGTTAAAAAAATATTTGTTCAATAAACATTGAAAAAATATTTAAATATTGTAATTGGTAAATATTAAATATTATTTTTATAAAAAGACCATAATTATAAAAATATAAAAAATATATATAAATTTTACATTTATTTTCAACGTCTCTTTAAAACGCATTCGAGTGATTTAGATCCAAAAGTATGCCAAAATCATTAATTAAAAATATTTAAAAAATTAAGTTTCGACGTTCTATTATAATGCAGCTCAACTGGACTCAAATGCAGCTTCACTGCAGATATACTGTATAAAGTTTTCATAAAGTTTTGAAAAGAGTATGTGTGTGTTCATGTGCACTATCGGTCACTTTTTTTAAATTTTTTATAAACACTTAGATCTTATAAGTACTCACCTTCTGAATTTGCCATTAAATTAAAAATAGAATCAAAATTTCTTCCAGATTCATTAATATATATATATATATAAGATTTATTATTAATCTCACATTTATCTATATCAAAATTTTCAAAATCAATGAAACTAATCAAGCTTTATTTCGTTTAAAAATCAGATATGTTTGCGTAATTAAAAAAATAATTTTAAAAAATTAATTTCAATGTTGCAAAGAAACACAAATTGTTCAGATATGATCGTTTCATATTTTTGATCAATTATATAAATAATCGAATAAATAGATGCACTAATAAATCCATCGCGACGTATAGCACGATCGTGTTCATTATTTACTTGCGCAACGACTCGTTACCTGTTTCTTTTAACAGGCCACGTCGCAGCAGCTGGTGACGAAACTGCGTTTTAAAACGCACGTCAAAGTATATGATGCAATGTGACGTGAAGCTGGAAACCGTCGGTCGCGCAAACGCGTTGCAAAAGTTATGTAGCACGCCTGACATGGCGACTATTGGGGGAATACGTTCCTAAAAATTTCATTCAACGCGACCGACGTTTCGAAAAATTCAATTCACACCTTACCTTTCTTGATATCTCGTACCGCGGTCGACACCATGACATCCTCCTGAAACAAACAAGTAAGTGTTTCATGAAGGAAAAGTTGGCAATACAGATTTGCTTTGGCGAAAAGAAATCTTTGTCTTGTAAGTTCACTCGAGATAGAAACGTGATAACTTTGTTTTCCATTTTTCGTCTAGTTTTTTCATCTATTTAACAATATACACATATATGTGATAGATTTATAAATTATTAATTTTATAATATAATGTATTATATTTTATAATGGTAAAAATTAAATCTTTAAGAATATGTTAAATTGATTAAAAAATCAATAACTTTAAAATTCGAAATGCAATTTCTTATTAAAGATTTAATCTAAACTTCGGGTATTATCCATAATTACACAAATTTCATTAGATTATTAACTAAATTTTCCAAATCTTATAATTCAGATTATACAGGGTGTCTGACGTAAAGTATCACACTGAAAATATACAAGTATATCTCGTTATTTGGAGATGATTTTTCCTCAGCAAAAATATCGAGGGAGGCCATCATTTTTTAGATGTTTCCAATTTTTACCATCATGTATCTTTATAACTGAGCTTTAAATTAAAATTTTATTAAAGTAAACTCTATTTGAAATTAATTGGAGAATGTGGTTTTGTTAATATTTTATTTTCACAAAGCTTAGTTTGCGAAAAATCCTTTATTTTCAATCGCTTATAACTCGAAAATTATTAATGCTTCTATATTTTTGCTGAGGAAAAATCATCTTCAAATAACAAGATCTACTTGTATATTTTCGGTGTGACACTTTACGTCAGACACCCTGTATAACTAAATAATTCTTGTAACTAATAATTTTTAACTTTTTCGTCGCATTTTTAAAGATTAATGATATATCTGTTTCTGTTTCACATAACTTTTCCATGAATATGTATATAGTCTTGAAAAAGGATCAACTCGTGACAAAATGATTAGATTTATTCATCGAATCTATTCCTCTCTCTTTTACGGTAACACGATATGAATGCAGATTTTATCAGCGAGTTGCCCCCTCGATGCTTTTATATAGCATTGCTCGACTAACGCGGATTCATCGCATGTATGCTCTCCAAAAAAAAAGAAAAAAAACGGATATCTAATTCTAAAATTCCATTTTTTTAAAAAGCTTTCAACTTGCATTATCCGTCAAAGTCAAACCAAGAAAAAAATAATGTATTAATTTTATATTAATAAAAATTCGAATTATTTTATCTATTAATATAATCAAAAATTTGAAACATATAATAAAACTGTCTTCAAATTTTTATCAAATTCGAGAGAGAATCATGTGTAACGTGTGCATGTATGAATATTCTGTAATATGTATTAACGAACGACGAGAGCTCTCCCGAAACTCAACATGAAACGCTCGTGCTTTATCATGCGAATAATTAAATAGATAAATCAGAGATTACAGAACGACGATCCTCTAAATTTCACCGCGTTGCGTAGCGTTCACCGGATACCGGAAATGTACGCAATCGTTTTCGGCACAAAAGCGGACTACATCGATTTTGGTAGATTATCCCACATTTGTGCCCGTTTTATGGTCGATCATACTCGTTATTCACCCATTTATCGCACTGCTGTCGAAACACTACCATAACTACTACGTTACAGAGATACGATGCATATACATTCATTTAACAGCGATGATGTCGTCAAGATTTCGATCACCGAAACAAATTGTTTTATCACTCTCTCTCTCTCTCTCTCACATACATGTTAAATAAGGTCAACGAAATTTTTAGCATGTAATTAATGTCGTATAATTTTCTCCGTCAAATAGCTACCGATCAAGAGCTAAAAATAAACATTACTATTACTCAAATAAATCACATATTAATATCGTTACACACATTTTCACGCCATATTTATCTAAATATGTTTTCAAAATATTTACAAGAAAAAAGATTATTATATAAAATATATTTAATAATTTTTTTTTATAATATTAACGATATAAATATATATATAAATGAAACAAAACCTGAAAGAGGGCACATAATAATTATTTATACTCGATATGAAATTTCTTTCATTTTTATGAATTAATATTTAAATATTTCATGGTAATAAGATATTTTATTACACGCATCACAATACAATTATATGTACATATTTGTATCATGATTTATGTAATAAAATATCTTACTGTCGTGAAATATTTACATATTAATTAATAAAAATAAAAATACATTATCTCTTCTATTTTAGATTTCTAATATTTTATATATATTATAGCACAAATATATATATATATATATTTCTTGATATATTTCAAATATACATGGATAGTGCTCATAGTTTAAAAGCGTATCTGGATTATTGGTTAACACACGCGGCAAAAGTTGGTACAATAAAAAAATAGTAAGCTCGCTTTTATATGCGCCGCAGGAGCAACTACTATGACATGTGTACGATGAATGAGCAGATACCCGAGCATCGTGATGAAAGGATAAATCCACTTAAAACCTCATCCATTATATCGCTTTCTTCCACGAGCACTCATGTTTCCCAGTTATTTAAAAACCGGGGATCCATTTCGCTGTACAGTTCGCCCCATACTTTTGCGCGCGGTTTCGCAATAATCTCTGCAGTGTCGCAAGCCGCACCAGCGGACTCATTATTTTTCCTCTATTGAAAAAAGAAAACGCAATATTTTAGGACGAATACGCGTCCCGACATTTTTATGTTTCTATCGCAAAAGAGAAAGAGAGAGAGAGAGAGAGAGTCGAATTGCACTAAATGAACAACATTTAACGTTGTCGTTCGTTCAGTTTATCAATTTAACAGAACTTAATTTTCTTGCGCTATATAAAAAGCGATTCCTATATGCACGTTTATGTCTGTAAATGAAAATGTAATATTTTACATTTAAATGAGATGAATTCGAGCGCAATTATACGAAATTTTCAAAAGTGTATATTTAAGTTGAAACATATTCAAATCTAAATTATATTCTGAATCAATATTTAAATGTTAAAATGAAAACAGATAAGATAAAATATTGATATTGAATCTTTAATAAATATGTATATCAAATTTTTTGTATTTAATCAGACATAACTTAAAAGTAAAATTTAGGGGAATTATGAAAATTTATAAATAAAAATTTGAAGAAAAAATATATTTAAACATATGTACGTGTTGCAAAAAACTTTTTGATTATTTTCTCGCTTTCCGCGCACAATTCTCTTTCTCATTTGAATAATGCAAAATGGTCGAGATAAAATTAATGCATAAATTTTTTATGATGGAGGATGTTATGCATACTTTATCTATATATCTATGAACAAACACTGATACTCAACGTACGCCAATTATACGGTGTAATAGCAATAATTATTGCCAGCGACGCATTATCGAGAAAGTAATGGTCAGAGGTAATATGTCATTTGGTCAATATTTATTCTTGATATACATACATGATGGCCGCATCGACATGAGTGCGTTTATATCCATCTGTACATACTTGTTAAATAAATTTCATATGCTACGTAAACTCTTTCTTTTCTAACGGCAACAAAAAATTAAACAAAAAATAACAAAATATCAGGGGATAATAGAAATATCAGGCGATAACTAATTGGTTTAAATTAATATTTTATCGCATAAATAGCAATAATGCTGCTGTAACTGTATGTATATGATAATCTAACAATTTTAAGACTTTAATTGAAATAAAAATGTTCCGTAACTCAAAATGATTATTCATATAATTTAAAAGTATTATTTTTTAATTTTGTTACTATTATTATTTTGATTTATTAAAAATGTTATTTTATTTTAAAAAAATAATATAATTTGTGTGAATAAATCGATATCAATATTATCAATCGTTAAAAGTAAAAAGGTAGACACAAAAATATAACAAATATAATAATTTCTTAATATAACTACTTTTTTAATTATCATATTATCCATAAATAAGTTAATTTTACGATCTCTCAAAAAGAAATGGGACAAGTTTCTCGGAATGCACTTATATCCTAAAATCAGAAGTTCCGGCAGCCAGGAAATTTGAAGATTCTACGATCTAACCTACGATAACCAACCAACAGGTCTTCCGTTTTCCCGTGACCGCATGCTTGTCCAAAGCTCGGCGACCCTCTATAAATCGCGGTCTGGCAAATGGAACTCCCTGAGAAATGCGTTAGGAACGTCGGTGACCGCCGAAGGGAAGCAGCCATTGTGTCGCGCGCACCGGCTGACTTGTGCCGTCGATTACTACTCGTCTTTCCCAACGCTATATTTCAGGAGTCACCAGTGTATTACTTACGTATTAGAGTTCATTCAATTATAAACGTAATCGTATCTCAAATGAGTTAAACACATTATTTAAACAATCATTGTAACGTCAGATGACTGAGATTCGTCAGATAATCAATCAGATGTTGATGACTATTTTCCGGAGATTTCTATATAAAAATCAATCGATTGTAAAAAATCAAAAATAGAAAATATTTTATATTTACAATATTTTTATATATATTTTGCATTTTTTTTAACTCTAAATTATGCACACAGAGAAAATGTACAAAGCGATCTCGAAATGTATTGCTTTGAAAATGTATTTCATCTTCTTTCCCCTTTATTTTTATTCCTTCCGTCGTAATTTGTGTGCACTGCATTTCTCAAGATGTCTCGCGCAGCTTTAATAAATTTTATGCAAATAACGATTTAACAGTAGACCCGATAACCGGGTATCGCAGCTTCTTTTACTCAATCCAACTTGTTCGTGAACCGTCGACAGTTTATGCCGACGAAAGCACTTTGCGTATCTATACTACTGCAAAGTACGAGTATACCGCGAGATGTGTTTCCGAGGTGCGGAAAAAGAAATTCGCTCGGGTATCCGCACAACCGCGTCCCGAATTCGTTTTTCCTTTGTCATTTTTCCATCGTTCCGGATCGTAAAACGAGAACGAGAACTCTCGACGAACTTTATGCGAATAATTAAAGTTCAAACAGAAACGCTCGTCACGGTTTTATCGACCTTTTCGTTGCCGTACTTAAGACTGGTAATAAAATTTCGTATCTGTAGAAGTTTCACGGCGGAGAAACTTTAATCTAGCAACAACATAGTTCATTACAAATATCATTGTTGCACCGACGCGATTAAATCTTCCATTCTCGTCAGAGCTATTATTCTTTAAGTACATTGCTCGGATGATTAATATATGACGTATCTATACGTTTAGGTATTGATATTGCAATAAAAAAGTTGCTTCCATTACAGTTCAAGCTATAGTAAATCTAAAATCAAAACTAAATTATTTTAATATTGTGGAATAAATGTAGATATATATATATTTAAAATTTTATGCCATAATAATTACAGCAGAAACTTTAGTACAAATCTTATTATATTATATTAACGAATAAGAATATATTATTTCTTTTCACATTCAAAGTGATTACAAATGACAATCAACCGAACGATTACAACCTACCAGAATTTCGATAAGAGGAGTCAAGAGTTTTGAAAAATTAATTGCAACGATAAGCGAGAATATTATGTAGTGTACTATAAAGATTATGTATCCATCATCTGAGGATGCTAGTTGCTCCGCAAATGTTGGTCGAGTTTAAATTAGCTTCGTTAATTAAACTGCGAATTCGATTTCGATGATGAAGCGAGACGGGTGAACGGGGCCAGTGACAAACTGTCTTTTCGCTCGTCGATAATTGGTTAATCAGTAACGATAGGTAATTTATTTCAGGATTCAAGACTAATCAGCCCCACAAATTCTATTTCGCTCCATGCGGTGTTAAATAGCGATTCGACCTCCAAACTTATTACTTGACACGTAGAATTAATTTGCTCGAACTCGAATCTCGCCCAATATTATTGCTAAATTTCTCGTCGATATATCATCCTAATCCGAGAGGAAGGAAGCGAGCAAGCGGACAAGCTGCGAGAATTCTAAGCGGAAGTTAGTTCGCGCCTTTGATCGGACTAATCTCGTTCTAAGCGAAATGTATTGAATATAATAAACGTATAATAATTCAGTCATATTTATTTGTTACGGTTGAGAACAAATTATTTTTTATCTCTTTTGTAAAAATTCTTTTTCTGAAATTCTCGATGTCGTTATAAAAGAGAAGAAGTTAAAATAAAATTAATTAAAAGAAATAAATAAATCCAAATAAATGGAGAAAAATCATCCAAAGAAATCTTTCTCTCTGTGTAAGAGCATTATTATTATAGAATTTTCTTTTCAAAAATACTTTTGATAATATTATCAAATGTTCTTGCCGCACGAGAAAATCATAATTAAAATTAACTTTGCGAGTAATTTTATTAGCGATGTTATTTTAATAATTTAATAAGTAACAAGCTTTCTTATCGCAATCCAACCACCCTCAAAGTTGCATTAATCGTTACTTGCTTCTAAGAGGTTTATATTAACTGCACAGAAATGCAATGCAATTTCTATGTGTTAAATGATAACGCAGTGTCCTCCGGAACATCTAGAAGACAAGTTAGTGCCACAGTTAGTCTTCATAGTTTCGGGTTAGATCCAGCCTGAATTTGGATTAGAATCAAACTATATGTACAACTATGTCTATGTGTTAAAGGTTTGA
Organism: Nylanderia fulva; assembly: GCF_048542155.1. Taxonomy (NCBI): domain Eukaryota; kingdom Metazoa; phylum Arthropoda; class Insecta; order Hymenoptera; family Formicidae; genus Nylanderia; species Nylanderia fulva. The sequence continues at coordinate 2,510,143 of NW_028190369.1, read as the reverse complement.
AACTGAATGGAGAGACAGGCCAAGAAATTTCTTTAACAGTTCTATAAATAATTTTCTCAAAAAAGAAAAAAATATATATATATATATATAATAATAATAATAATAATCTTATTTCAATTTTATATCTTGTTCATATTTTCGGCTTTGCGTGATTTAAAAAAAAATATATATTTGTTGTTTAACCACAATGTATTGCTTTGCAATTCGTTGATATTATTTCATCGGAAATAAAATACATAAATTACGAGAACGGAAGAAGACAAGAATGCAAATGCAACATTAGCGTATGCTTGTAGTTGCTGCTAACAGTTTGAACATATTTGCAATTCTGTGAGTAAATTTCCATTATAATAGACGTAAAGTTGATACAAATATAAAAAACCGAGAATTTATTTCACAGTTATTTTTATTTATTTATTTTTGTTTACCTTTTATATGTATATATTCAAGATTATAATTTCTACCGTATCTCGCATTTGACTGACCACAATTTATTTCATTTATCGTTGTATGCAAAAGCCTATTTCATCTGACACAAAATATCACACGAATGTTTTTAATATTAGTATATCTAGAAGAAGAAAAATATCTCAACAATCTTCTCAAATGTTAATATAATAATCGGATCAGTATAAAGTATAAGGACAGGAGCCATTATTATAACAATTTAGATACTCGTGATGCGTACCAAATTTTACTAAGGAAGATGAGATTGCTAGAGCAAGCGTGGCTTTATTGGATTTAAATTCCTTCATTTATATGTTAATCGCGCAGAATCTCGGCGTGCCGAGATTCTCGAGGTCCTTGAAATCTCGAAGACCGACTCGCCGATATAAACAGCCGACTCATGCTTATTGTTTCATCATTTCGTAAAAGTTACGCGCAAACGAAAGTCGTGCATAAGCGAAATAGAGCTCGCGTGAGAAATTGATGCACTTAACACAACTCGCTCCGGGAAATCCGGTTGACAAACAAGTTTTTAAAGACGCCAATTCGGATCAGATTTTAGGTCATTATCGTCCTGTACGGTCCGATAAAATATTCGCTAGTAGATTTTTTAGTTGTTTTATCCTACACTCAATGAAAGTTTGTCGAAAACAAGTAAATCGCTCATTTTCAGATACGTCAAGTCAGACATAAGTTTTATGGGTCAGCACTAAAAGATGAAATTTTACATTACGTGCCGAAATTAATCTTTGATTACCACAAGATTGTAAAATTAAAGATTCTATAACCTTTTCTTATTTAATAGACTAATATTTTCTCATTAATAAAGTGAAATCAATTGTAATCCCGAATTTTTATCATGTGGATTTAGAATATTAAATTTAATTCATAATTAAATACAATTTTCTAGCCACAATACTATAAAAATGTGGGCTCAATGATAATATTTCTCATATAAAAATTTACAATAGTTACTATAATTAGTATAAATACAATAGTTAGTATAAATAAAATAAAAATAACACAATCTACATTAATAATATAAAAATATGTTAATAAAATAAAATAAAATTTTATTAATACAATGTTATTTGAATGTATCACTCTTATTTTGAATAAGATTGTATCTCATTACAAACGTTTAGATTAAATTATAATTCGCAAAATATAAAAATTTGTACTAAAAAAAATAGTACCAACAAACGCGAAAAATTCACTTTTCTACTTTTCAATGTATCGATATTAAAATTATAAATTTTATTTAAAAACATGTGTTTTGACTGATAAATTTCTTTGTTCTTTTAAAAAAATTGTGTAACAATAAGAAATACACCAACTATTGTCTTATATTTAATATATCAAGCACAAATATATGCACAATAAGTGCGTTAAGTTCAACATTAAAAAAAAAGAATTCTATGTTAGAAAAGGGATTGATTGAATTTCCTGATTTTGTTTCCGCAGTTACGTGGATTAACCACCGAATTGTAACTAGTTTGGATGAAGATCTCTCTGTGTATACGCGTGAAGCAAGGCTAAATCGCGTTCTTTTTCTAGCCGAGTGCGACAGATGTTGAGGATAAGCGGGTATAAGAAGCTGTAATTGAGTGCAATGTCAAACGGGGAAGCCCTAATTTCACGGCGATATATAGCCGAGGAACGACGTGGGAATCGTACGCACATGGAATCAAGTAAATTGCCGTGAAAATAAATCCCCGTTAGAAGAGAGTGTCCCATTGTGGTTTGGGATTTATTGCGAGATACACCCGTCCTTCTTATTCGATTTCCTGCCGATATATATATAAACGCGTCAAGAGGAAGTACGCCAGTCCGATTGTGCGCATCAAGAAAATAAATTGCTCGGCTATGTCAGATATGTCGACAAATATCACGTGCTTGTAAGCGATCGATTTCCTACGATCGCATAGAACCGATTAAGTCTAGAACAGAGCGCTGCTAGATATACGTTTAATCGGGAATGATCGAATTTACGCAAACATTATGCGAAAGCATAAATTGTCAATAGTAATTCACTAATTTAATTTCTTTCTTTAATTCTTCATATTATACATAAAAATAATTGATATGGAAAAAGCTTCAAATGAAAGATAAATTCGATAAAATATCTGCAAAAATACAGAGCAAAACAAACTAATGTGATTTGCTTCACGTGTATTAATACCAGAGAATTAACATCAACACATTATAAAATCGAGAAATATAATATCAGATATTTTATCCTTTTAAACATTTCATCGAAAATAATATGTTATATATTTGATTATATATACATATATAACATTACTCAACAATTTATTATAGTACGTTTAATTTTTACAGATTATAAACTAATTACTTAATGTAAAAATGTATTTTAAGTGGAACATCGAGTTTACTCTACAAAGCTATTATAAATACAGTAATAATAATAATCCAATTTTATTAATGAAATTGCTTTTGTGTTTTATATTATAAATTAAAGATAATAAATAAAAATAACTGGAATACAAAGATATTACGCAATACAGATAATTTTTAAAAGCATTAAAATCAAAAGTATGACGCAAAACAATATTAATTGAAAATTTTTTCACTAATATCATAATTTACATATATTCTTTTTTTTTTGTAGAATAAAAAAGATTTCCATAATATTTATTATTTCTATAATAATTCTTATTATCAATTACTATTATACAATCTATGCTATTACAATATGACAACCTTCATGAAATTTCACCCCCAGCAAATATAATACCTATGTACTAATAATTTCCAATTACTACGATGGGCATTTATTAATTAGTAATATATTAATGAAATCACATAAACACCTTTTATTAAAGAAAGCAATAAATTAATTGTATTTCCTGTTAACCGCATAGATGTAATTGTATTTTCGAGACGTATATCACGAAATTAATTTATCGAATTGTGCGAAATTAATGTAAATTATAAATTATGTTAATAGGTCGGTGGATATTCTTCAAATGTGAAAGTTATATCATGTTTGTTGAATGTTTACTTGAGTATGGAATTAAGTAATGCAAGATGTGTAAACAATTTTTGCGTAAAAAAATTATAAACACTTATAGTTCTCTAAATAAATCATATCTTTGTTTTTGTTTATACAATAACGTCCATTTATATTTTTTTATATGCATCGTTATTTGCCGTGGAAAGGATGTGCTATAACATCGCACACTTATCCTACTTTTAAGAAAATATGCACGATCGGATGATTAATGACTTCGACAAATAAACCGTGGGTCGCCATCTCCACAAAATGTTTTGTCAAACTGACGACTAAAAGCACAAGGAAACTCAACATACTCTCTACATTGTCAACGTTAAGCGAACATCAACAAAGACTTATAACGATGAATCATCGACAGATTAGAAGTTGAAATTTAAGGCAAGTTCGAAATAACCTACACCCATAATACAATAGATTAAAACTCTCGATCCATAATATAATAAAATAAAACTCTTGAATTATACAAGATATAATTTCACTAGTATCACATTATTTTTTCTATGCAATTAATTCGTTTGATCTTGCTAATATGTGTCTTTAATTGTGCAGTTTTTTAATAATTCCAGATAGTTTACTAAATGTATGTTTTTTTGTTTCTAAAATTCTGAAATCAAAGATACAAGAATATTGGATACTTCTTTTTCTCTAATGTTTTATAAAAACTTTGATATCTAAGGATATTTTTAGATACCAAAGTAAAACTTTTAAAACTTTATCAATTTGCAAGTTAGAAAAACCATTTGGCAGAAAATTGATTTTATCTTTCGTCTTCTATATCATATCTTTAGCATCAAAAACATTCATATATACAAGAAAGCATATATTCTTACATTGAAGATATTGAAAAATACGTTATTTTTAATAGAATATATTATCAAATGTGATACATAGTTGATTATTTCACGATACGTTTAAAGCCGTGTATCGAAATAAAAAGATATTTTATTTTTTATATTTAAATTTATTTAAATATATTACGATGTGCACGCAGTATCTAAGAATTGTCATTATTGTTAACAATTATTGTATTATTTTATGTATTAAAAATTTTTCCTAAATTTTTTTTATTAAAACTATTATTAAAAATGTTCTACTTTTTATCTTTATTCTTTACTTGTGTGTGTGTTATATATAAGTAATTTTATTCATTTAAACGTTCTAGCAATAATCTAAATATTTCAAGATTACAATCAAAGAAGCGATAATTCTATTTTAAGCTACAATTTAAGTTGTATAATAACTCTTCTTTCTATAAATAAATATTTATTTACTATTTAATCGTCACTACATCAGCATAAACTTCAAACAAGGGTAGTTGCTTTTATGATTGTGCTTCTCATTAACAATACGAAAAGAAATATTTCTATGATGCCAAAAGAATGAGAAAAGTCGCGGAGATCAAAGAAGATATAACATTTATCGAGATATCTACATTCGAAGACTTATCAACTTAATCATTCCGAACGAATCGATCAAAAGATAAATGCCTAGTATTATCCGGCTAACGTTTCGATGATATTCTCAAGAAGCATTTATTGCCATTGATTGAAGTATTCGATGCATTGTTCAAATACTATGCAGCGATGCAGTCTCTGTACAGTATTCCCCTACGTCACGATATCGTTCAATTTAATTAAATCTAGAGATTATCCGAGACTATCCACTAATAAAGTACGAATTGTAGATTATAGTTGTGCATACTCAATGAATTATAATTTTCCATTATATAAAAAGATTAAATTTTCTTCAATGTTATCTTCTTAATTTTTAATATCTAATGTAATATTTATTATTATACACCTTTTAATTATAATTATTAATATATCTTTTAATATCTAATTGATAAATAATAATTATTAACCGTGAAGATAAAATAATCAATTTTACAAATAAGAAATTAACAAAATTATTCACATTACTCACTTTGTAATTGAGCCATCACAATACTTTCCTGGGCTTCCTTCTCTTCTCTTACCTGATCTTTTCGTTGCTTCTTTATGGCATTCACATAAATTCACGAAAATATCAATTACGCGCGTAATAATGATTAGAATATGACGATCGTACAGTATTTTATATAGCGTGCTCAATATTAAACGCCTTCGATACGCACTTTGTTTTATACTTTGCGATACGAGAACCATGATTATATGAAACTACGGTTCACTCAACACTCGTAAAATCGTTGATAATGGTTGCTGATCGTGGGGAATGATCGTTTGATATTTTTCCAATATTTGTCACGATCGTATTTCGTAAAGTAATACGATGACACACGGAGCATTTCGCGATGTCTCTTGCTAATTCGACTCTCATTCAATGACGCTTTGTGTGTAGTTGAACTAGATTTCAAAATACAATCGCGATAAATATTAAAAGACGCTAAATGCAATATTTATTTTCGATGATTATTACAATTAACGATTATCAATTCGTGTGATTAATTTCAACTTGTATATTTACAGGACTCTCCATAAGTTTGGAAACACTTTACATTTTACAATTGAACAATCGCATGACAGCGATCTGTCATAAATAAAAATGTCATTTAAATATTTTTACGATTTATTGATACAAAAAATCTATACAGATCGCTGCCATATGATTGTTCAACTGTAAAATTTAAGGTGTTTCCAAACTTATGGTGGGTACTGTATATTTATTTATTTGCATTATAAAATGATGGATAATAAAATTGCCGTGAAATGCATAAGTATACTTTGAGAATTGTAATATCTTGAATTACTCGTGTATCGCATCTGCTAATACTTGTTGCAATCGCATTTCGGCCGCGCCATTTTCCAGTGTTGTGCTTCGTGTAATTGTGATTTAAGCGTTTCTCCTATCGCAATGAGAAGTAAACGATTAATGCGTCGGGATTGCTGTATAAAGTGCCGCACGATCGTCTCATTCTACCTGCGCGCACCATTAATTAATCGTGTTTCCGCGAGTAAGTCTCGTGTGAATGCCATAAGGGAGCAAGTAGAGGACACACAAAGGAAGAAGGAAAATCCGGAGAGGTATCGCGCAACATCGGAGCAATTACCATATAGAACGAATCATTTATAACGTTTTGTTTTTTCATCAGACAAATCAATTTTCTGCAGTATTAAATGTCTTTATAGCAGAACCTACTCGTATCTTTCTTTTTTCTCTGTGTCTATCTCCGCTAGTGGAAAATTCAATATTGGAGTAATTGAAGGAGCAGGTTGACTTCGTTTCACAGACTCTGAATTTGAATCTTCAAAACATTGAAAATAGTTTTACGCGCAGCGTTTTGAAGATTTTCAGTGAGATAAAAAATTGTTAAAAGAACTTGCGCACACATGGGTACTAACGAGAACCGTCCCTCTCATTCAAAAGTTTTAACGAGTATCGTGCTCTTCTCTAGACGCGTTAGTCGTTTCTTGTACAATATATGTACAAGGGACATGTAAAAAAGATGCAAGTTATGGGAGCTTTTCAAGATACAAAATAGTGTTACTCTTTCTTCTTCGATACTAAAATTTAGAAACATCAGATGCTTTTTTTATTACATACACTCCGAAATAATGTTTTACGTGACAAAAGATTATGATAGAAAAAATAACTTTTTCAATATATAATATATAATTTATTACTTTACCGATATTATATTTACGAAGCAAGATATTATCTATTAAAGATATATATTTTTAGCAAGTTTTAAATATGTATCCATTAACTGCGAAATAAGTAAAAAAAAAAGGTGAACTTTAATATATTGATTACACAAATAAAACAAAATAAAATTAAGTATAAATATTAAAAAATGCTCCGTAAAAAGTGATATTTACCAAAGAATTAAAAATCTGCGAAAAACAGGAAAAGAGAATTTACGGAGACGTATTATATGTAAACGTGAAAATAGATGGACGCAAATAAAATCGGATCTATTCTACTTTATGAGCATTTCGATGAAATTTCATTAACCAGAGAAAGGATAAAAACAAGATGAAAGATGTCGATAGTTATCGCATTACTTTGAAAATTGAAGATTAAAGAGAAGCAGGAGCTATAGTTGACAACAACATATATACGTATATTCGAGTGAACTTTTATCGATTTTCTACAGATATGAATGCATTATATATATATATATAGATCATTATTAGTTTCCTTTATTCTATATATATAGATTATATATAGATTACTTTATATTCGCATTCTCTTGATTGCGCACAAATATTTCACGAATATTAAATTTTAAAAATCACAATTAAATTAGAAAAATATTTTAAAAATATATAATTTTATATATTTTATTGTTAGTCATTTTTTATCTCTTCCTAAAACGTGTAACTATGACTGCGATTAATTATTATGTTTTAAATCTAACCAATTAATTATTATTCCCTATAATATGTACCCTATAATATGTATAATTTCCTTCTTAATTATTTTTAAAAAACTTACAGAGAGATTGGTACCCCCTAAAAACAATCAATTTTCTGGAAATTCTTCGAGAGCAGATTAAACAATCAGAATTTCCCTCAAGCTGAGTTCCCAAAACATTGGAGCAAAACATTGAAATCCATCAAATGAATGAAGAATCTGACAAATGATAGAACAGATGTAATTCTGTCCTAATTGTGCGAAGAGAAAGTTGTTTCGGAAAGCTCTGGCCCTGTCGTGTAAAAGGGATGTATGCGATGACCGTAGTCGGGGTCGAAAGGTTGTACAGAGGCGACCGCCGGAAGCTCGTGGTGAAACGTAACGACACGGCAGAGAGAGGGAAAAGAGAAAGGGATGGTGAGGACGAAGAGTCCGGGCATCGGCAGAGCGCCGGCGTCGTGAGGGCAGCACCGCGACGCAATGCGGGCAGAACGATGATCACCGCCGCGCGAGAAGAAAACGGTGGATTGGAAGGCGACGCGACCAGGGGTGAAAAGGTTGCGGAGGAAAATCCTCCCCCGGAGGAACCAACCGTCACGGCAATCTCGTCGAAATGGAAACAGAAGCCGCTTTTCTCTTTACCCGAGCTCGCGCATCATCGAGGCAGATATGCATACGTCTGCTGATCTGCGCGTATCGGAATTCTAACAAACACCATTATCTCCTACATCAATTCAAATCATTTTTTTTTTTTTCATAGCAATAATGCAAGACTTTTCCAGTTTATAAGTCTCAATAAACAAGGAGCTTTCTCCATTAGCTTTGCAGAGAGGAAGGAATAAAAGTAACAGGAAATGATATTCCTCCTTCAATTTAGAATCAACTTTTTCTTTAACAAACCAGATACAGGATTCAAAGAGCATGGTTATTAAAATATTTAATAGGAAAATTTCAATAGTTGAAAAATAATTATTTCTTTCGATATTTTTTTGATATGGAAAAATTTTTGATATATATTTTATGATAAAATACTTTTTAAATTCAATACTTCATATTTATTTTTAAATATAAATTGTTTTTTAGAACAAAAATACAATTTCTTATATGTAATAATATATTAGGAATAAAAACATTATAACTCTTCTTATGAAATGTTTAGTTGTAGCCAACATCAATAAAAAAAATCATTATTTTTCAACTTTTTAAAATGATTTCTAATTTATGAACAATGTCGAAATAATTTCTTTAAAACTATTTTAGATGTTCAAAGCTCACTGAGATCACGAAAAAATAATTTTAATTATTCTTTTATAAATCATAGATTTTTTGAAGAATTTATATCTATTTTAACATCAATTTCAAATGTCATCTCTACATGATATGAAATAAACTAAAAATCAAAATAGGAGAAAGTATAATAAATAAAATAAAGTAAATTTTTTCTTTTCAGAAAAAATATAATTATCTTTCTACAGAGAGGATAAATTTTTCATTCATTGAAAATGCTAATTGTACAACATTATATTCTTTCTTGGAAAAAATGTTAATATCTTATGCAAAAATTATATTAATGTTATAAACAGATTCGCTTCATTTTATTTATTATATTTTTTCTACTTTATTTTATTTATCATGTAGTGCATGACGATATTTGAAATTGACGATAAGATAAATGTTTTATTTAAAACTCTAATTTATAAAAAAATAATAAAACTATTTTTCTCGGCGTATTGTGGACAATAAAATGAATTGCGGTCAGTCGCGAAAAATCGTAACAATATTTTATCCAATGGAAATTACTGTTCCTAATAATGACGCAATTGCAAATCGCTCACTCTATCCGTTCTACAAATTGCAGCAACACTTGCGTTCTGAACGCAAGATAAATTCATGTTCAGTACAATCGTTAACGTGCTGGAACGCGTTTTGTTTCGTTATATGAAAAAGTCAATTTCGAGATCCGACGTGAGCAAATTTTTCAATGTCACAGCTTGTATAGTAAACTTGATAAATTCGTACTTTTTCACATATACGTTACCCTTAAACTAAAATTTCAGATGAGTCTAAAGTGAAACGAGGTTTTATATTTCACTACTATAATTACATGATCCACAGAATTCGAATTTGGATCTTGTTTCTATTTTTAAATTCTGTCTCCTATAATTATCCCGTTAATATTACTATTTTAACACAACGTATGTTTATAAATATTTTAAACATATATATATATATATATACAAAAATATATTACAAAAGTTATGTTTAAAGTGCAGTTATCAAAATGTTTATCCATCTTTAATTCAATTCATCCAATTTTTGTGATATTAAAAAAGATCGATAATCATATAGGATGAATAATATTAGAATAGAATAAATAAAAACATGAGTTGTGTAAAAAATAAATGAACAATATAGTTATGGACAAATATGAACTTAAATGAGTTTGATACGAACCGACAAATTTGTGATCGATGCTGCAGGATCAATTATTGATATCAGCCAAAAAATTATATTAATCATTCACTATAACGTTAATTATCGTTATATTCTACAAACATAGGTATTTCAACTACGAAGCAGCTGCGTTCATACATTTATATATCTATTATCATTATCTACCAAATGTAATCTATAATTACATTTTATAATTAAATTAATAATTACATTTTCCGAAGTTAAATCCGACACATTGATCTGGCTGAATTGAATCATTGCCTGTTACATTGTTACAAAAGAGATTCATATAACACATAGTTGAATCATTATCTATTACATTATCACCCTAAATACATGATATACTTTCATTATATATTATAATTATATATTAATATAATATATAAAATAAAATATATAAAATATATAAATATAATAAAATATATAAATAAAAAATATAAATTGAAAAAAAATATAAAAAAATATATATTATAATTATATATTATATAATTATAACTTTAATTATGTAATTCAAATACAGAGCTTTGATCTGATAAAAAATATTGTTTCTCTGTTTGAAATTGAGCCAACAAATTCACAAATTAGTTATCTATCTATATCCATAATTTCAAAACAGTCACTAATATACATACATATATTGATTTCTTCGCGTAACTGTTCATTTGGAATTCGAGGAAACGGTAAACTGCCGAAAGTAAAAGATATGTTTTGCCATATGACCGGATAAGCAATTCTTTTTGAGATCGATAAGATTGTACCTGCAGCATCGAACAGCGCACGTGCCAAGTTTTTTCTTCCATTCGAGTCTAGGAAAACACGTGTATATATATCGTCGAGATGCGCAGCGGAAGAAGAGAATAAAATATAGGATATTAAAGCAGAACTTTTAGATGGAGACATCGCATTGCGATACTATAGTACTCTCAGAAACCGCGCTCAAAATAATTCAGACCTCAAACATGTAAATAATCCATATTATATATTGTATAGTGCAATCTCACGCTATATGTATTTATTTATTTCATCATATGTATATTCATTATTTGTATTGATAAAATCACTTGTATATGTATAAGTCCACCCATATTCGTTCATAATTATGTTGTTATCTGTCTACTTATTTATCACAATTTATTTTTGTCCCGAGAACTTATCTCAATTGCATATCATTAAAAAAGTTTTCTTATCTTTTTCCTTATCAAATATATTTATTCATCACGAAACTTCGTTGTCTAAATACATCAAAATACGATAAAAAGAGTTAAATAATAATTTATATCATATAATTCGTATTATATTAATTTGAAACAAAAATAACGAGTTATATATATAGCAATATAACTTGGAAGAGAGACAGAGAGAAATATGCATGTACACGCAGGAACATTTATGGTCTTAACATGTGAATTTAGATGTACACATGTCATATATGTATATGTGTGCATATATGTGTATTATGCATATATATATATATATATATATATATATATATATATATATATATATATATATATATACATATAATCATGTTTCCAAACTTGTAAAGGATACTGATGCAATAAATATAACAAATGTCCATTTATAAGACTGTTTTTTGTTATCACTAAATATTAATATTAATAATATTTCAAATAATATACTGATAAAAACATTCCATAAGTTTATATTCTTGCATCTTACGAATATCTAATTAAGGAATGAGAATTTTTCTCTTAAATTAAGAGAATCCTTTTGACAGATCTGTGCAGTTTTTTTGTATAAATAAATAATAAAATAAACATAAAATATTTAAATGACATTTATATTTATAACAGCCATGCAATTCTTTAACTGTAAAATGTAAGGTGTTTTCAAACTTATGGAAGGTACTATATATAAATAAAATAATAATAATAAAATAAAATAATAATCACGCGCTTGAAAGCAGCGAGATTATTCATACAATAGCAGTTCATTTTACACAATTTTCGATTAAATGAATTATTCACTAAAGCGCTCCAAATACCTTATGCCCATATATGCGTTGTTTCGATCGCGCTATTTTTATCACTACACTTGAGTAAATAAACTGAGATGAAGGAGAGTTCTATTTAAACGCGCCCTTTTTAACCTGACGGGTTAGGAAAGGAGTCCTTATATGATGCATAGCCCCATCTATCTGTCTTCGACAAACGATTACGAAACAATAACTGTCGGTGCGAGAGTACAGTGAACTGTTTTACTCAAAACCTTCAAGTTACCTGCATTATCTACCATCCATAATGTGCGCGCGAAGTTCAACTGTAGAAACATAGATCGAATCGTATCGATCTCAGTCTCGATACATTTTCTTCCGATAAACAAGGTATACGTTCGTTTCACTATGAGTAAAACCTTTCGAACTTACTCGAGACAACGTCAGATTTTTTTAACTATTTTTATGTACCGCTTTACAAAATATTCCAAGATCTTAATATAATTTTTTATAAAATTATTATCAAAGGATTATATATATTTTAAGTTAGCATCATTTATATCTTCAATTGTTAACGACATGATAACAACCTTTCATCTCTAAACACTATTGTGTACAATTATATTTGTATCCAAGTAGACCATTAAAATTCAAAAAGTATTTAATAATATTTAATAAAATGTTAATATTTTAATATTTAATTTAATTTTTCATTATTTAATAATATATGTTGCTCTCAAACTTAAATTTGATATTATTTGATTGGAAATTTAATTTGATATTGAAGATATATCGAGAAACATATATTTTATAACAGATTCATTATCATTATTTAATAATATTTAAACCGATATTGATTACACAAAATTTTATATAAAAATATACATATATAAAAGAATAAATCTAGAAAAAATCTAAATATATAAAATGCTTCATAAATTGATGTAAAGAAATCTATAATTTTCTATTAAAATAAAATTCGTTAATATTTATGATGCAAAAGTTATAAATATTAATATACAATATATTGTGTAATTAAAAATCTGAAGAAAAGATTAAAAGTCATTTAACATCATATTAAAAAATATTATCGTATTAAAAAATAATTGCTAAAATATAATTAGAGAAAGTTCAAATATGCAATAGGAACTTAATCGTATCACCATGAACTTTCGATGACATGTTTCAATATAACAATGATGTCAGATAATTCAATCGCGATATTCTATAAAATATTTTAATAGTACTGTATATTTATATTAAAAGCATATTTCATATTTGTTTATCTTTACTATTGACGTTGCAACGTCAAATATATATATATAATATATATTTTTAAGACTCAAATTTAAATGTTGATTATTCGTAAGAGATAAATAGACCACAGATAAGATAAATACGTTTCACAAGAATTGACAAAGAGAAACTTATTCCCCAGAAATAATTAATGATTCGTTTCATCACAATATCGATCAACTTCAAACATAATTAAACTTGCTCGTATCTCCCGCTAAGAAGGCCTCTGGGAATCGCTTAAACTGAAATGGAAATTACCCAAAGTGTGGGAGAAACCACCCGTAAAATGCTCGTTAATGAGTGAATGCATTCATAGTTATAGAATCAAATAGATATTTCTCGCAAATTATAAAGGGGCGATGAGTTTAAGATTCACGATGTATAATATTGCAAAAAAAAATAGTGTTTTTATTATACAAGTAATTTAATATGCAAATATTTTTAATACATATGTAAAAAGTTAACACTTTTTTGAAATAATAAAGACTGATTAAAACATCAATTTTAAAGCTAATAATTAATCATGCGAATGGATCATGTTATATCCAATTCATTCTTTTTTGTTATTATTAATTTAATATTAATTTATTTAATTTATTATTTGTAAGAAGAGAAATGTATATGTATAAATTAAGTTAAAAAAGTGTGAATCGATAGAAAATAAACTTCTTGTATAATAAATATTTATATACTACATTTTAAATGTTATATTTTATGTAAAAATATAATAATAATAAATAGAATAACTGTAGGGTCTGATAGATCCTACTTTCTTGTCCGAGTTATATAAAAATAGATTATCTGCATAAGGGTTAATAGTATAAGTACATATACTATGTAATATATACAATAGTATTCAAGGTTGTAAAAAATGTATTTTTTAATTTATCTTTCGTATATTATATAACAAAAATAAATTTTGTTCTAAATTTAGCCAAAAATATGAACTTCGTATCAAATAAAATTTAAAAATTCTTATTTTTCACGAAGAAGATAATTATTAAAACAAAATAATTATTTAAAAAAAAAGAATTCGATAACTTTTCATATTTATTATAGTTTTTAATATTTATAGTCGATATAGCATAAGTCTCGTGCGTACGTCATATAAATATTGTATCTCTCTAAATTTCTTGGAGTGGGATCTCTCTCTTTTGAAGTGAGATTATTCCGTTCCAAGAAATTTATAGAGTAATATTTATATTTCACACATCATTGCGAATAGACACACATGTGCAACAATTCACAATCATGCATAAAACATTGGACAGATGTTTATGACTATCAAGAAATAATAATGTAATTAAAATGTTAAACTGAAAATTACATAGATGTCAAAAAGTAGTATTCGGTAGTAGTATTCCTAACATATTTTATGTAAATTTGACATTTATGAGACCAATCATTTTTTCCTGAGTCGATTTGCAGATTTACGAGAAATATATAATAATTATGTAGAAATATATAAATAGTAAATTAATGCATGTGATCGAATTAGCACGCGCGTCTGCTTATTATTAATCCATCACTATGTACGCAGAATATTTAGATGTATATTTAATTATACGTATTAATGTGCAGCTTGTATCGTATTCTCTCTGCATACAAATCAGTTTCCGTGCGTCATCATGAGTCGGAAATCGTGAAGTAAACGCCTAATTATGGCTAACTAAAGAACTGGTTGTAAACATTGCAGTTTTTCAAGCAACCAAAAATAATAAGCAAAAAATTGTGATAATACAATTTACAGTTTACACACAAACACATACTAATTATTATATATATTTGGACTTGCCCAAACACACACATATACACGCATATGTACATGCGCACATTGTTTGAGAATCAAACGGATAAACTATTTTTAAGCCCAAAAATTGCAAAAAATGGCATATCTGGTGTAAACTATATAAAAAAATATATATATTAAATCTAATAGCGAATTCGATTGGATGCACTAGTGCGCATCAAGTGCATATAAAGGTTTAAACACACACAAGTTCACAATGGCACAAGTAATTGAAAAAAAAAAAAAATTAATAGTAAGAGCTATTATTATTGTTCAATATGAATATTTTTAATAATAGTTCTTATTATTAATTTTACTTTTTTAATTACTTATGTCATTGTAAAATTGCGATAATTTTTACGATCATCAATCATATATAATGTCATTATAATGATTAATGCGTAACAAGTCGCAGATAGCAAACATCTTATAAAAATATCTTGAAAATTAAATATATTTATTAATAAAAATATTTCATGTAATTTTAATTAAAAAAACAAAATTGTTTTCAAGTATGCACTGATCGAAATTTGCTGCGTAAAATTTCTAAAATAAATTGACATTTCCCGCGTGCGTAATTATAACACGTGGCACCTATTTACGGCATGTGTAACAGAATCGACATTGTAGAGTTGTCAACAAAGTCTGCGAACAGTGAATAAAACCTGTGTAATCGCAAAAAGTCAAAAATTGGAAGTACCTCGATTTATAATGTTCTTTATGAGTTTCGCAAAAAGGTAAACAGGCAAATTGTTTAATAAAATATTTATAAACATAAGTTCGAAAAATTTGTTAAAAATATTTTAGTATAATATTATTGTTATACTAAATATTTTCATATTAGCAGAAATACATACAGGTATGTATAACGTTGTCTCAAAAAGCTAAACGCACAATATTATAGTATAAAAATTCAATAAATTTTTTTATCCAAAATATTAAAAATAGCTAATATTTTAATTATAAAAAATTTTGATAAAAATTCATTGCAAATTCAGAGACGTGAAAGCGAATATTTTTCTCTGTTTAATTAAATGAGAATTTTACTTATTCTTTACAATTTTAATTTAGAACTTAGATACTACAATAATATCGAATATTATGACAGAAAGAAATCATTAAAAAAAAAAAAGATCGCATTATAATATCATTATTACATTTTTCTTTTATATTCGTATCGGTAAAAAATTTAGAAATATTCATCAAGAAAGAATTTTTATCGGATCAGCGCAAGAAAAAAAAAGGAAAATTACAACGGCGCAGGTTGAGTCAACTATTAAACCGCGACCCTTAATTAACAGTTAACGTGTTGATGAGAAATTACTCCCGTCCGTTAAACGGCTTCGATCAATATAATCTGAAAGCACAAACTGCCATCGTATTCTCTCTCATTTACCACATAATCTAGAATCCAAACAAATCGGAGGTACGTAATCATTATTATGGCTTATGCGATTAGAAATAAGCTTTAATATAAAAACACGACGCACTTTGTATGCGATTAACAACCAACAAAGTTCCAGGTCAGCGGTTTAAGTATAGTGTACTCTATGTAATTAGGTTGACACGTCACCTCGATATAAAACGTACTAGAGTGTATGAGTTATCGTTAATCTTTACATGCATTCTTAAATCAATTTTTTATACTATTTTTTTTTTTTAGAAATTTAAATGGATCTTCTCATAACTTTCGTCAGCTTTCAATATTAATCCAAATACAAATTATAAAGATTATAAAATAAAAAATGATTTTTTTATATATATGATTTGACATTATTCTAAAGATTGAAATTAACAAATCTCCAGATTTTGTAGCATTCAGTTTCTGTATGAAATTATATCAGATCTCCCTTGTGGCCTCTAAAAAATCCGTGTACTCAATTATTTTTTAAATATTTTTTTAAGCTTACCTAGCAGTTATTACAGTTTGATAATGAAAATGCCAAGTCACGTGAGATTGCGCTGTTAAAAGAGGAATTAAAAAGAAACGTAGAAATTGAACGAAAGGCGCGCGCGGTTGACCTTTTTAAATCGAATCGCAAATTTCTTTTACGTGGCTTATTATCAACTAAGCATGCATATGTGAAAACGCGGATTAACACCGGGTTTCGACGGTAATCATGCCTGACAGATGACGCGAGCCCCGTCATTTCTACACATAACTACTGCATGGAAAATTAAGGCCATTCCAAATTGGAACGATCTCCGCCAACGATTCCGAATGGAGCGGAACGTTGTGTTCGTGAGATTTACGGCCGAATTAATCTGAATAAAACTTTGATATTTGCCAAGTCAGAACACGTCGGCAGTTAATCCGGGCATTATTTTACAGCGTTCCATTAAGACTACTAGTGCGATTACTAACATCTCATGCAAATATTTATTCTCGTATACGACTTTTCTTATAGTGTAGCATTAATCTTCACGTAATCAACAGAAATTGATGGTTTGTTAAATAAGCTCGATTTTTGCTCAAAATATATATATATATATTTTTTATTATATCTGTATTTTGAGCAAAAATCGAGCTTATTTAACAAACCATCAATTTTCGAAGTCAAGTGACGAATTGCAAGAGTTTTCTTAATGTACGACGTGTATACTTATTAAGAAGTTATATATATATTAATAGCAGGTATCTTGTATATTAATTTTATATATATATATATATATATATAACTTTTTAATAAATACACACGTCGTACATTAAGAAAACTCTTGCAATTCGTCACTTGACTTCGAAAATTGATGGTTTGTTAAATAAGCTCGATTTTTGCTTAAAATACAGATATATTAAAATATATATATAATAAAACTCTTGCAATTCGTCACTTAGCAGAGAATCCCCTCGCATTATACTTTCATGATTTTGGAATCCACGGAACTGTGTTCCCGAAAAAAATGTCACCGAAATACAGATGAAGAAAAGGCGCGAAAGACAAGAAAAAAGTCTAAATAATCACGAATATATAGTAGTAAGCCCTGCTTCATTTCCATGTAACATTATTCGTCGTTTATCAGTCAGACATCCCGGATATTTCGCCGCGCAGATACATTTCGAGATATCTCGATATTTATGTCGGGTGTCCCTCGGACAACTGACGTTTAATCAATGGCGACACGGTACGAGAGAGAGAGAGAGAGAGACGGAAAGAGGAAAAAAAGAAAAGTTTTCCCGCGCGCAAACTTGATCTATGTAAAGTATCAGGTGCCTATATATATATATGTATGTGCAACTCTGCGAGACTTTTGCACAGCAAGATCCAACTTTTTCGATAGCACGATACGAAATGCGACCGCGCCCTTCGCTCTTCGTGCACACGATAAAACGTATAAATGAGGAGAACCCTCTCTCTTTTTTTTGCTCACCATTAGCCTTAGCTAACACGTAAAGGTTTTCAGTGAGCGTTCCATAATGGATCAATAGCGATGAACACAGCGGCCGGATAGCGGCTGAATATAGATACACGGAAGAAGTACAAGGTGAAGTATTATCATTTGTCGTCCCTATACCTTCCTTCTATCTATGACCGTGTGCCGCACTAACGCGCTCGTAATTTATATCTTTAGAATAATGTCGCCGGGGAATACTTATCGCTACCATATATAGTGGATACGTTCGCGAAGCTCTTGCCGAGCCCTCTCGCAGATTAATAAGGAGTTTTAAATAACACGTCACGTTCTTTGCAATCTGTTAAAGACTCGTGTCATAACAAAGATTAGATAAGACGCCTATCTTTTGCTAATTATCGCACTCGTTGTGTTCATTTGACAACCGAACAGATATAGCTTTTTTTATACAAATGTATATATCATCATTTTTAACTGTGCTTTTATTATTGAAAAATTTGCGTGCGGCTTATAGAAAAATTAATATAAAATCTATATTGCAGCATAAACTTGTTTTCGTTTAATATAGAGCAATCTCGCGCGATTTCGAAAAAAAAAATAACTTTACTATTTTGTTCCGGCTAGCATTTGAATTGGCGAAAAAATCCATAGAAAAGCGTGGACTATTTTCCATTTCATTTACTTTACGTTATTACATACATATTTCGCAATTAAAAAGCTACACTGTGTGCGTGTACACGTCAACACAGAAATTAAATAATCAGATAAAAATAGACATGTGCATGTTGCATTTTAATAAGCTCTAATAAGCTCTCTTAAAAAAATTACACTGTGATGCCCTAACTAAAATAGTTCTTATTAATAAACAGTTTTTATTAATTTGTATTAAAGTTTTTCTAAATAAAATCTGTTTGTATTCATTTGCCGTATTTATATTAAATAAATTATCCGATATTTTTTAGATATCATATAAAATAATAAAATTTTAAATTAACTTTCATCAAAATATTAATATATATAATTTTTTATAAATAAGAAATAAAAACAAATATAAGAATATTTTTAAGATGTAATAAGAGATAAAGCAAGATTAATATTTGTTTCTTACACTATTACAAAATTGAATTTTCTTTTTTTTATATTCTTTCCTAAATTTATGTTACAAAAGTACATTGTTAATATTCAAAATCGCGAATAAATAGATTTAACGTGATATTAAATTTCATATTTAAAGTACTTGCAAAATTGAACCTAAAAAGGGGAATATCGATATTAATTTATTACGGAAAGTGATATTCATGGGGATCATATATCTTCGAAATAGTCACAGCGAAAAGGTCGACTTTTCACGAAGCTATATCCACACAGATACACGAGTCTCCTCTTTCCATTTCGCGGTTTTATCGGAATTTCGAGCATTAAATACGCGTTCACGTTTTGCGAGGAAGTGAAATTGTGGATACGTCATACACTTGTCTAATTAGTGAACTGCGACTACAGAACATTGTAAAATGAAATAATGTAAGCTTGGCTCTCAGAATAGAAATTATTATACGTATATTTTCAAGAATATAAGTTTCTTCAGAAAATATAATATATTAAGAAAGTAACAAAAAATTCTTTCTGTGAAAATTAAATGAATTAAATAAAGCTAAAAAGATAAAACTTTCTTGAAGAAACGATGTAAAAAGAGATGCGTAAAATGTCATTTTCATTAACATTTTTTTAATAAAAATATATGTATATATTTATATTTTATAAAAAAACGTAATGATAATTTATTGCATATATTTTACATTTTTTTAAATTTCTATTCTTTTTAACTACTATATATAAAACAATATGTAAAAAAGAATTCTAGAGCTTTTTCTAGTGCTACAAGGATTAAAGGCTGCAGAGAAGATAAACTTAGCATATGTGTACATCAAGGGATAAAAAATCGATTAATGTTGAAGAAATCTTTATCATCTACATCATATAAAAATAACCAAAAAGAATTAAGAGCAAAAGAGATGTTTTTATTTAAAAAAACTTGTCTGTAATCGTCTATTTAAGACTTTCTCATTGCGAAATTTAAGACTAAACCGTCTGAAAATTTCATTATGATTGAATTCTACAAATACATAACATTGTCTTTTCTTTAATAAAAAATTTTTCGACTATATTCATTATTTATTTTAGATAACATTAAACGATTAAATTTCCCAAATTAATATCTATTGTCGTTTTATGTATAGATATAACTTGAACTAATAATTTCGTCTTTTTAACTGATTATGTTATAAATATGTAAATCAGGAGATAATAAAATGCGAGTATAAAATAATGAAAACGATAATTACACATGTCACAAACAAAATTTCAATTAATTTTGATATATTATATAAATATTCGACTTATATACATATGCATATATAGGTACATGTACATGTGTACATTATTAGATACATATATATGTATCCAATATGTAATGCACGAATTATACCTATCTCGTATCTAACAATAAATTAAACTAGGAGAAAGAGAACAATGCGCGGAAGAGATTTATAGGAGTGTGCGGCATTCTGGAATCTATAGCTCGTAATAGCGGAAATTGAAACGATTTAAGGACCTATATTATCTGCATGAAAGGTGGGATAAGCTTTGTCTTCCCGCGTCGTAATCGCTTTTCCATTGAAGAAAAAGGTCAAGGTGTAGGATACAAATAATCGTAAAAATATCTCTTACACTCTGTTCTTCGATAAGATATCGAATGCTTTTAATGCCTATGATCGAATAAAAATGACACATCTCTTGAAAAATATAATTTAAAAGCTTCTAGAGTTCGCGACAGAATTTAAAAAATTTAAGATGAAATTCCGTTCATTATTTTAAATGCTGCACATCTTTCCAATGATCTTTAAACTTTAATCCATCTTTTTCAATAAAAACATTATTTGGCTCTTATTTAATATATGTGAGTATTAATTAGTGCACATTGATAAATAATCGATGACTAATTTATTGATTAACTTAATAAATAAAATAGATATTTCCATTCTTTAACATTAAATAGTGACATGTAAATAAGTATCTAAAGCTTCCAGAAGTATGTTAACATACTATATCATAAGCAATGTCATTATCATTACAATTTAGTTAGTATTTCATGACTCTAGTAATTTATAGTTACTCATATTATATTCATATTATTTTTTTATAGCATATAAACGTCTAAAATATTATTTAAAAATATATTTAGGAAATAAAACTAGAAATAAACCGCGAATGTTTGTGAATATTGAAATACAAAGTCAAGATATTAATATTGCATATAGTGATGTATAATGATAGTGCGTATGCGTGTGTGTAAAGAAATATTTAATGTTATTTTATTAATGTACTTTTTAACAATTTAACTACTATTTTTTATTTCTCTGGAATTAAAGAAGCAAATTAAATAATTTTCAATTATATATTATGTAATATTATTAATATTACAATTATATATTGTGTAATAATTCTAAACTGTTTCGAATAAACGTTAAGAAATGATTAGTGCATAAATTATTACTCTGCCTATTAAAGTCAGCTCTCAGCTTTAATACGCTGGAAACAGATTGTGTCCAAAACCGCAGACTTAATTAGAGAGTTAGTTCCGTCTATTCGAGTCGCAATTTTCGAGTTAATGAGAAAGAGAGAATAGGTTCTTATCTTCCAACAATAAGGCGTGGGAGTCCTAAGGTTTTTTCGCACAATTTTTTGTGCGTGACGCGAACAGCCTTGACTTTTTATGTTTATTGTTTCCTTTTCCGTTTCCTTCTTTCGCATACTTAATGCTTTTTGCTACATGCTTAATGCTTAACTTTTTTTATAAATTTTATTCCATTTTTATCATATGATTAAATAAAATTAATTTTAAAATATTTTTTATACGTATTTTAAATAAATTAAATACTGGCTTTCATATCATAACCGTATCAAATAAAAGAACAATCACTAATATGTGTGTGTGTGTATGTGTGTGATATTAACAAAAAAATTAATATGACAATTAACCATACTGAAAAATGCGCATAATAAATGCGAAAAAAATAAGGCTTCTTAAGATTCATTATCTTTCTTCCATCAAACAAAACTCGCGGGAGAATTTGAAATTTCTCTATCAAAATTAATGTGTTTTTCTAAAGAAAACCGATCAATAAGTTTTCTGTTTGATCAATTTGCATGAAACACTGCAGCATAATCTTCAAGAAGATCGATTGTCAACGCAACTACAGCTAATATTGTCACTGCATTCTGCTCTAACATAAGAAAATTTGAAGGAAAGTTGGATTAAATATTACTCGAGCAGATCAATATTAGATGTGTGAACACACAATAACCGTTGACAGTTGCGTATACATTGTGTAATTTATCTTTCTATATAATCTATGTAAACGCTGTCAGCATTTTCTATATAATATATGAAAATAATACGAAAATACTACACGAGTCATATAACATGATATAAGCAATGCTTATAATGACATTTTTTTATCTTTTTCAATATGAATTCTTTAGCTGAAAAACTCTTAGACATGTCAAATTTAATATATATAAACTATTTATATTTCAGTTTATATTATTAAAAAATGTCTTATAAAAAAGGTAAATTAAAGTCAATGATAATCATTTCTGCTTTTTTATTTACGATCAAATACTAATTTAAAATGCATTTTTTCAATTTATAGATTGCGAATAAATAAGTTACGAACAGAGTTGTTCGTAATTGTTAATATAATCAAAAAGTTGCGATTTTATGAAAAGATACAAGAAGCCAAATTTTTTCAAAAATAGAACATTATATGTATATACAACATATATTGTATATAAAAAAAAACTTGTTCTATTTCCAAAATTTGTAGACTCATTTTCTCAATTGTACGGGACAGTTACAGAATATTCTGTATAATAGTAAGAATTAGATAATATAAAATAGATTTTCTCTTTAATTTTCATCGATGATTCCCCCACTTATGTATATAACTTATGTAAATTAACAAAAAATATGTACACATTTTTCGTGTCAATTTTTGAATAGTTAAAAATCACATAAAAATATTTATTTTTGTTAAAATATTGGATATGATGCATTATGCATTAAGCAAGATGACATTATTATCCTCGCATGCAAATTTGCTTTTGTATCCGGGATAGCATTGTTGCACAACTAACGTGTTAATCCACGACACAATTCTAGTGAGTATAGTTGGAGCAAGAAACTGAAGCGCAACGTGGAACGATGCCAAGATTGTTTGATCCACTGATTTTACGCGCAGGATTGTGTAACCGACAATATATTCACCGCTTCGGATCGTTACCATCTTTGCATATTACCATCGCATCTATACAACCCTGCACCGGATACGTGAAAGCATCAAAGGTATTCCTGGAACGCGACTCGGGCACGCGGTCATATAAAAGGTACAAATTTTAAATACCTTTAAAAGTTGTCGACTACTTTCGTAAAAATAACTAAAAATTTTCTGTACACGAGTGCAATAGATCCAAATTACCAAATCAAATAAATAATTATTTATTCTTTTCGTATCTCATCACTATTTTATAATAAATAAATTTACAGTTACTACAAACCTATATTGATACAAAAAGTTTTATAAATATCATCTTTTTCATATTTTGTTTCGAGTCATTATGTAATACAAGAAATCCATATATTTTTAAGAGTGTATATAGAAAGTAAGAGTAAAAAAAGACTTTTTATTAACAGATTTTTAGCTGTTCGAACGTTCAGATTTGATGAAAAAATAGGCCATTTTTAAGTGGAAAAAAGATGCTTCTCGCAATTATTACAAAATTTTAATTTTGTTATAAAAATCATCTTTCTCTTCTCTGGAATTATACATGCAGATTATTTTTCTCTTATTTACTCTCTCAGTTTAATTAATAATATCCAAAACAGTTTTATTAAAATATCGGAATATTATCCAAGTAAATCAAGTTTGATTACTTAGTCATTTTCACGCGCGTGCAATTATATTACAACCAGACTATATTAATTGAACATATTAATTGCGTTTTGTGTAATGACATATAATTAATAAAAAATTGATTTTGAAAGAATCGATTTTCTAATAATTTCAAAATTTCTAGTTTAAATTTATTTTAAAATTTCGAATATTACAAAAAATTAATTTTTAATTTTGCAATTTATTTGTAACTAACTAAAAAAAATAGTCGATTTCAGAAACTATTTTCGAATAATAATCAGGTTTAATTTATTTTTATACATAATAACTTTCTCGGATTAAAAAATCTAATACAATTTTTATAAATAAAAACTTTGCTAATGTAAACATAAAAAATAATCTCTATATTTATTCGTAATAACAAAGTTACAACCATTAGGATTCTTTCAATATTCTCATAACGATATCGAAAATTAAATGCAACGAAATTGTTTTAGATTGTAGTGGCTTCAATTTTTGATATAAAATAGATAATATCTATAAATAGCTGTGTATGAAGAATCGTTTATATAAATTTGTGTAAGTTTTTAAAAATTATTAGTGATAAAAAATTTCCTAATAAGCATAGTTACGAACGATAAAAATAAATGTGGCGAAAATATCAAGACACATGATATGAAAACACATAAAAACGCATGAACCGAGAATAATTCGCAAGTTGCATGAAGATTTATATTGTAAAGGTCTCAAATTCTGATCACGACGGTAGATTTTTCCGTGCCAAAACCGGTGTACGATTGCATCGAACAACGTAAGCTGTTCGACGAATCATATTTCATTGTGCATTTGGCAGCAAAACACGCCAATAAACTCCTCTTTTTTGGCAATTCTTTGGCTATAAAGGTCACGCGAATAAACACGCCAGAAAGAAAAATTATTGTTCGCCAAACAGAATATATGTTCGTAAATAAAAGTTTTAATTAGACGAAAATTTCATTAGCCACGACGTATTAGATTACTGAAACTTCGTTAAACTGTGCTAGAATGTGTATGCAGAATACAATAGAATCTACGTCAAAGGATGATATAATACTGCAATAATTTATCAACGAATACTAGAGTAACCTAGAATCTATCAAAACACGTCAAGATACATCACAAGAAACGGACTTTAATATGCTACAGAGTAGATGTGTGTGTAAATTCTAAGAGAAAATTCTCTCTGTGCATCTATGTATAGATATTATTAATTCAATATCATAATAAAAATAAGTTCTCAAAAATAAATATATCATACTAGCAGAATATATGAGGACTCATAAAAAAATATATTGACCCTTCTATGTCAATAAAATTTAATTTAAATTTATTTCTCAATAGATAAATTATCAGTAAAAAAGCTTAAATTACTTCTAATAAATATTTCCAATAAATGTGGTTTAGCATAATATCATTCGTTCCAGAACGTGCAAAAATGAAACATTCGTATTTCAGGATAAATATCGCATAGTATATATAAAGTTGAAGATACGAAAAGGACAAGCGTAATCTATTGTGGCATATAGCGTTCTCGTGCACAGAACGAACGTAGTATACATATATGTGAAACACGGTTATGGAGAAATGGAGAATTATAGTCAGATACACTGGAAGATATTTTGAGGGAGAAATGCGGTATATCTTAA
Source organism: Nylanderia fulva (assembly GCF_048542155.1). Classification (NCBI taxonomy): domain Eukaryota; kingdom Metazoa; phylum Arthropoda; class Insecta; order Hymenoptera; family Formicidae; genus Nylanderia; species Nylanderia fulva. The sequence continues at coordinate 2,483,826 of NW_028190369.1, read as the reverse complement.
TAAATTGCGCCTTAAGAAGTATGAGCAACATTCCCGCTATTCTCCATTTACATCCTCCGAGTGCACCATGCGCTATAACATATTTAACACGATAATACTGCAACAACAATGAAAGTGCAAAAGGAAAACGGGAGAATTGTTTGCTCGAGATTAAATGCAAAGAGCCATTATAATGGAAATTTCGTGTCCGAATCTAATTAAAAATTATTTTTGTCACACAATCATTTACAAAATAATATAGCGACAATAAAAATACTTTAAGGGAAGGCAAAGCATCATGACAAATATTATAACAAATCTAATCGAATATATACTGATTATTAGAACAAGTTATATTATCATATCGATAAATTATTAATTTCAAAGAAACCAAATCGATAAATGAATCGTGGAAATCGAAATATGTACGTATAGATTTAATCACGAAATGTATCAATATTAAGAAAAAGAATCTTTGTTTCATGAATTAAGACACATTGAATTCGCATGTTTCTAGCAAATTTATGTAATAAAATCGTCTTTAGAACACAGTCAGTGAACTCTCACATAATTTCATCGCGTGCTTAAATACATAAGCTATTAATGTTTTATTTCGGAAGCCGGAAGACACTTCAAATAGATATTTGATATTATAATTATTTATCTTTCTTACTTCTATATTATCAAATTTATCTTTCCTCTAAAATTTTTTTTAGTCTATTATAATTTTGTATTCGATTAATTTAAGTAACAATATAATTGTTATATTTAATATACATATACATACACAAAATAGTGAAATAAATAGCAAAAATAAAATAAAGACTAGTTTCCCACAGTTTTTCTCTACTACAACGTCAAAGTAATATAAATGTAAATGAATCAAAAATGAAATTTCGTCAACATCGTGTACTCTTTAATAATTATTCAACTTTAAAAGACGTCGAGATATGTACGCATGGAATGTTGAACAAAAAATAATTCTCTTATGTCAAATATAACTCGTTTTTATCTGATTAAAGGCAAACGAAAAATACAGAGTAAAGAAAAAATATAATTATTGCAGTAAATTGTTGGAAATTTGATCGTTTCTTTAATATTCATATCAAAGTCCGTGATCTTCATGTTTACTCGTGATTCGCGACCTCAAAGATTAAATATATCGAATTCAATTACATTCTCTTTTTGTCGCTTCTGTTATAATTAGCTTTCGCGCTTGCACTTTCTCTTTCAATTTTTTAACAATTTTCTACAAAAATAATCTCGAGTCATTCATATATCTTTTCTGAAATCTTTAAACTTGCACGATATAGAACTTTCTTTTTATAGACGGCATAAAGTATATTTAAATAATGTGTGTATATGAGTCAAGTCTAATTAGAAAACATTTATTCGAGTACGTGCAAAATGTTTTAGACTGTTGCAATTTACATAGATATTGATTACATTTATTTATTTAGAGATGAGTTCAAAAATAGCATATACAGAATATCTCACTACTAAATTTAGTTTCACTAATATATACTTGGATAAATTTCGAGTAATTTTCTTGTAAATACAAAATATAAATAGTTCAAAATTTGTTATAATTTTCGAACCTTAGTACTCAACAAAAATCAAAAATTAAAATTTTATTTTTTAATAAAGTTCAAATAAAATTAAAGATATAATTAAATCAATTAAAAGATATAATTATTTGGAGAGTGAGAGAGAGAGTGAAAAAATATGGGTTATTTATTTAATTTCTAAAAATTTAATTTGTAAGAAATTCATTAATATCTGCAATCGTTAATTATTTTAAATTGCATCAATATTTTTTACGAGGAAAATTTACCTTATTTTAATAAGAAAAAAATCCGTCAGAAAAATATGAGCCATACATAAAATCAGTCGCATAAAAATAATATTGCAAAATAAAAAATTAAAATTACTTTTTTAATTTTATAAAATAATGTATTTTTTAAAAAGACTTTTAGCTTTATAATTAAGTAATAGCTTGTTAAACTAAACTTATACGGTTCTAATTTAACATCTTTGTGCAATGTGTAACTAATTATACAGCATCTTGACAGCAAGCAAACAGTGAAGATAAAGAGGAAAAAATTATATGCATATAAGCTTACTGTTGCGTAGTTTTATATTGTTGGATTAACTAAAAGAAAGTTCGTTCACTCGATATACTGGTTATTGCATAATCATGAGTAAAAAATTATTTGTTTATAATATCGTTTTACAAAATTTTTCCATGTAAAAAGAAACATAATGTATCTATAAAAAGATTGTATATTTAAATGTACAAAGTCTTGATTAAAGTCGCTGTTTATTACTTTGCTATTTGTTTACAGCTGACAAGATTTATTATTAAATCGGATATCTATAGTAAGAGATTCTCTACATGCAGTTTTCATGTAAATACAACACGCGAGAAAATAACGCGGCAGATTTATACTCGCAACCCATTCTTACCTCGTGAATAATCCTCGTTACAATATTTAATCAAATTTGTGTAATGTAAAAGAGTGAAAATTATGTTTATTAAAGTTTAGATTATATATTTTCATTTAAACATATTGATAAATTAGGCGTTCCTTTCCATTCAAAACAAAAATATTAATTACCTACAATTTTAAGAATATTTATCTATGGAAGAATTTTTTCATTTTATTATAACAAAAAATAATTAAAATATTAATTATTATTATGAACTGTTAAAACATTAATGAATACTATCTTTACTTTTCATTCAGGAACTGATTCTAAGTTCATCAAATAAGTAATTTATATTAAGTAAGAAAAATATATTGTTGTATGTGATTTCTGATATATCCTGTTACAAGGAAAAAAAACTTTTGAAAAATAACACCTGGTGTTGCTTACATATCATTAAATTATTTGAATAAATCTCTGTTGTATACGCATAAATAACGGTAATAAATTCATGATTTAAATATGAATTATATATTTATACTCTTGTAAAAGTAAAAAAAAAGTGACAAAAAATTTCTTACAATACGCATTTGGGCTTTGTGAACTTGGCACCCGACTTGCAGCAATATCTTTCTTCTTACTTTTTTTTCGAAAGATTATCGTACGATACAATCAACTACAAACGATTCTGAATCAACTCCCGCAAGCAAATTTTAGGTATCTTCAAAATGAAACAAATTCATTTTTAACAAATTGTTTAAACAATTATTTCTCGCGAACGATTCAACTACAAACGAAAGCAAAAGCACTACAAACAACTACAAACGATTCTGAATCGATTCCCGCAAGCAGATTTCGGATACCTATCTTTAAAATTAAAAAAAAATTTTTTTTTTAATAATTATTTCTCGCGAACGGTTCAACTACAAACGGAAATAATTTTACTACAATCCACTACAAACAATTTTCTTTAAGAGACAATCGTTAAAATTGATTGATTTTAAAAGTCGGGGGATGACATTTTTTAAATCGCCATATTTTTTTCTGCGTTACTACAAACAAAATCAATGTTACTACATTCAACTATATACGATAATCTTTCGAAAAAAAGAAAGAAGGAAGATATTGCTGCAAGTCGGGTGCTAAGTTCACAAAGCCACACATTTGTCATAATCCTTTCAAATCGATACACGCGAGCTTTGAATAAACATATCGCGTAGTTGTAACTTTAGAGCTACATACTAACACATATTTGAAATAAAAATTCTAGATATCATATTCAAGGATTGCGATAAAATGACTGGTGCAATAAAATAAGCGAAATCAAGCGCATATCGCGAAATCATATCCGTTTCTATGTAAATACGTATCAAGAACCTAACCGGAAGCAATTATAACCATCATTAAAATAAAAAATATCTCCACTTTCCTCCTCCTATACAAAACATATATATATAGTTTGCATAATTATTAGTAATGCATTATAAAATATTTCTGTCTCTCTTCAATCTATTAAACAAAAATTTATTACAAAAGAGTTGAGAGATTTTTACAAGAGTGCAGTTAACACGTGATAATAATTACCACTAGGAAACTTAAAGAAAAAACAATATTGCAAAATATGCTTACGTTTTTATGATAATAAAATAGTGATTGATTATTGATATATAACATGCTATATGCATACATAGCATTATTATCAGATTTTCATAAAATATGCAAAGTAATATTTAAAACAAGTTTTATGATTATATTTTCATATGCAATAAAGAGCGGATTTTACTTGTTCTTAACTGTTTATTTTTATTATCTCGCATACTATCATATTATATATGATGGTATATGAGAGATTTTCTAAAATAGCATCTTCTAGAAACAGCAAGTTACACTTGATTAGCCAAGAAGAATTGCGAAAGAAATAGAAGCAAAATGCGGGCTAATAGAATGGGACACAAAATCTCTTTAAGAATAGAGAAACTGAATTAAACCCGGTGCAATACAATTCGGGATAATACTCAACAGAATTCAATACGATGCTGAATAAAAGTACGACAAAAACTCTTCGGAATAAGTCATTCATTACTCCTATTCTTTGCGATGGCAAACTTAGAATAATTGTGTGTCTACGATATTTCTTGATAATACTAAATGCAATATAACAAAAAAAATGAGTACACTGAAAAAAAATTTGTTATCTTGACTAAATTGTTCAACTAAATATTATTTTGTTAACTGAACATAGAGAAAAATATTTAAATTAAGTATAAAATATTAAATCTATCAAAACCTATATTTGATTTAAATACTAATATAAATTCAATTAACTAAACAGTAATTTAATTAAATTATTTAGTCAAGTTCCCAAATTTTTTCAATGTATGTATACATATAATATATCTAGATATATTCGATACTTAATATTAAAAGAGCATGAGGATATAGTAAAAATGAGGATATTTAAAAAACATATATTTATAATGGAATTTCAACACTGAAAATAAGATTTGTTAATTTGATTAAACCTTTCAACTAACTATTATTTTGTTAATTAAATATATAAAAATATTTAAATTAAATATAACATATTAAATCTAACAAAAGATATATATTTAACTTAAATACTAATATATGTTCAATTAACAAAACAGTAATTTAGTTGAAAGATCTAGTTAAATTAACAAATTTTTTTCAGTGAAGTATTCTTGATAACATGTTTGATTGATTTCGAAATGTATAAAATATAAAAATAACACAATCTTAAAATTTTTTAAAATTATATGTCGATAAGAAAATGCGAATTGATTATATAATCATAATCAATATTTCATATTCTAAATATGTATATCATTTACATTATAAAATATTTCTTAATTTAATTAAACCTTTCAACTAAATATTCCTTTGTTACTTAAACATATATAAATATTTAAATTAAATGTAACATATTAAATCTAACAAAATGTATATTCAAATACTAATATATGTTCAATTAACAAAATAATAATTTAGTTGAAAAGTTTAGTCAAGTTAACAAATTTTTTTTCAGTGTATGTATACATATAATATATCGTAAAAATAAATAGAAATGTGTATATTTGCGCGTTAAGTATTTTTATTAATAATTTTAATTTTATTTTTATATTCTCTCAGCAGTTTGATTGCATATAAAACAAAAATTTTTTAATAATTTTTTATAATTATACAATTCTATTAAAAATGTAGGTACTTACTTGTTTTTTTAGTGATATCCAGCATTAATTTTGGATTCGTGGATAATTTTATATACAATTGTCAATAATAAAATCACATTCTAGTAATGGAATGCGGATATAAATTTATTTAATTTAAATATTTAAATGTACTTAATTTAAATATTTTTCTAACGTGCATTTTTTTAATTTTAATTTATTTGCATATTTATATGTATATATATGATGTAACTAACTTGAAATAACTAAAATTCAATCTAATCATTTGCATAAAATATCTACATGATTGATTTAATTTTATACGATTAATTCTGTTGACTCTTTATAGAATAATTACTACAACAAATTTAAGATATTCTTTTCAAAAAGAATTAGCATAAATACTATAGGAAAATTGTAATTTCAAGCAGAATATGTTTAATATAAGGAAAATAATTCCTTGAAACTCTTGACGTGATAAGATTCATTTTTAAATATACAATCAAGATGATATATGATACTATCAATATATCATCATAATATTATCATTATTTATTAGAAAATAATATCGTACAACATGTGTGACTCAATTTTTCCTTACAAAGTTATGTTGAAAATTTATCTAAACTTTTTAAATGTCAAATAGCGTTTGAAACGTTCAACTTTTGTAATTGCGATTTCGGAGCACAAACAAACAACACGTCTCGCTCTGTCACCTGCGTGCTACGACGGGGTGGACTCGAGTCAAAATAGAAAGAAGTTAAAAGGAAACGGATCATAAGACTCACCGAACATCGCCAGGCCCAGGTGTCACGATGCTCGCGGATATTTTCGACGTGGTGTCCCGACGTGGTCTTGCGTCCCAAGACGTCGCACCGCTGTCACACGTTGACGTAGGTCGATGCCGGGCGACGATCATCGGCGAGGACTCTTGATGCTCAAACACGCACGCATACGTACACGCACACGCGGCGGACAGATGACCGCGCGACACACGATGACAGGAGAAACGGGGGAAAAAAAGAAACGAGGAAGGCGAGGACGGAGACGCGTACAAAGCGATGCATTCCCAAAACAAATTCCCATACACAGCCACGCACAAACACATACACGCAACACACATATGCATATATAAATACGCACGCACTCACGCAAGGATTATACAAGCAGCACACCTGACGCAAAGACGATGCGCTCGCGGCGGGTGAGACAGGAGAGGAAAGGTAAAGAGAGAGAGAGAGAGAGACAGACGACCGTGTACAATCGGTACGATTGACAGAGAGGGAGATATGTGGGCGCACACATCGTCGTAAATGTACACAATGCGGACGCGGCGCGATGACGGCGTCGCGCGTAATCGAGGAACGGAGCATTCGGCGGGATTCGCGACGTAGAAAGCGATTACAGGTCGCGAACACCGAACGTTTGTACACCGGCGAGCACCGGCCTCGAATTTGTACGGCGTACGCCGAGTGTCGCGTTCGCGGGGAGCGTGTATCGCGGATACCGCGCGCGCGAGATAGCGAGGGGGAAAAATATACGCGAGCGAATACGATTCGCGATGTCGCGCTTTCCTGACACAAGTCGATCAATCGAGCGCGAAACGCGACCGATCCGTTCACGCCTCGTTCTACCAACCTATGCGTCGCACGTCGACCGATCGTCGCGGCTGCTTGCTCGGCGAGTTCAAAACATTTCCGCGACACTGACTTGTGCGGCTATCACGACGGCTGCCATATTGGATTCCCCATTCTCACGATCGCCCGCGAATCAGGCGCGTACGAGAGCGACGTCACGCGGGAGTCTGACGCGATCGCGCCGCCATCTGGCGGCGCGCGTGCGAACTAAACGTGCGTGGAGCGACCGGTCATGATGAATGCGATGGATTCTGATATATGTTTGGGATAACTCTATCTGGAAGCAAATAAAATATATCATACGAGTATCAGAGATTATAAATGGAGATTTAACTGGGAAATTTCGATTATCAATATCGGAATAAAATATGATTATGCATTGAAACTACTGCTTGGAAATTCACATGTATCAAGACAAATATCAAAATACATTATTAATTATATTATAATTATGAAATGTGTATGGTTAGTTTTTTAAAAAATAAATTTTTTGTAAATAAGTAGATTTATATACTTAATATATATATATATCTTATAACTACATACAAATCTCATGTTAATTATATATTTTATATACTTATGTTATATATCTATTTATATGTATAAAAATGTTCCTATATTTTTTATATCATAAAATTAATTTTTCAGATAAATTCAATAATATAAAATGTATCTCTCAAATTAATAACCATACAATGTATTTATATCAATTATCAATAATGAATTAAATTTACTATTTTCAAATTAGTTTACGTTAATTTTTAACAAAATATACAATTGTCATGTTGAACTTAATTTAACGTAAACATATTTTTAAATTTATTATAAATGTCTAAAGCTCTTTTCTTTTCTTTTATATATATATATATATATATATATATATATATATATAGATATATAAAATAGAATTTTTATGCAACTTTTTGATAAATTTTTTGTTAAACTTTTATACCAATCTTCTTTTTTGTTAACTTACTAAATAAGTTTTTTTTCTTGTTCTCACATATATCAGTATTTGACAAGACTAAACTATCTAAATTATCTACTAATGGCAGATTTTGAATTGTTGTCTCTGTAATCAACTGACCACTTTGTTTAGTTTTTGTTTTCCAATTTGCTGTAATTTTTTCCCATCGCAACAACTTCTTATTCTTTTTACTTCCAACATTTAAAGCTTCTGCATTATTTATTTTTGCGACAGTGTAGTTTTCATTCTTCTGTTGTACATATTTCAATGTTTCTTCACTTAATTTTTGATTATTTTGAGGTATATCTTCATGTTTATCAGATAAAATATTTTTCTTTGCTTCTGTACCTTCTTTTGTTATATTATTTCGTATTTGTGATATACTGCTGCAAAAGTAAGAGTTATTTAATTGATATTCTAATAGCTTTTAACTAAAAACGCTAATAGCTTTTAAAAAAATTATATATATATCAAATGTATGTATCTTTTGCTATATCATATTGAACAAGTGACATTACTTTGTATTTATAGAAGATTTTGAAGCCTGTATAGAATCACGTAATTTGGCCCAAAAGTCATATAATCCTCTACGATTATAATCCAAAGTAGATATATATCTCAATTGTAATGGTAATTCACAACTTTCATATATACATGGTATGATCTTTCTCTGTCGCTTTTCTGTGGAAACAAATTCTTAAAATACTATTTCAAGAGAATTGTGATTTTACTAAATCACATATGTATCTCAAAAAAGATATAAAATAAATATATTGAGAAAACATACCGATACTTAAAGCTTGAGCATAATTTAAGAAGAATTTGTTTGCTGAGCTTTCTAAAAAGCTAGGAGATACTACAACAAGTAATCTGTTACATCGTTCCGAGATTAATTTCATTACTGCTTCGTGCTCAAATGCTATACCACCAACCAGATCTCGATCTTTCAAACAAAGCTTTCAATAGAAAAAAAAACAATAATTTAAATTTAATTGAATATTTTTGTAAAAAGTATATAGTATATGTTTCAATTATCTGAAACTATACCTTCAACTTATGTTCCGTTTCAAGTTTTTGTACCATTTCATTTGCAAAACCAACATCTTCATCTGCATACAAAAGGAAAGCATCATAATATTGAGTTTCTAAACCTTGGCCTAACCTATGAACATCACCTACAAGAAACAAATATTTGTTGTGTAATTATTGTATCATTACATATATATCACAAATATATAAGTTATGCAAAAGATTATTAATTGCTTATTCTCCTACCTACCTAATGTAAGTACTTCTTGATCAACACATTTGTCTATCAAATTTGCTGATTCTTGAGCTCTTTGTTGTTGTTCCAAATATTTTCCAGCATCGCTTTCTAAAAAAAAAATAAAAAAAATCTTCAATTGATAATTATAATAGATTTTATATATACTTTTACTAAATTGTTATAAATAACAGAGCATATGTTATTTTTTTTAGTAACACATACCAAATATTGCTTCGGTGTCATCAATAATGTCCCATCTGTCTATTTGTTCCATCATTGTTTGAAAAATTTTTATGGTAATATTCTTTTTATTTTTCTCCAACATTATTAACATATATGTTGTTGGATCAGAATGTGATACAAGTAGTGACATTATTTCTCCATTGAGGTCCAATAAATGTGCAAGACCTCGCCAATCTCTAATATAATTTGATTACAAATAATAATTAGTCACTATATATAAATGCAAAAAGCATGTTAAATTTCTTAGAAAAACATATAAGATTTACCTTGGTAAACCACTATCACTTGGTAAAACTTTCATAGGATTTAACATAGCTGCAATTATTTGTTTACTCACAACAGTGATTCCAACAAGTGGCACAGTTGACAGATCAATTGTCATTTTGATTAAATGTCTTTCTTTTTTTATGTAATAAATATCCGTTCGCGCGTTAAGATACAATACCTCTTGCCTTTTATATTATTTTAACTGTGTGACAATTGTTGGATATACGTACATGTACATATAAAATTCTGTCACATGTCCATAGAATTGTGTATGATATATCGCGTTTGCTATGACTGTTCACGCTGTTCACCAATTCGTTCTCTAGTAAAGAATGCATATTGCCAATGTCTACAATATCCAATAAGAAAATGAGTTTCCTAGGAACTCGTAACATTTTTATCCCTAAAATATAAACCTTCTTATTGGATATCAGGTGGTCGATTGTGTAATTTTTTCTAAAGTAAAAATGTAAAAAGTGAAAAATTTCTTCCAATCACACATCGATTTTATTTTAAAATCAATGCGTGATTGGTGGAAATTTTTCACTTTTCACGTTTTCACTTTAGAAAAAGTTACACAATCGACCCCCTGATGTGATACACATGTCTGATGTAATTATATACTGAACTTCGAAAAAAATATCCTCTTCAATTAGACATGGTCAAAATTTTATCATAAATATGGTATTTTACATTTCTTATATACTATATTATACATTTCACATCTTTTATATATAGTTATCATAGAATTAAAAAATTATTTTATACAGCAGATAGCACAATTATGACAAAATGCTAAGATCAAATGTAATAATTATTAAAAATATCAATAAAATAATACCAATTATTAAAAATCAATAAAAAATCAAATGTAATTAATAAAGAACAAAAGATTATAAAGTTGTTTTCCCATATCCCGTGTAAAATAACTTATAAAATAAAATAAAATAAAACATACCCCGTTATTATGCTTAATTTATTAATTATACTTATCTATTAAATATATTCTTATTAGTAAAACTTTTAAAATAACAATTTAAATTTGAAAATAACAATACACTTATAATACTAAAAAAATACTAGTTCTATCTATGGTTCAATGTAACTGTAAAGTAATTGTTAGTTATTAGCTCTTATATCAATAATTAAAATTAATCAATAATTAAAATAATTGAAATCAATAATTAAAATAATTAAATTATCAACAATAAAAAAGATAAAACATTGTCCATAGAGTATTAGTATTCGTAGTCTACTATTATGAAAAATTAATAAAATAAATATACATCAACGTGTACGAGAGCTACAAATTATACACCATAAAAATATTTTATATGCTCAAAATTTAAATAAGTTTTTTTATACGTAACTATCATAGTGTTATGTTTGTGTATGTGCTTTCTCTATTAATATATATCACAAAATAAAATAAATTAAAAACCAAACAGTGACTTAAGATCATTGAGAGTAAGCTTCATCCCAGCATTATTGTCGCCACTCAATACATTATGTGCTATCTCGAGCTTTCGCTCTTGCAAGGCTTTTATGCGTTCCTCTATTGTATCAGTACAAATAAATCTAAAAAGAAAATTACGCAATAATAAAACAGAAGGTCCATATAGAAATTAAACTAATGATTATTAATGACATTAAATTAATGATTATTAATAACTTTAAATTAAATTAATGATTATTAATGACATCAAATTAATGAATAATGATTACTAGTGACTTTAAATTAAATTAATGATGACAATACTAACTTGTAGATGTAGACATTTTTTGTTTGACCAAAGCGATAAATCCTATCTTGCGCCTGTGTCTCCAATTGTGGATTCCAATGAATGTCAAATAATAATAAATGATTGCCGCCTACCAAATTTAATCCTACTCCACCAGCAGTAAGTGAAAGCAACAAGATTCTTGGGCCGGAATTTTTACTATTAAAAGAATCCACTACACCCTAAAACAAAAAAGGCTTATAAATATATCCAGTTTTTTAAATTGAATACAAAAATTACATGTTTAAACAATAGCAAATATATCATCGGCATACTTGGCGGTCTTTGATAGCGACACTTCCGGTAAATTTGCTAAATGTGGCGCCTTTTATTGAAGACAAGTGCGATGCTATAATGTCTAATAGAGTGGCCCATTGTGAAACGATAATGAGTTTATCCTCATCCTTTTGTAAAATTTCTTTAACCATATTAAGCAAGATCCTCATCTGAATTACATATCATATTAATCGCTTGCAAATTTATGAAATTTTTTGCAAATTATATAATTGTTACTCACTTTAGAACTAATGCGATCATTATCAAATACTGGATTTTCAGCAGTAAGTAGGTTTCCAACTATTTTTTCATCAACATCGTTTTCCTCTTCCATATTATCAATTCCATTAAGCGATATGTTACTGACTCGTGACAATAAATCGGGATCAACATTCTCATCCATTATTCCACTTTGCTTCACGTCATCCTGATCCAACATCGCATGGATCAATGCCGGATGACAACATAATTGCCGTAATCGTAGTAAAAGCATCAAGATTTCGTGCGTTTTTACATCGGCATGCATTTTTAATAATTTGTTCTGAGCCTTCGTGAATTGCGTGTCTTTGTCTTAAAATAGAAAAATAAAAAATAGATAATGATTCTATGCATAAAAATGTATCAGTATATTTTTATTTATATTTTATTTTAGTGACTATACACATAAGTATAGTATTCTTATCTCAAATTCAATATTTAACTTACTTGGATTTGAAAGATAGGCAGGGGCATCATATTTTCCAGCATACAAATCATACATATGATCCTTCTCTGCTCTTTGAGCTAAGAACTGTGCAAACAGAGTACGAGAGTAAGCTAAAATTTTCTCGTATACTAGTTGTTCCTGCGGATCGAGTTTGACCGTCACTTCCTCGATAGATTTGTCGGGTAAAGTCTCCAAATCGCCTTTTGTTATTAATTCTTCCTTAGTTCTTCGTAACATCAAGGACTTCATGACTGTCGCCAATCTTTGATGGCCTGCAGCATTCTTGTTATCTACCCACCGCTTCCAAACGCGTAAATCATCAAATGGCGAGCACCTAAGAAACTTCAAAATAGAATATAAATCCAATGCTTTATTTTGTATAGGTGTACCAGTGAGAGCCCATCGATTCTTTGCCTTAAGTCCACAGACAGCTAAAGACGCTTGACTCTTATGATTTCTTACTATATGAGCTTCATCGAGTATCACCCTTCTCCAATTAATCTGTAAAAAAATTTTTAATTACGATTATATAAATTTCTGAATAAATCTCTTCTATTCATATTAATAAAATTTAAGATTGATGTTTTTATCAATTTATTAATTAAATGATACGTTTAAACACCAATATACCTTAAATAATGTAGATCCTGTTTTATGTTCTCGAGATAATATATTATACGTTGTAATAACTATATCATTTTTCGACAGGCGTTTAGGAACGCTCTCTCGATTGCTGCCATGATATATCTCGACGGACAACATACCGCGTTTGCATCTGTTTCGCACTTCATTATCCCATTGTGCCAATAAAGATGCAGGACATACTACTAGACTACCACCTTTATGATCTGCAAATAATCAGATACAATTTTATATCAATAAATTATATATAAAATATAATTATATACAAAATATATAAAAAATTTGTCATTAACTTAAATAATTTCACAAAGACAACAAATATTTAAAAAATATAGATTTCTGCCACATTGAAAATAAATAAATTTTCACATACATAAAGGTTTATGATTGTTACTCCACTCATCTTCGCTATCTTTGTTGTCATCACTTTCATCTGTTGAATCTTTTTGGTCAATAGTACTCATAATCAAAGATATCATAGTCAGTGTCTTACCTAAACCCATATCGTCAGCTGTAATAAAAAATAAAGTACAGAAAAATTATCAAATTTACAATATATCGTATTTAATATAAAATCGCTCACTTTGTAAGATATTTACCTAAAACGCCACCAGCCGGCTTTTGTTTTTCCCTCCACATAAGCCATTTAAGGGCGTGCTTCTGATGTGCCATTAACTGTATTTTTAATCCTCTTGGGTCTTCTGCTCTTTCATTTTCTGCCGGACGAGCTGCAAGTGATCCATGCAAATCATGTAATCGTTCAACCGTTAGAGCGAGCTCTCTATCTCTTGTCGCTTGTGCCTTCTTGCCCAATTCCCTTAATTCAGGAGATGTAGATGGTTTCATCAAATTATTAATATCCAAATATGAATCCGAATTTGAATCCGAATGATCCAAGTATGATTCATCTTTGACAAACAATGGCTCTTTTTTTATCAAATGGGATAAGGTATCTTTTGATACTTTATTGTCTTCCTTATTAAAGCTTTGCACCAAAGGTGTTCTTTCCATTTCGGCTATCAACTTTTCAATTTCTGTTTCTTTTTCACGTATACTTTCATACACTTTCTGTCCTCTGTCAGGTAATACTTCAATGTTTCCTTCAGTGAACAATGACTGAAAAAGATTTTTTATATTAAAAAAATTTTTGATATGCACAATTTATATTTATTTTATTAATTTAATTACGCAATTATTATATATAAAAGTAATGGTTTCTTTTTGTTTCTAAAATTTTACATTAACTTTAAGTAGAATTAGTATCATTTAAATAGAAATATTTACTTTTAAATTACTTAATTGAGTATTAAGTTGTTCCAATTTACAAGCCATAATTGCTCTTTTTTGTGCTACTAATGGATCTATATTTCCAACACCAATTTCTTTTTTTGCATAAGATACTGCTAGTTCAGATTCACTGTTTGGTGTCGCTCTTCCAGAACTGGAATCTACAAATGTAGATAGTATTTTCATATTTTTTTATATGAAATAATTATTCATCAATAAAAAATTAATAATACATATTTGATATTTTATAAATAAAAATACCTGAACCAAGTTCAACAGTTACATCATGAGAGGTTTCAATTTCCTGCATTTTACGATCTGATATTTCATGATCAATATTATCTTGTTTAACTGAATTATTGTTGTCAGTAAGTGATTCGTTAGAAGAATTAAGTTTTAATCCCTTTATGTCTTCTCTAGTGTTATCATGACTAATGTCCTTCCTTTTCCTATTACTGTGTACAATTGGTGAATAGGAAGGTAAAGAATCTGTAAAATGATATATGAGTTAAAATTCTGTGATATTAGTAATAAACAAACTAAAATAAAATACCATGATCTGTATCTGCAACATCTCTACCTATATCAGAATCATTAAATGTATGATATTCTTGTTCTTGACTCTTATTACTGTCTGACTCAGAATCTGTTATTGTGTTCTTTCCCTGAACTATGCGTTTAATCAAGCGAACAACTGGTGTATTTTTTTCTTCTTCTTCTTCTTCTTCATCATCATCATCATCAGTAAATTTATGTCTGTATATTTCCAAAAAAAATGTTCATATTCATATTCATTAATATTTGTTTAATAGAAAAATTAACATGTAATTATATTTATTACACATAATTCAATATATGTATATAATAAAAAAATAGAGAGAATATAGATATTAAGAGAATGTATTATTTGAGAATTCTCTCTCTCCCAAGTAAACATTATGAAAAATTCGACATTGAGTCTATCACAGCGAATATAATAAATCAATTATTAAATAAAATAAAAAAATATAGAAATTTGTATCTAGCAAAAATAATTCTAAAGATAATTCTAAAAATAAATAAAATAATATAAATATGCATACACACTTTAATATCTCCTTGTGCTAAATAAGTCGAAAAAGAATACATTTTTTTATATATAGAATTTTTTTTAACATTTAAATATTTATTCGAGAAATCTTTAAAAATTCTTTAAATAATATTTATATTCTTGCCATTCCAGATTTCTAAATATTTTGCAAAATATTCTAAGATTTTTTTATCAATTTTTATAGTTCTTGTATATATTTATTAGTCTATAAAAATATGGCAACGGATAAAGCGTCCTTGATGGATTTTCAATTCAAAAACGAAAATCTTTACAAAAAATAATTCTATATATATCTATTTAATTATTCTATATATCGATTATATTACTGATTTGCTGTGTCCAGAAATCAAATATAGAATATTTCGTCAGAGAATTGAGAAATTATACAATATATATAATAATAAAATTATAAAATAAATATCATATAATTCTAATTGTAAATTTGTTTTTTCAACATCACTTTTGCATAAGAAAATATATTCTATACTGGATAGTGTCACAATTCCTTTGTCAATATGAGACTATTCTCGCGTAACTACATCATCAGAGATGTCAAAACAATAATGGAATACTCACGTTTTCGGCGGCGTCGAGTATTCCGAAACATCGACATCTTCCTCATAACTTTCATCAATGACAAAGGCACGTTTGTCGAGTGTATCAGAATTCTCGACAAAGTCCTCCTCGTCGGTATCAGAAATTATAATAGAATCGCCGTCTAATCGGTATCTCGAAGAATTTCGCCATTCCGTAAAGCTATTCTCCATTGTTCACTGTTTTGCGACTCGAATACCTTGTATGCGTTCAATCGTCTTGTCGTATTGTCGACTTCTGTTCGTTTCTTGTTTTGCGACGAATTGTACAGACACGTTACCGGTCCGCACGTGAGACACATGCATTTTAAATCTGCTACCAACCATAATTTATACTCAAGATGAGTAAATGACAGTTGGTATTATTTGACATATAGTTCAATTGACCAATCGGAGCAAAGAAATTTTTGTCCACTTCGTCCTGATTGGTCAATCGAGAAGAATCATGTAAGTTCTCAATCTATGTTTTCACATGTTCTCAGTCCAATTTTTCATATATATAGAAGTTTATAATCTATGTATAGTCAGTGACTATCAGTCATATGTCTAAAAGTCTAAATAGTATACAGCAGTAAGCAATACATGAGTAGATGACAGATGTGTCTGTAATAATCTGTAATAAATTATTATCGCATGAAAAAAGGTTAAATAATATTTTTGAGAATTAAATTGATTCCAGAAAAATTACATTTATAATGGAATAGGTATTTGTAAATAATGGCAGCCCTAATGAAGAAACGAGTGTTAGCTGAATTTACTCAAAGTCAGGTAATTAGAATATTATATATCGCATACTGGGTTTTTTCTTTATAAAATATAAGTAAATTATGATTTTGTTATTAATCATAAAATTTTTAACTGCAGGTTATAAATGAACCGCCAACTAAACGATTAAAAACACTAAGGTTATTGTCAACAACTGGTGCAAAAAACGGTTCCGAAGGCAGTTCAGCATTAGCCTATATAGAATGTCTTGAGAAATGTAAGAGTGGAAATGATGCATTACAATTACTTGTTCGTATCTCGGATTCTATAGCATACATAGCACCGGAGGATGTTCCTATAGCTGTAAAGAAATTGACAGAAAGATTTGTTGTTGAGAGCGAAGCTGCAGTTCGAGCTAAAATTTTATGGGTATTTGCTGAATTGGGAGAAGTAACACCAGATACAGTGGAAAAGGCAAAAATTGTAAATGAAACGGCTGAACTTTTAAGAAATGAGGAATCCCATAGAGTAAAGAGTCAGGGGTTAGCAACATTATTAA
Organism: Nylanderia fulva; assembly: GCF_048542155.1. Lineage (NCBI taxonomy): Eukaryota > Metazoa > Arthropoda > Insecta > Hymenoptera > Formicidae > Nylanderia > Nylanderia fulva. The sequence continues at coordinate 2,466,212 of NW_028190369.1, read as the reverse complement.
AATTGGGTGATTATCAAAGGTATATAATTCCTTATCTCATTTATATCTCTTTCATTTGTTTTTTTCACTTTTTTTACAAGAAGCAATTATTACATATATACAATTAGAATTAATCTCAAAAACAATATTTGTTTATATTAATGATAAGTTAATCAGAGCATTTTATGTTTTTGTTTTTTTCAGGACACTTGTATTAAAAATTGCACAAGAGCATCTGCCTGATACATGGCATGGTGTTCAAACACGATGTCTTTCCATCATTGGACGTTATCTAACAGCAAATCAAACAGCTGCTGATGATACTTTAACATTAATTGGCAATTATGCTCGTTCTCAAGATCCAAGAGTGCGTGCTCAAGCTTTTGAAACCATGGCAGAACTGCACTCTCATAGAGGTTGCAGACTTCCAGCAAGTTTCTTTAGGGAAGCGTGTGCAGCTCTTCGAGATGATTATGAAATTGTACGCCGAGTTGTCTTGAAACTTATCTGGCTTTTGGGCAGAGAATATCCAGAAAAGTCAGTAACATTAGAGATATAAATATATTTAAAAAGTAATTTTTTTGATATATAAATCTATTTTACATATGTAAATTTACTCTTACAGTATTGTTGTTGGATTTGATGGAGAAGATATACGTATGGTGGATTGTGCTTTTTCACAAATTTGCAGTCTCATGGGTGATTTATCGCCTCGTGTGAGAGCTTCAGCAATGTCTCTTTTAGGAACCATGAAAAATGTATCTTGTCGTTATATAGAACAAGCATTGGATAAAAAACAAAAAATAGCTGATGCAGACAGACCCGAAGTTGAAGAGAAAAGTGGATCTTGTGGGGCATTTATTCATGGTTTAGAAGATGAATTTTTAGAAGTAATTTTACCATCCATAAATATAAACTTTTTACTGATATATTTAAATAATATTATAATCGAGAATTCATTTTTCAATTCAATTTTATTGCGGTTATTTAATGATTGCTTTCTATATTGATTATTTTTTGCAACTAAACTATATTTTAGGTAAGAACTGCAGCGGTTGAAGCGCTCTGCATGCTTTCATTAGAACAGCCGAGTATAGCTAGAATTTCATTGGACTTTATGGTGGACATGTTCAATGATGAAATTCAGGACGTTAGATTAAGAGCTATCGAATCTTTGAAAAAAATGTCATCAAGCGTGACTCTTCGGGAAGATCAATTGGAAACAATTTTAGGCGCGTTGGAAGATTTCTCAGGGGAAGTGAGAGAAGGTCTGCACGCTATGCTGGCTGCTAGTCATCTAGCCACCACAAATTGTCTTTACATGTGCGTTAATCGTTTGCTGGACAATCTGACTCGTTACCCTCAGGATAGAGAAAGCATCAGGAGTTGTCTGGCGGCATTAGGCGCGTCACATCCGTACTTAACGTTGCCTCTAGTACCGCAACTTCTCGGCCGACATCCTTTCTTCGACACACCCGAACCGGATGTAGACGAACCGTCCTGTATCCTTTTTTATATTTTCATTGCGTAAATATCGTCTTAGGACGGCATTCATAATTTCGTTCTAGGTTTTAAAATTGCATTCAATATGCATCCTTAATTTTATTATAACAGATGCAAGTGTGCTCGTTTTAATATTCAACGCCGCGTTACATTGTCCAAGTATGCACGCTTTATTTACGGAACATGCCTCCAAGCATTATCACTATTTGCGCGATACTATGCCGCATCTAGTTCCACGATTACGACCAGCACTTACGAGCGGCTCAGGAATTAAGATGGAAGATATGGATAACGAAGAGAATAAGGATAAACGTGGCCGAGAGTTTTTGGAGAAGATGGTAGCTGGAATTGAGAATGCCAGACCAGGAGGCAAAGTTCACACACAGCTTTTGGAAGCCGCGGCGATTGACCTTGATCGTTTAGCAGAGATGGATCATCACATGGAAGGTGCAGCGCGTTTCACCGCTCTATATATTCGATGTCTGCTGTTGCTGAAGTCCGTTCTCAAAGAATTTTCCATCTTATCGGGGACGTCTGTCTCGGCCAGTCCAATACCAAATACTAGCAACAACATTTCCGTTCTTCTTCAACACGCGCAAAAGTACGTGTTTTTCAACACACATTCATCGAAAGTCGTTTTGTTACACTGTATAAAGAATTTTCATATAATAAGTAACGTTATGCTTATAAATGTGTCATTTTCGCATTTTATTTTTTAGATTACAACGCTTGTTTAGTGGATTAGGTGAAACTGAAATGATATTGGCCAATGATATGTGGTTGAAAGTACTATCTATAGAATTGGTCAGAGTGACCAAGAGTGCGACCGGTAGCGCGTTACCACTGGCTCGTCATTTTCTATCGGAAGCCGACGCTTTGCCTCAAGATACATCGAGACTACCGCCATTTTCCAAAGCTCTGGTATTACAAATACCTAGTCTAGCGGATGTAAAGCCAGGTTCCTTGACTCGGCTCCTGCTACCGTTGCTCTTGACGCCGATGGCGCAAGGAGATGAACGATTGCCAAGGCCATCGGCAACAACACGTTTTTGTCGAGCGCATATCGAGGAACCAAGGGGCGACGCCGACGCTGCGTTAAAGTTCACGGGCGGTCTTTTATTAGGAATCCCTCTGAACGCCAAGATATTGAACCTACGCGATCCAGCTACACTACGAATAAAGCTGAGGCATCCGGATCAACAAGTGCAATTATTATTACCGCGACAGTCGGACTTGCGTATGCAGCATTCCGATCAGAAAGATTATAGATTGAGAACGACGGTTCTTCTATCGCATCAAGTTTGGATGGAGCCTTGTAATGTAGAGATTTCTCTTGCATTATTGGTGCCATCGTCATCGATTTGTACACATCCGCCTTTAGATGACCCATGCATAATTGATCTATGTAAACCCACTAAGGTATCAATTGCACCGAAAGCCATTAAAAGAGGCATATGATTATACATTATTATTACAATAATCATCTGTATACTTCTCTTTTCAATAGTTTATTTTGTACATGTCTTTATAGATTCAAATTTAATATTTTATTCTATTTTTCACTTGAGTGAGAAATAGCAATAAAAAGTATAAGATAATAATTGTATTTTGTCATTACCTCTCGCTTAATACAAACAATCAAGTAGCATTCATTCGTCTATGCTCGAATTATAATATTGAATTAATTTCTCGATTTGAATATTTTATTATAAAATCTAATTTTGTTCTCATTTATTACAACAGTACAAGGTATATAATATAGAACATATTTTTTTTTTTTTTTTTTTTTTTATCATAAAAAGTATCTTTCTGAATATAAAACAATACGCATACAATTCGTAATTACATCATTCTTGGCTTCTATTCAGTGTGAATGATATATAATAATTTTAAAAATAAATTAGCCGCGCAACCGTACTTTATTCACCTCCAACTAGAGAACGAGCTGCCGCTGAAACAAAATAATTATTATTTGTATTTTTACATGTTTTTTCTTCCATTATCAATATTGTGTGACCGATTTAAAATCGATTAATAATTTAAAATTCATTAATATTAATATAAATCCTACATACGCAGTGAATGTAGGTTTCTCTGGTTCTGGATTCTTTTGGGCTAAGCTACCAAAACTGAGACCACCCGATTGATTGGCCAAAGATTCAAATGTACTACTGCCTGATACTTCTCCGAATACTTTTGGCATGTTTTCCATTGTAGAACCACCTTGCATAACGGATGCACTTCCAAATCCTATTTAGAAAATTATGTTTTATTATGCTAGGTTTGCGGAACGATGTAATTAACTATCTAACATTTAGAATTAATTTTTGTTTCATAAGAATATTGTATACACATTTTTTAGTTAAATTTAATGCAATTAATAATAAGATTCTCCTCTCTTTTTTACTCGTATGAAAATCTTTGAAGATAGGAATGTCAAATGTTACGTATTCGCGTATATTTTGAAAATATAATATAAAAACTATAGTTTTATATATATATGTATGTATGTATGTATGTATGTATGTATATATATATATATATATATACCTATCCCAGGAGACTCAAACGTAGGAGCTGAACCAAAACTACTTCCGAAAACAGGCTTTGACCCTCCGAAGATTGGCGATGAACCAAAGACTGGTTTGGTGCCGAAGGTAGAAGCCTGTCCGAAAGCGGCTTGATTACCGCCAAGTACAGGTTGCTGTATTGGAGACGTGTTAGGCATAGTAGATCTGAAGACATTCGTGTTCGCGGAAGTACCGATCAACGGAGACGCGTTACTCGTCGCACCACCAAATGGAGAAATAGTTGGAGAGGTGTTTGTCGCTCCGCCGAACATGATCCCGGATTTCGGTGTACCGGTGTCGAATACAGATCCCGAGGGAGATGCTGATGTACCGAACGCATTACCCCCAAAGATATTTCCACTCGGGGGAGATAACGGTGCCGATCCGAAGATGGAGTTCATACTGTTGCCTCCGAATATAGAAGTATTGGAGGATGTTGGAGCGGGCACGTTGGAGAACACAGAACTCGGGCTATTACCAAACGGCGTTGACGCAGGATTGATTATTGGCTTCCCAAAGACGTTCATCGCAGACGGCGAGGATATCTGAACGTTCGGGAATTGTGCATTTGACACAGGAGATGCTATCGGGCTGTTTTTACCGAAAGCCGGCGTGATCGAGACTGCTGCTGCTGTCGCCGCCACCGTCGTTGTCATCGTCGTCGTCGATGTCGTCGCCGTAGGAATGCCGAATGGAATTGTACCCGCAGAGGTACTATTGGGATTAATTCCAAAGCTCGTGGCTGATATACTGGTGACGGTACTTTCACCAAACGTTGGCTTATTTAAGGAACTCTGGAAAGGAGCCGGAGTGCTGCTACTGACAGATGTTGCCGATGAAGAAGCGATAGTAATACCGGCGGACGTGTTCGACGCGAATCCACTGAACACCGATGCGGTCGATGCCGGAGTTGACGTTCCAAATGTAGGTGTAATCGACGGAAAAGCGACTGCACCAAAGTTCGTCGTTGTAGCAGGCAGTGTCGTACTCGTCATTTCTGGAAGAGCACTCTTTATGAGAGCTTGGCCGCCGAATATCGATGTCGCAGATAATGAAGTTGGAGGAACCTGAGTAGCTATGGATCCAAAATTAAGTGCTTTCGCTTCTGACGTGGTGATTTTCTCAATGGTGACCGGGTTGATGGATGGTACCTCCATCGATTTACGTTGAGCGATGCTAGGATCTACAATACTGATAGTAAGTCCGCCGATAGTTGTAATAGGTGTAACAGCAGTCATCGTGGGAGCCTGTGTTGTTATAACAGGAGCCAGCGCAGCAAAACTCGGGGAAGTCGCGATCGTGTTTATCTTTCCGTCGACGTTGTTGTTCGAGTTCGTCGGTTGAAGAGTCAATGACAGAATCGAAAAATCTATCGGTGTTTGCAGTGGTGTTTGAACCGCCGGTGCGGATGGTTCCACGGGTGGTTTCGCATAAGCGAAGGACAGAGTCGCCGTGTCGAGCGCAATTCCAGAAGATGAATTCTTCGTAACAGATGGAACTGCGTTAGCGAAACTGAATGTAGCAGCAGCGTCTGTTTTCACGGCTGGTGCTACGGAGAGCGATGGAAGATTACGAGTAATTCCAATACGAGCAGCCTCCACTAACGGATATTCCGTTGATAACACATCCTTCAATATTCCAGTTGAGGCTAAAGCGGATTCCGCGACTTTAGGGATGCTATCGTTGATCGTAGATTCTTTATTGCTTCTAATAGTTGCATCTATAATAGGAGATTTTGGAAAAATGGTATCTTGAGCTTTCAGCGCTGGCGTTCCAAACGTGATAGACGACGGAAAGTTAACATTAAGATCCTGCTTCGGTTTGGACTGGGATGTTATGGAAGCTGCTGTTAGAATAGGCTTCTTATCCGTTTGTTTAACAGACATCGCGGGCGAAAAAGAAACGGTTGCAGGAAGCGGCTTCTGCTGAGTTGTTTTGTTCTGAGTAACAATACTATTGTTCGTATCAGACGAACCGATTCTCGCAACGATACTATTTAACGAAGCAAGGGGATTCTGTGGCTTAATCTGCTTTTCGACCACTGTCTGCTGCTTGACGACGGTACTTTGTTTAACAATTGGTGGTTCGGTCTTGGTCTTAGCCTCAGTGACCGCAGGACTGAGAGACGCTAGGGAAGACAGTGTGGCTTTTAAACGATCTTGAATCGGTGACGGATTTTCCGGCTTGATAGTTCTCGGGGAGGATAGGTCGGTGAGCAATGCCTTTAGCTTGATTTGCTTTTCACGCGTGAAACTTAAAGTTCTCGAGGCGATGGTTTTACAATGAACGTCAATAACGTCGGTTTTTCGTACGGTCGATGATTTTTCATGCGAATTCAAATGTAAATTCACCATCGAACGATTGAGACTGGATATATCACCAGTCGTGTACTGCGCTGAGCGATTGTGAGATTTCCACCGTCGCGAAATTTTCTCGAGCTTCTCTTTTTCTTTCATAATAATCTTGTTATGAATCAGAAGATTCTGATACACGTATTCCAAGCTAGGAATCTTCATCTTCGACCTCTGCTGTGCTTTATGATCCGACCATTCCAGATCCAAAATTTTACTAACTTGATTGAGCTGCGTCTGGGTGTAATAATAACATCGTTGTAGTTCTGCTATCTTACTGTTATCGTTGCAATTTCTTCCAGTAATGTCGGTAGTAGCTGCATTCTTTGATTTAGTTTCTTCGACCCATGCAAACGATTGAAGTAACAGAGCCTTTAAGTATGCTATATCACTGGACAAACTATTAGTAGTGTCTTTCAAATCTCTCAAGAATTGTTCTATGACGGCGGATGTCTCTCCGAGTCGTTTCTTTTCTTCGTCCGTGCCACATTCCCATACTTGCGATTCCAATCTATTTCGTAATTCTTTCTCGAACAATACTTGCTCTTGCAAATAAGCTCGCATTCGTATACCGTCATCTATAGAAGCTTTCTGTTCTATCACTTGCGGCGAGCTTGCTTCTTTATCTATTACTACTGATTTAGTTTCTGTTTTTGTAGGTTCTAGCACTGTTTCTTTGGATACAACGGGCTTTGTGATCACGAGTGGCGCTGTCTTTTCTTCTTGTAACTTCGGTTGTATTGTCGGCTGCTCTACAGGTTGTTGAAAGAATCCTGCTGCTTTCAGAGAATCGCCAAATATATTCGTCATCGGAGCGGTCTTTGATCGTTCAGGCACGATCTCCGGTTGCTTCGGACGTGGTGTACTGGTCACCGCAGAGTTCATAGTAAATGATACTTCCGTGGACAAAGTACTAGGCTGCAACGGAATTGGTGCCGTAATAATCTCCGTAGGACGTACATTGATGGCGGGACAATTGGGTGCCAAGTTGACCATGTGAAAGCTACACAATTGTCCAGATGTTCCAAGAATATGTAAAATGGGGACTGGATGTGGCAATGTGGACTCTGTACCCCATGGTAATTTGTTAGTTGGAGATTTATCCACAGCTAGACCCATAGGATAAATTTCCGTGGTTCTCATCAAAGGCAATTGAGCCCTACCACTATCAACCAATTGCCATTGATTCCAATTTGCGCCTCCATCTATAGTTCCTAACACAGCTATCTCACTACTGGTGCTACTACCCGCTATGATAAGTCCCCATTCTGGCACATGCTCAAAATAATAACGAAGAACACTTCCTTCTCCCTCGGCGTCAGGAAAACCATATGTGATATCTTCATAACATGTAAATGTAGCGTTTACTTCTCCTTTTGGTGCATCAATGATGAGAACATTTGTGTGTCGTTCGCTGTTCAGATACGCAGCACAGAATTGATAATTACTAATCCACAATATACTAATCACTTCTCCAATAGATGGCAAGGGACCCGCGATAGTTCTAGCAACTTTCAAGGTATCTGGTTTCAGTTGTACAATATCTCCATTTCTGCAACCTACTGCTACTTGTTTGCCTTTGGGACTCCAGGCTGCACACAGAGCCTGTGGTTCGTTCGAGATTTTTGACAGTACAGATATTTTTGGTACAGAATTTTCTCTTGCTTCTTCATCTACTTTTATTTGGAAACTGCCAATAGTACAATTACTAGTGACAGTGCAAAGCATTGTAGGTACAGTAGGATTCCATCGTATATCCATCACATAACTGTCTAAATTGTTGGATGATGTTATTTCAAGTAACAAGTTAAGAATCTGAAAATTAATATATTGATTAATAATGAAACATATTCAATTTAAAAATATCTATAACATAGTAGTAATTTAAAATTTTCAAGACTTGAAAAATTATACGTGCATACATTTCTAACTAGTGAATTGGCATCATATATAAATATTGTAGGCTTCAGTGCTACTGCTACAGCAATATAATTATAATCACAATTAATTGCAATTTTTGATATAACGCCTGGTAATTGAAGTTCTATCTTCCATTTTGCATTATTCTCCTCTGCTGGTTTTAAGACAGTAATTTTATCATCATGTCCAACATAAAGTAATCCTCGTTTTTTGTCAGCCACAAGAAGATTACATGCGGTAGGAATATATGCAGGAGTTTTTAAATCAAATATTTGGGATGTATTTGATTGTTTAAATAGAAATTCCTGAAATAAGAACAATAATGAATAAGAGTTGATAACCATTTGCACTTACATACATACATATATATATATATATTTACTTTATAGTATTTAACAAAAATTTGCTATTTGATTTTTATATATCGAAAACAAACATTACATAAACCTTTTAAAAATTATTTATCGCATTTAAAGACTTTGTTAAGCAATAAATTGATATACACATACTTATATAATCTAATTTTAGTCTAATATTTAGACGCTTTAAAGGTCACTATGTCATTTGTACAAATATCTATTAAATGTTCATACAATCAACAAAAAAATAATTTATTTCGTGAGAGAAAACGAGTTAAAAGAATATAAAATAGATGATTGTAAGTAATTGCGTGTGTGATATAGTTTTCAATCAAAATGAAAATATTTAATACATTCGCGCCGGTTTTACTACGATCTACTAGACATATGATTTCTGTTATAATAAAGTAACGCATGATACCTGCACATATATTGGATCCGGAGCTGTCTTCATTTCTAGATGTTTGACAATGTTTTCTCATAAATAACGAATAATGACAATAAATGAGATCAACGTATATCCAATGCGGAATACACGTTTTAACCAAACTTCAACAGATCCAACAAGCACTAAAACACAATTTTCATGATAGCAGCGCAATATTTTAGATTGCGAAAATATAAAATGGTCGCATTCACAATAATGCATTAAACCTGTATCACACTGTGCATTGAAAATTTGTCCCATCTTGATTGACCAATAAAAATACAGTAAATTTTTCTGAGCAAAGCTTTAACTTCGTGCAAACAAATCAAGCTTATAGATATATGTATACAAATATACATTTGACACCTAAAAATAAGCTATGCTTATCAGATTTTTAATGCAACTATGTAAAATCAAAATTAAAATGATCTAAATTAGTGATTTTTTGTTTTTTTATTTTTTGAGAGAGAAAAAGGAGAGTATTCTTTATCAATAAAAAATTAACCTTGCCACGTTGATGAACGGCTCACAATTAACAACTTGCATGTGCTTTAATTAATTCGAATATTTAAATAAAAAAAAGAAAGAAGAAATAATGAATAAATCATTGTTTTGATTTTTCATACATAAAACAGTGTAAATAAAATACAACGCAAAATGTCAAATAAAATGGTATTTGTTACAGTTGGCACAACAAAATTTGATAATTTGATAACTACTGTATTAAGTCGTGTAGTTTTAGAGGTACATGTTATTTAACAATATTATATATATTTTTTTCAATGTAACGATTGATTCTCTACTTTACATTATATTATATAAAATATAATTCGTTATAATGTAACTGTTATGCTTATAATGATTGCAATTTTAGGCCCTATCAGCACGTAATTACAGACATCTGATTTTGCAAATTGGCAATAGCAGTTTAGAACCAGATTGCACTGCACGTCATGGTTTCCATAAAATAGAAACATTTAAATTAAGTCCATCCATTGGAAAGTACATGGAATCGGCAGATCTTGTGATAAGTCATGCAGGTGCGGGAAGTGTACTGGAAGCTTTGGAAAAACGCAAACCTTTAATTGTAGTAATTAATGATCTTCTCATGGACAATCATCAAGTAGAATTAGCCGAGCAACTATACAAGGATGAATATTTATATTACTGTACTTGTCAAAAATTGCTGGACATTGTACAAACAATGGACTTGACAAAATTGAAACCATTTGTTAATGATAAAAGCACAGATATTGCTAATTTTATTAATAAAATAATGGGATTTAGGTGATGAAATAGTTTTATCTTTCATAGAGAATATAAGAATATTGATTGTTTTATAGTGATAAAAGTAGCTGTGGGAACAAACAGCAATATTTATATATATATTTCAATTTTTAACATGTTTTACAATACATGATCCATTAGGATACATGATCCATAGAGTTTAGATTTATTAATGTGTAATATATTATGCTTGATATAATTTACAATAAAAATACATTATATACTTAAACAACCGTTCTTCAAAAAACTATACATTACATATCATAGAAAAATTTATAACTTTGCATGTTAAAAAATTGTGACAGATCAATGGCAGTTTAACGTTCCCTCAGACAATTTGTAAATTATTCTTAATAGATATCTGTCACTATTAACGCAACAGCTAATTCTTTAAAAATATTATAAATTATTATGCTTGCAAATAAACTCAGTTCTTTAAAAAATATCAGTTATTTTCTATATTTAACTTTGATCTATATATATATATATATATATATATATATATATATATATATATATGTATGTGTATATATATATATATATGGCAATGAGAACAGTTGATATATTATTAGTAAGTGAAATAATTTTCATACATTAATATATTTACACTACTATGTTCTGTGTGAGTTATTGCTGTATGGTGTACTTTTAATTTATTTTTCATGAAGATACATGAACAAGAAGAAAACTACACAGAATTATAGTAGTGCATGTTTTAACCAACCAAACCAAGTCGTGTCATTTCCTTCAGAAGTTCATTACCCATTTGTGCAGGACTCCTTGTCACTATTACACCAGCCTAATAATTAAGTTCATGTATATCATTCAATTCGAAATTTTTTTTACATATGCCAATGAGATATGTATATGTAAATTGTTACTCACTTTTTCAAGTGCATTAATTTTATCTTGTGCACCACCCCTTCCTCCTGAGATTATAGCACCAGCATGTCCCATTCTTCGTCCAGGTGGTGCAGTAATGCCAGCAATAAATGATACTACTGGCTTAGCTTTTCCACCCTACAGCATAATACATATGTTATAAAAATGTAAGTAACTCATGATATATTAAATTTTATGATGAGCTCAAAAACGAATTAAGACAGGATTTGGATACTAATAATTTGGTTAGGATAGACTGGAATTTAAATACTAATAATTGAGAACAGCAACCAACAGTATTCTTTTCGATGAGATATTCTGCTGCTAATTCTTCCGCACTGCCACCAATCTCTCCTATCATCATGATACCAGCACACTCTGGATCAGTAAGAAATACATCTAAACAATCGATGAAATCAGTACCATTGAATGGATCACCTCCGATACCCACACATAATGTTTGCCCAAGTCCAGCCTTAAAACAAGAAGCATTTCTGTAATATATTTAATATCTTATTAACATATATTTTAATTATTGAAATATATACTTACAAGAGTCGTTTGATTCACAGCCTCATAAGTTAGAGTTCCTGATCTTGAGACAATACCAATCTTTCCTTTCTGATGTATATGGCCAGGCATAATACCAATTTTACACTAGAACATTATATAAAACAAATAAATAAATATATTACTCTAACATATAATAAATATTGTATTCTAGAAAATCAGACATCTAAAGTTATTTCTGCATACATACCTGTTCAGGTGCTATGATTCCAGGACAGTTTGGACCGATTAAACGCGATTTATTTTGTTCGAGTAATCGTCTTTTTACTTTAACCATATCATGCTGAGGAATACCCTCTGTAATACAAACGATTAAAGGCATCTCAGCATCAATTGACTCCATAATAGCTGATGCTGCAGCTGGAGGAGGAACATAAATAACTGATGCATTAGCTCCTGTTGCTTCTTTCGCCTATAAAATATAATTAATTTAAATACTATAGTAAATAAATAAATAAATATTGTAAAAGAATAGCGATACTCACTTCTTTAACTGACTTATACACTGGTTTTCCAAGATGCTCCGTACCTGCCTTTTTGGGACTAACTCCACCTACTATCTTTGTACCATAATCAAGAGCTTGTTGACAATGGAAAGTTCCTTGCTTTCCAGTGAAACCTTGACATATCACTTTGGTATTTGCATCAATTTTTAAATTCTTCCTAGTTTCCGTATAGTTAAATCTCACCTGAGAGCGTAATAAACTTCCACAGTTCCTGACTAAAAAATTATAAAAGATAATTGAAACATCATATAATGATAATAAATACTAATAAGTCTATTACAACAAAATCAAAATATTGTGTATGAGTTACACATAAATAGAATTGTATATATGTAATACTTAAAATATATACAAATATGATATAAAAAAACTCATTATACAATATATAACTATCTCTCAAAGCAAAAATATATTTAACAATATTATATAAAGATTGAAAATAAAAAGTACATTTATATTGCTATTATTATTTTAGTAATGTCAAAATTCAAGATTTCTAGCTTCAAAGTCTTATTATTTCAAATTATATGTAATGAATGTTATCTAACATTTCACAAGTTCATGAAAGAAAATAATGAGCAAATTGATTGAAATGTATACATAAGTAATTTAAAACATTCAGTATTATAAGAAAAGATAAGATTAATATGTATATGAAAGGATAGATATCGTTAAAATTAATCGCACGAGAATTATCGTCATGATTATTATGGGGGAGAACAAATCATCCAATTGCTCCTCGTATAACACAAGCTTGCACATTACTCTTAATTAAAGGAACGAGCATTTTCCCACAAAATGCGATTCTCCACGGTGGAACTATGCCCTTCCTTATATAATAAAATATTATTATGACAAGCGCGGGCTGTCAGCATTATTTTTAGTCCGTTCAGAGGCTGCGCATGGCGTAATCACGATAGAAAAAAAGGCTCAGGACATTGCTGTTCAAATGTGCAAGAGTTCAAAGGAACCTTGGAGAAACGGGGAGATATCACGGGATCATACGAGAAAAATTAACGCGCCCACCTGTAAATTTTGAAAATGCCCTGGCAGCCACAGCCATCTTTCAGTTTATCCTTTCCGCTGAGAAGGCAATGTTGAAAATTAAATTAATAACGGGCCACCATTAAAAGTAATATAGGTACTGCGATCTGAGGAAAAGGTCAAGTCCAGGAGAGAGAATATCATATACAGACGAACACAGATATTCGTGCGGAGTTGGCTCGATCGAACCATGAACTTACAAAGAAAATAGAAATAGAATGGTGGATAGCTCTTTAAATGTCTCATCAGCTGATTGGCTGTGCACGAAGAACTTGTTCTACTGACGAATCTTTCCATTTCGTCTCTTTTATTAAATATTAATTATTTAATAAAATATAATCTGTCTTTTTTTACGCTGCAGTTTGATATTTTAAAACTCGAACAAGGTTTGCTTAAAAAATTAGGACAAATATTTTTTTTATCGATCAAATCTAAATTTTCAAGTCTTTCAATCTCAATTATTATATCTTTTTTTTGTTTCATATTTGCAAATAATTAATTTTGTATACATATTTCGAGTATAATATAATAGAAGATTGTATTTTTAAAAAAACCCTAGACAGAGCAGGTGCTGTGATTGGACAATCGCAGAAAGGACGTTTTCTATTGGATGTTCTTGATATACAGCGCGAAAAGCGTCGACCAATCGAAGCGGAGACATCTCTATTCTGATTGGTCGCTCAAAATGCTTTCGCAATTCATGCGAATGCAGCCCTAGAATACCTGCGATGCAAGAGAGTCTGAAAAGGTAGTATACTGTACGATCAACGGAACTTTTGAATAGCGAGCGTAGTTGACGAAAGGTACGATTGATGGTATCGCGACTGCCAGATGTGCACATTATGCCAACAGGAAGAGAGATCCGTCTCTCTACGTCAGTCTACGTAAATTCTTTTCGATTTCATTATCATTATTTTTTACTGACATAAAAGAAATATATAAGTATATATTCGCGGTTTTGTTTTTTTTGGATGGATAGCAGTTTAATCAAATTTGTAGTGTCTCGAATTCCAAGGTAATATCGACAAGTACGTGGAAAGTATGATATATAAGTGACCGGAGTCACGGAAAATAAATCTTATAAAAATGACGTGGTGAAGATATGCTTATCGTTTGATGAAAGTGTCCAAGGAATTACAAGGTAAATGCATTTTCGGCGTACCACGAATTATTTCATCGTGGTATTGATCCAAGATTTTAGCGTAATAACGTGTAGCAAGAGAGAGATCTCGGAGATATATGTCTAAAGTTTCATTATCTTTGATAGTGTCAATGCACAACTTGCTTCCTGTAATTCGATATTGTTCTCGGTATCGAAGTTGTGCAACGCGCTAATATTGCTATTAGGAACGGAAAATTTTCAGTCGTCCGGAGTAAGCTCCTATTCTGATTATTGCTACTGTAGATTTGCATATGCATTCGAAAAAAATTATTTTATTACAAATTAAAATTTGCGCATTATATAGTAACGGTATATTTTAAGAATTAGAAGAATTTAGTCTAATTTTAAATTTCTTGTAGAAGTAGAATGGAGGAAAGTACAAGTTCGCGAAATGTCTGGCATAAAGATAAGCCTGAGGAGCAAAATGAGCTGTTTCAAGGAGAATCCACTACTGCGTCTGTAGAAGCTAATTCTACATCATTAGCCGATATATTTGATACGGCATTTACATCAACAGTTGATCCATCTCCACAATCTCGGTTTCCTTCTGGTATATGCGAAATCTTGATAACTTTTTAATCAAAACGTTTTTATCTGTGCACATATATAGTATATTTTAATTATTTTTTATTATAACATCATATATGGTACAAGATAAATCAAATATATCTTATTTGTAGGTAATGAAATGGAGTATGAGCATTTATTTGCAGACAGTGATATTGAAGAGTCAGATGTAACAGCTATAGATCCTTATACAAATTCAGCTCATCCTACTGCTTCTGAGAATAATTTTGTTTATGGGGATTATTTAACACAATCGGATACAACTAATGATTCACAGGAATATTGGCAACCTGATCTCTTAAATTGCAATATGTGCCAAAATAGACAAGATAGAAATTCTAAGAAAGAGCCATCTACTCGACAATTGAATAATTCGTGCGAAGAGAGATTATGTAATAATTATAGGACAAAAAGAATTATGCATGATCGTGATTTAGCAATTGAACATAAAACTAAAAGAAGCAAAGAGCAAAAATTATTGAATGGTCAACAACCAGATAATTTGAGTATAGCTGGACCATCTAGATTATCAGATCATCCTATTCCAAATAAGTACGCATATAGCTTATATATATATTAATATATTTGTATGCAACGGTTTCTTTTTTGTAATATACTATTAATATATAAATATTTTATTTGCAGTATAACAAGATCAACAGCAAACATAGATCCTATACAGCTTCTAGAACATGTAGGTGATCATAATTTGAGTATGGCTATTAGTTTACATCCTTCAGCATATTCAAATGTGATGGCTCCTCAAGAAGCACATTCATCTCGTATGTATATATTATAGCATTTATAACATACTAAATATACTTATTAGTAATACTAATTATACTAAGTATACTCATTTGTAAATAATTAATTTTTTAAATTTTAATAGAAAACGATGATACACCATCAGCACCAGATTTGCAATTAGATTGGTCCTCTAGTAGCGAAAGTGATGATGAAGACAGTTCAGTTGAAGTACTAGGTACTGTTAATCATAATGTCAAGGTATGTAATATATAAAAATAATGTAGTAAATAACATTTTGATTATATAAAACCTTTCAAAAGTATTATGTATATATTATTAATCTTTTTAATATTTACGTACTATTAGTATATATATATATATAAAAACTTTATTTAAAATAATTAATTTTTTACAATGTTATAGAATACATTAGAAAATACGAATGAAGATAATCGTACAGTTACTGTAGTTGACTTAACTGTAGAATCTGATGAAGAACACACACCATCTGCATCGACAAATCCTGTAGTTAGTCCGAGATCGACAGATTATAATCATAGGTGAATATGTGTATTCTCATAAAATTGTGTGTATACATGTATATATGTATGTGTTGGTATGTGTGTGTTACACTTTATATTAATTTAATTAAATATGTTGTAATTGTTTTTTTATCAAATTATAATTATTTTTTTATATTATTAGAATAGTATATAATCTATAATATATCATAATATAACATATTTTTTAGAAGTAATCCCCCCTGCATGCATGGACTCACCCCTATTGGAGATTATTGGATGGATTATCATATTGAAACACTTAGATATCAACATAATAATACACATCATAGAGGCACATGTCACAGAATGCCTGCTCATTCACGTTATGGATCTGTAGGAGGTAAGAAAATTTTTTCAGAAAAATGTTTATCATTTATTAATATATAAATTTATTTAATCAGCTATATATATATATATATATATATAGCTTTAATATATATATATATATATAGATTTAAATATATAAATAAAATTTTTACAAAAAATATATATATATATATTTAAATACAAAAAATAAAAAGATTTTATTAATTTATTTAGATACATCTACAAATGTAACAAGACCACGTATGCATCCACTTCAAGAAAGATTATGGGTAAATCAACAACGCATGCAAGAAGTGCATAGACGAAGACTTTATCATAGATTTTCGTCGCATCACGTCGCGTTAGTGTTAATTTTATTGTACTATATTATATTTTATGTGGTAAAATATATTCTCTATTCATAAATCATACTTTTAGTAATTCGAGACCAGGAAATACTCATTTACATTCATCGACGTACGTCAGTCGTAGAAGTGGTGAAAACAGCAGTCCTTCGAATGCTCGATGTAACAATGGAACTGATAGTGCAGCATATACCGAAAATTATCTTCCACCTATTTTACCGCCGCCGCAACAACCTACTGTTTATAGCCATCCAGAGGCTCGAGGGCCACCTAATTTCTATAGAGGATCATGCCCTATGCTACCTATAATCGTAATTTGATTTTTGTTAGAATATAACATCTTTTAATATTATATCTTAATATAATTTGTATTTTTATATTATTTACAGGTAAATCCATTGAATGGCGTGGAAGAAATGGAACAGACTCCTCCAGTGATGTTACCCTCAATGCCAGTGCATCAACATGTACATCATCATATGTATCATTATGATCCGCATCAACGACCGTCGCAACGTATGCATCACGTTCATATTAGTTTCCATCCTCATATGGTACGTAGTTTTTTTATTGTCAAAAGTATTTGTATGTAATAGATTCAATTTATCTATCTAGATTCTAGATTGTATTCAATTTATTTTATTTTACATATACAGCAAGGATCTGGAACACATGATATGGTACCGTTTCCACCGTTGGGTCTATCGGATTTTGTATTACAAGGAGCGCGTCATATGTCTGCTCGACTTGATAATTATATGCGCATTGTTGATTTCCGACGTATGGCTCATATAAGTTGTGGGGCTACACAAGAGTCTATTGAAAGCCACACATTCCCACATAAATATAAACGGGTAAAAATAGATGCTTATAGTGAACATTTTTATTATATGTTACATGTATAAGAACAGTCAATTGTATAATGCTACAATATGTTACATAAACATATCTGTTTGTAGGTAAAAAAGGTCGAAAATGGAGAAGATGCTATCGAGAAGTGTACAATATGTTTATCCGAATTTGAAGATTGTGAAAATGTCAGGTAAAATTTAGCTTCAGAATTTTTATATAGCTTTAATTTTAATAAATTTTATAATATATAATATATACATATATTTATTAAATATAATATATATTTATTTTTTATAGGAGGCTTCCATGTATGCATTTATTTCATATCGATTGTGTTGATCGATGGTTGTGCACCAATAAACGTTGTCCTATATGTCGAGTGGATATCGAAACTTTTCTCCATAAGGAGTTCACTACTTCAATATAGTTTAAGGTTTTTCATATCTGCCTCTTTTTAAAATATAATCAGATATAATTAAATATTTATATACATATACACATACATATATACAATATATATGCATGTATGTATGTATACATGATATCAAATATTTCTCAAGATGGTCCATTCAGGAGAAAATGTACTGGGTTACCATTATTATTATGAATTAATGGTGTAAAAATGTTATCGATAATCAAAATAATAACGAAACATGAGCTGAGTTCCTCAAGAAGACAAGAAGAGTTGTCAATGTTCAATTTTAATACATCTCTAACTATGGTTAGTTTTATGCTTAATGATGATAAATGAATATAAATGAATATAATGAAGACTAAATTTGTTTATACATTTACTGATTTGTCAATATTTAATTTTAATCTATGACGTAAAAATCTGTAAGTTTAAAATAACTTCTATAACTTTACAAAAATATATATCTTTGAGTATAAGATATACTTAAAAATATACACAAAGATATATACATAGTTTGACAACTCGATTTGATTCTATGTCGACATAATACTTCTGGTATACAATACATACTATATAAATTATATGCATTCAGTGTACTCAATTTATGAAAATATTGAAATTTCTATTGTAAATATTTTATTGATATCATGTAAATTTTTGTAATGCTTGAATTAAATTTGTGGCCGTGACAAAATTCTAGTATTACATGTTATATTACTAATAACAATTTACAGAATAGCTTGGTTTTAATTTTGTTTTTTTTGTATATTAATTTGTACCAATAATATGCTTATAAAGCCCTGATTTTAGATATTATAGGTATATAATATTCTAGGTATATAATATTAACTTAGATCTGAATATTGAAAAATTTTATTATTTGCAATTTACTATCAATCATCCTTTATATGGGAGAGAATATTATTAGTGTGTTGTTCAAATTATATTTGTAATATATTATTCTTCTTTTTGAAACTATTATTCAAACTAAAGTAGAACACAGCGCGCCATTTAAAATAATAAATAATGCCGAAAATATGACAGGTTTACTATAAAAACAAATAATTATTGATATTAAATTTATTCGATTACTATTACCTATGCTAAGCCAAAGACTTAGCCTAAGTTATAAACATAAAACGAGTATTTGACCTATAGAATGAGTAAGCAATTTTAAATTAAAGTTAATCGCCATTGTATCTATGAAAATTGCAGAAAAAATCACTATATTGTCAGGCCTTATATATATTGTCATTCTTGTATATATGTTATGTTACATAATAGAATCAAATACTGTTCTCTAGTTATAATAATCATAGTAAAAACTTTTATCATAATAGAATATCTTCAGTATTCAAATGATACTGTGACACAAATTATTTTGTCAATGTGCGATATAAAATGTAATATATAATAGATAACATGAAAATAACGTGAAAACACATTGTATAATGTCTAGAGGATTTTCTGTTGCTAGTTTGATATTAAAGAATGAATTAAGAAGGAAAGAGAAGTTTTACATATTATTACAAAAATAGATTATTATAAAAATTTGAAAGAATCATATTTATACACACACATACACATATATTTCTACTTAAATTATAAATTTCATTATTTCTGATTAATATTATAGTGATTTCACATTTGTAATTTGTTTCATTATTGATGAATGATTATCGTCATATAAAAGCATTTTTACACTGCCATACACAAATCATCTACTAAAATTATTCATCAAAATCTATTTATTAAAAGGACGAATATAATTCTGACCATTGTATTTTAAACAACAAATTTTACAACAATTGTTTAATTGAATATATTTATAATTCGTATATATATACACACAATTAAAATTTCGGAAGCGATAAGTGCAATGTGTTCTGTTTTAAGGATCATATAGAAATGAAATGATATATTTGCCATATACAATCAAGTAGTTAGACAATTAATCTCTTGACGCGCGACTTATTTTATTAAATAATAAGAGCACAAATAGAGATTATATACATTTAAGTATATTAATTATATAATTACAAGAATTACAGGATATGTATATCAGAAAAAAACCAATAATTTTGTATACTTTCATATAAATTATAAGAGAATTTATAAAAATAATATATATATATATATATATACATATGTATATATATATATATATATATATGTATATGTATATGTATATATATATACACACTGTATGTAATAAAATAGCATAATAATGCAAAATTGTATTGACTTACTGTTGCAACACTATAGAGTAAATGTTATATAAAATACATGACTCTTTGGAAAAGGTATTATTATGTTTTAATATAAAACCGCTAAAGTTATTTAATTCTGTACACGAGCACATCGGATGTTATAATGTCAGTGTAAATATGAGTAAAAGATTCATTCGTGACACACAGAATGCCCTTGTGAGTAATGCATGCTACAGGATATAAAGGCTGTAAAAAATGCAAAATTGGTTGTCGCTGTTTTATTATTCACCGTACGGTAAATCACCGTACGTATACGTGGAAATAGATTCGCACGCATCGCCAAAGATACGAAGAATTATTAGAATATTATTATGTATCGTATACAAGCGCAAACCCAATAAGGTTGTCTCTCTTTCCGAAACGTAAAACCCAAATTTAACGGATCTGACTGTCCAGTAAAGTAACATTGAGAAAGTAAATGGGCGAGATATAATATGGGAAAGGTCTTCTTTCGATAGCCTTATTATAAGTGTTTTCCCTGATGACTCATATCAAGAATATGAAGTATGGGACTTTCATATACATATTGCGATATCGATTTTTTCGTAAGAAAGAAAATACAATTCTAAATTGATGTTGCATAGTGATAATTTAATTTTATATATATATATATATACTTTATATATATATATATATAAAATTGTATGATGGAAAATATTACACTTAAGTAGTTATAATTAAGTAGTAATATCGATAACAAAATATACACAATTATTTATTGCTACAATCTTTCGTGCTATAATCAATAATATCTACATTCAAAAAATTATAGATTGATTTTATAATATTTATATATTAATATTGTGATGTAACAAAATAACACGATATTAAAATTCACATTTTGTTAATAACAGCTTTTTTAAGAGCACTTGAAATTAATTCTTTCTTATAAAAAAATTTATGAAAAGTCGTGACATAACTTAATAATTTTTATAATAAAACATTTTGTTAAAATTAAGTAAAGAATAATTAAAATTAATAAAATTTTATTCATTTTTTATTTTGAAACTGAAGTTTTTTTAAATATCTATTAAATTTGTTATCAGTTATAATTTAAACCCATTATAATATATATATATATATATATATATATATATATATATATATGATAACAAGGCCTTTCTCATATGATTTAAAAATGTCTTTTTGTAAGCAATAGAGTATAAATTAGTAAAAGAAAAATTGTCTATATGTAAAAAAATATTACACGCATATTTTATATATTTAAAAAATATGAATTATTGATGCAATAGTTATAAGTTATGCACATAGATATATGAAATTGAAAAGATATACCATATCATTTTATTTATATTGAAACAATCGATATTTTTCTTGATTTCTACATTTAGCATGAAAACATAATCAACAATTTTCGTATATCTGGATGTCATGAATATACATGCGGAAGAATCTTTCGTATATTTATACGCATACAATTAAATCTCAGTCTAGCATATGACTATATATATATATTGGTTGATTGCTTCTCTGCCCGTTATAAAAAGAATGCGGTAGAGGAGAGCAATCAGTAGTCTTCGTGCGGTGTTCATCGACGATTCTCGCTGTTCTCATTGATCTATTTGATTCATTTTTATGCAAAAGGATCCCATTTGTGTGCGAGCATATTAAATTAATTAGTGAGTAACAATTAAACCAAATTGAATTAGTGTCCGTCTTAAAAAGAATTGAAACCAATATAATTTTGACACGTGAATACAATTTTCAATATATATATAGTACGATTCGTTAATTAATTCTTTGCACCAATTATCATCATTATCACTGAATATCAAAATTATTTTTGCGCTTTTGTCATTGTTGAGATTTAATAGAATTAATTTTAATCTCTTTCTATCTGATTCTCTCATTCTTTTTTCAGTTTCTTACGATAGCAATGTTATTATTTTGTTGACGTTAAACTACGTATGATAAGATGACGTGCGGGTCAAGTTATAAAATAAAAATCGCATTACGTTCGAAAATTGCTGTCTATTTAATATGCGAAAAAATAAAGTTTTATAACATATTGATAAAGCGTTACAGCTCCTAAGCTGTTGTATGATAATTATATATTACACTTGGTTTGAATTTTTAAGTTATATACATTATTGCTACGATAATTATATATATATAACAAAAATTTGAAATTTATTAATATTTATTAAATTTGGAATTTATTAGTATTTATTAATCTTTAAATATAATAATGTTTATATGTACATGTCATAAACTGTCTTCTGAATTTAACAAGAAATCGTGATTTTTTTATTTCGAGATCATAATTAAATTATTGACTTATCTTCTCACGACACACACATTTTTCCAGGAAAATGTAATAATTTGTCAATATCGTAGCTTTTAACGTGTACACGCATCTTCGATCTGACGTCATTAGAATAATGTTATTTTCATTGAACTCGGAGCGATTTTATTTCTCAATGTCAGATATAACTCATTATTAACTTTGACCGTGAAAAAAGTCGCGGGGGAATCCGTTAATAATGCTGTCACGCTAGGTTGCAAATGTTTAATATCAATCATCTATTATGGATAGACTCGTGTATTTATTCAATGTCGGGAGTACCCAAGCAGAACTTATTTTCGCGCCAACTATAGCTCGATATCGAAGCATCGAAATCTCCACGCACGCGCTGCGTCTCGAATTTCTTTAAACTTTTTTATTTAATAGATATATCCCTCTTTGTTACTTATTAACAAGTTTTACAGCGGAAGTTGTATTCAATCTTTTAACAAAATAAAAAAAAAAAGTGACTTTTTATTATCATAATTATATCAATTAATTATCAATGCTATATGCGCTCTATAATATGAACGTGCAGTAGGTAAATAAATAAAGTGTAATACTATTTATGAAAAATTCATTTTCTTGTTAAGAAGAAGACAAATATGAAAATATTATCAATTTCTCAGAATTATGTGAAAAAAGTGATTATATGATAAAGTTTAGAGAATGTAGATAATAAAATTTTATTTCTTAGTCAATTATAATTTTAGATGTTGTAAGCTTTAAGTATAATTACTAAGATTTTTAAGATAAAGATTTAAAAAAATGGTAAAAAAAGTTTTAATATAGAAAAAAATTATTTAAATCTCAAGCAATGTAATCTTGTTTTTTTTTTAATTTTGCTCATATATAAGGCGTTTTAGATTTCTCCAATTATATAGAAACATTATTTGCAGACACAACAATTTTTTTTATAAGTTGCATAATCTATTTAAATACTGACAATGAAATAACGTGATGTATTTTAATTTTTAGGCCAGACGTGTGATTTAAAATGTGGTCTTCCGTCATCGTATTCATCAGTTTACTATGTATATTAATACCATCGACGCAATCTCAAGGTATGCTTTTTATTACCATTTTGAGTAATATATATGTCTACAAATTCCATTATAATCTCGTCACTCAGATTTTACTTGTGAACTATAATAAACGAACCGGTATTTCGGGTGAGAAGAAAGAAATCCTTATTCGGGTATTTCCGATATGTGTTCAAACACAAAATATATTATCTCTAATTATAAATAATATACATGCTGCTATCGTTACTCTCGAATGCGTATCTTTTGTGTTACGTAATTGTTATTCTATCTATATATAATCACTTCACTGGCTCGACAAGCTTTACTATTACTAAAGAATTTTATTTTATTTATGATAAATTTTAAGATTATTAAATTGATATATGTCTTTGTATATTAAAAATTCTCTTTTAATAGTTTAGCACACAAACTTTCCTATAATTTTTCTCTTTTTTTTAGCAGAGATTAATTATTTAATCTTTAATAAGTATAAAGATTTACAAACTTTTTACGTTATATTATTACATAGATTTCCGAGAAATTACAAGTAGTATATATTGACGTAAAACTGACCGAACACGGTCAAGGCGAGATCCTTTAAATCGAGAGAACGAGACTCTTACATGTAGTATATAGTATAACCATCAGTGAAGGTCGGCTGGAGGCCGATTTGTTGCGACATTTTCCACCTTTTTTTCAATGATTCGATGCTTCCGAGAAAAAAATATCGCCACAAATTAAAAGATCCGTGATCATACAATCGATCAAATTGATCGAAATTAATAAAAATGATGTAAAGTACACTTTGAGATAAAACAATTTATAAATATGTAATATATTCCATATATTTCCACTATATTTCCACTATATTTCAATGAGAAATTATTCGTGTATTATTAATTGAAAATAATTGTGTTTATAACTTTTTTATATTTTTTATAAATTAAACAAAAATAATGTGAAAATAATACAGAAAAATGGACGGCCAATTATGCAATCATCTTTGATTCTCTTTTTTATATTAATTAATTATTCTAATTACATATAGTATAATTAAATCAGCAGATAATTTACCGGATGTGGTTGCGGTTATTAATTTATATAGAATATATAGAGTAATCATTGAACAGAAAGTTGTTACACGATTTATTATGTTAGATAGATTGTTTGATCAAGCAAATAAAAATATATGATATTTGTTATACATTATATATTAATTTTAATATTCTACTCATGTGGCATAAATATCTGATAGTTGATAGCTGAATGTATATTCATTTAGAATTAATTGTCCAATTATTTCTTACAAGTATGTAAGATATTCCACTACATTTCAATGTAAATCACGATAAACTCATCAGAATAATTTAAACTTAAAATCATCAGAGTTTAAGAAACAGTACTTAGCAATGCAACAAACATTAGCATAACTTTTTTCACAGAAAATGCATTTACATAGTGCAGTTAGTAGAATTTAAGTATTGGAGATCGTACGTCCATAAATAATTAATGTGCATATAATTTATTGCGTAATAATAAAATGCATTCTAAATAACTGTTCACATTTATTACGATAGTGATAAAGTTGTACAATTTGTCATGCTAAATCTTCTAATATTCCTATAATTGCTACCTGCTTATAAGTTTTTATAATTATATTTTTGATTAATTAAAGATTTTTAATAAAAATAAAATCTCATTCATTGTTTGATATATGTATATATAATTACAAAAAACACACACATTAAAATATATATAACACATAAAATTATAAATAAACACAGAAAAAACAGTATCCTTGAGAGAATGCAAATATGTTTTGATTCAAGTATATTTTATCCTTATAATAGCACCAAATATAAATAATTTTGGATAAAGGATAATTTATCTTTAAAACAAAGTGCAAAATATTCTTGGTTGAAGCTGAAATTTACTTATAAATATTGCAAGGACAAGTGACAAGTGTGCATCGGATATAAGCGGTACTTTCAAATAAATATAATAATTCTTAGTTCAAATGTGACTAAGTTTGTTTTTACCATATGCGATTTTTAAAACAAGAATATATCTTAAGGATAAAATATACTTTACACAAACTTATTTCTTATTAAAGCAAATGAAAATTTGTGATTACAAAGAGCATTCTATGCTTAAATCAATCAAATAGCGTTCAAGAATAAAAATATACTTAAATCAAGGATTTCTTTTTTTCTGTGAAATTATATATCTTTTATCGCAAATCATAGATCGTCTGTGAATTTTATAAAAACGTAAAGTTTTTTAAAATTATATATACAACAAATTAATAGAAAATTATATTACTTTAAAAAATCTTTTGAAGAAACTCACAAGTATTATATATAAAATTCGTGAAACTGAATTTTCATTGTTATAGGTTCATGCCAAAATCCGCAAGGACAACCAGGCGTATGTATCAATATTAGAAATTGCCAAGTGTTGCTCGACCTTCTGCAATCAAATTCTCAAAATGCAGAAGTAGGAAATTTTCTTCGTGCATCCGTTTGTGGGTTCGAAGGTAGAGATCCTCAAGTTTGCTGTCCTGCCGGCACCAATGGCGGAAATACCGGTGATACAGGAAACGGAGGCAACAATTTAGGCGGCGATCAAGGTCGCAGCGAGATCACGAATACCGTGTATGGTCCTTTGTATCCACCTGATTGCGGATTCAGTAATGTATCGCTACGTAGAATTGTTGGTGGCGAACCAGCTTCGTTAGGTATATATAAATAATTTTAATACAATTTTTTGCTTCCCACACATCATTGACAATCATGGGTGTCCGCAGAAGGAGGCATTTGCTTCCTCCTAGAAATCAGTAAAAAAATTAAGCATTTACTCTCCTTGTGAATAAACACTGGAATTTATCTGCAATTTTATTTAATATCCCTAATAGCACAGCACAACATATCCGAAAGATATTCAGAGGATATTGAAAGGATATCCAGAGGACATTCGAACATCCTCAGGATGTTCTCTGAACGTCTTTGGGATACGTGTGCTAATAGGGGTAAAATAATAAAATATTAAAATAAAGAATAATTAAAAAATTGAATTAAAAAAATTAAGGAAGAATAATATAATATAGGAAATAAAAAAATTTAATCATGCCCCTTCCTGGAAAAAATTCCTACGGACGCCCATGTTGACATAATTATATCTTGAAATTATTTTTAGGAAAAACTTATATACAAATTTGAAATTATAAATTTGACTTAGATTAAATAGAGTGTCAGCGCTATTAATGAAGCTATAATTCTTGATAATAATAAAACTGATTAATTTTGCAGGTTCTTGGCCTTGGCTTACCGCTCTTGGATATAGGAATTCGAGAGATCCGAATGTTCCAAGATGGCTTTGTGGCGGTGCTCTAATTACCTCTCGGCACGTGCTAACAGCCGGACATTGCGTGTTTGGACGGGATGATTTGTATAAAGTGCGTATTGGCGACTTGGACCTCAACACCGATTCCGATGGAGCGTTTCCCTTCGAGGACTTTCTCGAGAGAAAAACGGTACATCCGGACTACAACCCCACAACCCATACGAATGATGTGGCTGTCTTGAAAACGACTCGAGACGTACCCTTTACATGTGAGCTTTATTTCTGTTTTAATGTATTTTTTTTTTCAATTATATTGGTATTTTTCGCACGAAAAGTCGAGGAACAGTGTAAATTTATTGTTGAAAAAATTTAATTGACATGAAATATGAGATGAGAAGAAAATGTTTCATGTTCTTTTTTGTGATTTACAATTTAACGTGAATTATTTCTGATAATTATCGTTTTATATTTATCGTTTTGCGCCAAAAAGAATTACAAAGTTACAAAGAGATATCAAAACTATAGCAAAAATTTTTATTTTTTCTTCCCACTCTCTTAAGTGAACATTTACTCAAACGATCTATAGACATTTTTTTATAAACATAGCTGCATTAAAATATAGTTAAGTATTTGTACAAAATTAAAATATCACAGTTTTTAAAAATTAAATATTTTATATAGGTTTTAGAATTTAACTTTTTTTCTTATTATAGCACGATAAATTGATATCAAAACTTTAACTTTCAGCAATGCTTCATCCCATTTGTCTTCCGGTAGATGATTTTAATAGATATAGAAATCTGGAGAATACATATCCTTTTATTGCTGGATGGGGATCTATTTATTTCCGTAAGTGCTATATGAATTAAACTATATATATATATATTGTACAAATATATTTTTAAAAATCTTTCCTCAATGGTAAAAGTCGACCAAACTGACAATCATTTATTATAAATAATTAGTTAAAATACAACGTTTCGGCTGTCATTGCAGCCCTTTTCAAGTAAATCTATAAAAAGTTACATAAAAATAATTATAATTTTAATACATTTCATCACAACAAATAATTATAAATTCATATACAAAAATATGTTACATACCAAACGTAAATGCATAATAAATTAATACAGTAAATCAAATTCACTGCATACCACCATTTTAACTAATTATTTATAATAAATGATTGCCAGTTTGGTCGACTTTTACCATTGAGGAAAGATTTTTATTAATTATTACTGGCGAACCTTAAGGATTATTATTTGAAATATATTTTTACATATATTCTTGTATATATAATTTTTTGTTAATTATAATTTGATAAATTTCTTTAATTTCTTATAATTTAATAAGTATATAAATCGCGTGTGTGTGTGTGTGTGTGTACATAAAAAACAATATGTATAATATATATATGATAATCTTTAAATCAGAAAGTGCTAAAATACTTTATGATATATTATTCATTTTTTTAGGTGGACCCACAAGTAGTCGGCTTTTGCAGACACAACTTCCTGTACGTACAGAACAAGAATGCAAAAAAGCTTTTCAGAACTTTAAAGGAAATGTAATAGATAGCCGCGTTTTGTGCGCCGGCTTTGCTCGAGGTGGAAAAGACTCCTGTCAGGTGAGAAATGATTGTAAAATAATTATATTGATAGAAAAGATTATTTAAAATTTTTATTTACTATTTTTTTATAAATAGCTTAATAAATAAAAAAATTAATAAATCGAATTATGCGTGGTCATAGGCTTAGTCGATTGAAATAATAATCCCAAAAATTTATTGTTTTTAAGACACACTTTGATTGCAAATCAATTTTCGTTCTTTTCATAATTTCTAATATTATTATTTATCAAATTTATTTGCTGATTTAATTAATAAATTTGCTAAGTAATTTTGCCACCTTCTGCAAAATTTTTGTATTTTTTAAATTATTCATACAAATGTAATGATTTTTATTTGTGTTAATGAGACGTATAATGAAAAACTAGTTCATTATAATAATAGAATAATTTTAAGAAAGATACTAAAAAAATTATTATTTCATTAATTAAATATTTTTTATTAAGTATTTATTTTTTTACTTACGATATTAAATGATTTTTTTAGGGTGATAGTGGTGGGCCAATGATGTCTCCTAATCCTCGAGATTACCAATACTATTATGTTGTTGGAGTAGTATCATATGGTTTCAGATGCGCTGAACCAGGTTTTCCGGGTGTTTATTCAAAAGTAACGGCCTTCCTCGATTTCATTACGAACCAATTAGTGTAAATAATATTTCTTCGCAAATAAAAACCTTCTGTCCATTTTTTTCTCTTAAATCCTAAAAACTGAATGCCATATATGTTTTAATTTGTAAAGTAATCTTTTTTATTTTAACTCTATCATGCAACATTTAATAATTATTCTAAGCAAGTAAATTACAAAAATTATTCTAAGCGAGTAAATTACAAAATTAAATCTTGTTTGTTGCTTTAAATTAAATTATGTCTTGCATATGTGTGTGTGTGTGTGTGTGTGTGTGCGTATAATTTTTAATATGATAAAAAGTTATAAAATTATAAATTTTTTATTATGTTTTTTTATATATTTTTTCTATTATATTTTTAATAGTATTATCTATATACTTTACCTATATATATACTTTATTATATATTACTTTATCTATATACTTTATAAAACTGAAATTGATGATTAATTCATTTATTCAAATTTCAATTTTTGAAACATTTTTTAAATAACATTTTTAAGTCATTTTAATTAAATCCCAATTATCTTAATCAATGATTAATTTTATTATCTCCTGTGTTTTTTAATATAGATAATTTTATTTATTGTGGTTTAAAAAATAAAAAATAGATTAGGAACAATGTGATATAATTAAATTTTGATGTAATCTGCCAATTAAATTAATCAGTGAAGTCGCATACGCTTGTTAAGGGGATCCTAAATGCACGGGCGAACTCCGATAGGGTCGATAATGAAGATTTTTTAAATATAATTATCGACAAAACTCGACAGATGTCGCAATAAAAAAGTTGTCAATCGACACACACATACATATACAGGGTGTCCCATTTTATATAATTTATAATTATATAAAAATTATATATACACAGGTTGTTACACATACATATACACATATGTATGCGTGTGTGTATTTATACAAGGTGTCCCATTTTTACTACCCCTAATATCTCTTTGTTTCAATGCATTTTATAATAAAACAACAAAAGTTGTACGGTTTCAAAGGAACTATAAAATAGTACCATTAGTGTTGAAACCTTGCACAGTCATAAAGATTACGTGAAAGTCACTATCACATGATAAGTTATAAAGTTTCAACATTGCAATATCGCTTCTGAGAATTTTGCGCACATGCAAACTGCATCTGGGGTAAAATATTTTGTACAGTTATCAGCAAACGAATAGATCGCCTGTGGAATTATTTTTTAAAACAACCAGCACACGAATAGATCGCCTCTGGAATTACAGTTTTAAAACAACCAGCACACGAATAGATCGCCTCTGGAATTACAGTTTTAAAACAACCAGCACACGAATAGATCGCCTCTGGAATTACAGTTTTAAAACAACCAGCACACGAATAGATCGCCTTTGGAATTACAGTTTTAAAACAACCAGCATACGAATAGATCGCCTCTGGAATTATTTTTTAAACCAGCACACGAATAGACCGCCTCTGGCACTAACTACTATAAAAACTATAATAATAATTATCAATTATACATGAAAAAATAAACAAAGGATTGCATTATCTTTCAGATAAAAAAAATTGAGAATTGCATTTTAATAAAAAAAAATTAAAATAAAAATTAAAAATAAAAATAAAAATTGCATTTTAAACGTCTATTTGAATGTTCTTAT